>NC_067154.1:43226452-43826452 GCF_903995435.1 Acomys russatus
TTTAACATTTGGCACTCAACGTCAAGGAGGCCCTTCTGGTGGCAATAAGGGGTGATCCCTACCAGATTACCCAGTAAAAACCACTAGAGTCCTCTCTTTCCATCATGGACCCACCCGCCCGCATGTGCTTTCACTTGCATTTTTGATCTTAGTCATTCAGATAGATGTATGATGGAATCTCAGAGCTGTTTTGAGTTGCATTTCCCTGATAACTAGGGATGTTGAACATTTCTTTAAGTGTTTCTCAGCCTTCTGATATCGCTCTGTTGAGAATTCTCTGTTTAGTTCAGTACCCCATTTTTTAATTAGATTATTTGTTTTGGGAGTGTTTAATTTCTTGATTTTTTTATATATTTTGGATATTAGCCCTTTGCCAGATGTAGGGTTGGTGAAGATCTTTTTTCCAGTCTGTAGGCTGTCGTTTTGATCTGTTGACAGGGTCATTTGCCTTACAGAAGCTTTTCAGTTCACAGGTAATTAATTTTATTCCTTCTCAAGTCTCTGATGGGGTTGAAGACCAGAGAGTTTAGTGTTACAATTAAGCTTAGTTGTTTAGGGATTAAGATGTTTTTAGGTCTAGATAGATGTTTTAAGTTGACAATGACGAGATATGATATTGATTTACATTCAGAATCTCAAACTCACCAAGATAGGAAAGATGTTTTCTTCAAGGCTGCCAAATACAAATAGACAAAACTCTATGACTATAACACATACATATATACATAAATTCCTGATTGTTCCATGGTTGTTCTTGCTGTAAGTAGTTTATTGTATATATGTGTTATAACATGAATGTATATATAATATATTTAATAAAAAATTGTAAAATAAAATGAGAGAACTCAATATTTAATTTTTATAAAAATTAAATGTAATATATTTTCAGTATATTTAATATTATAATGACAGCAAGTTGACTTTAGTTTGTTTCCTTTAATTAAGGATCATTTTCTGAAATAAAATTGCTTTCCTCTAAAAAAAGAAAAAGACACCATAACCATGGTAGCTTAAAGAAGAAATAGTTTATTTGGGGCTTAGAGTTTCACAGGGTTGTAGTCCCTGATAACCATGGAGGGAGCGTGACAGCAGGGAGGCAAGCATGGTGTTGGAACAGTAGCTGAGAACTCACATCTTGATCCATGACTTACAGTACAGAGAGAGGGCATGCCGAGGATAATTTGAATCGTTTAAAACCTCAAGCCCATTCCCAGTGAAATTCCCACTCCAACAAGGACACAGCTTCCCATCCTTCACAAATAATTCTTCATTCGAAAATTTGTGCCTGTAGAAATCATTATAATTCAAACCGCCCTAAGATATTTGTTTACATGTAATTAAAATACCATTAAATATGGCTACTGCCTGAACCACTTTACATCCAGCAGAAGATGAATGTAATTTGACAGGATGATCATTTTCACCTTGCCTTGGAGTTTTTCAACTTGCAAAACCGCAATGCTGCACCCATTAAACATGTCTACTTACTCTTTGTTAAGTGTTGATGAAAATCATTCTACCTTCTTTTTTATGAGTTTGATTAATTTTTACACACAAGATTGGATGCATACCATATATGTCTGTTTTTGACTGGCTTAATTTCCTTGCCATATGACAGCATTTTCTTCTCTACAGATGGTGGTTGTCTGCATCATTTATTGAAGAGGCTGTTTTTTCTCCAATGTGTATGTTTTGCATCTTCTTTAGAAAAAAAAAAAAACCCAAAAGGTGGCCCTTGCTATTTGGTCTTATGTCTGGGTCCTCCATTTTATCCTATTGACCTATTGATTGACATGCCTTTCTTTATTACTATGGTTCCAGAATATAACTTGGGATACAGTATGGACATACCTCCAGCATCATAGCTTTTGTCAGGAGTTCTTTGGTTTTCCCAGGTTTTTCATGTTTCTATGTTAATTTCCAGATTACTTTTCTATTTTGGTGGAGAACGATTTTTTTGAAAAATTGAAATTTCATTGAATTTATACATTGCTTTTGACAGAGTAACGATTTTCACAATATTGATTGTACTAATCTATGAGCAGGGCTTATTTTCTTAATTTTGAGTGCCTTTCTTGAGGTATTTCTTTAAGGTTTTCATTGTAAATATCCTTTGCCTTATTGGTTCGGTTTATTCCACAATTTTTGTTGAAGCTATTGCATATGGGATTGCAGCTGCTTTACTGATTTCTTTCTTGGTGTGTTTGTCATTGGTATATAGAATGGCTGGGGCTGGTGTGTGTGTGTGTGTGTGTGTGTGTGTGTGTGTGTGTGTGTGTGTGTGTGTGCACACGTTAATTCTTTATTCTGACACTTGACTGAAAAAAATCTATCAGTTCTAAAAGACTTCATGAGAGATAATTTTGGTAGGTATAGTGTTCTCAGCTGATAGTTGTTATCTCTCAGAAACTGAAATATATTGTCTTCTGCCCTTCCGGCTTTTACCATTTTTGTTAAGAGACTAATCCAAATACAAAAGTCACATAGAACAACAAATAGCAAGACTAGAAACCTCATATATTATATTATAGTTAAAAGACTAAACACAGAGCACAAAGGAAGAGTAATGAGAGCTGCAAAAAGAGAAATACCAAGTCACACTTCTATGACAGCCCCATCAGAATTACAGGTTATTTCTCAACAAAAGAAGCTAAAAACTAAAAGAGCATGAAATAAGACATGAGTCATGGAGTTCGAGCAAAAAACAAAAAACAAAAAAAAAAAAAAAAAAAAAAAAAAACACCTATGGGGAATCATCATATTGGGCATAGAGAAAGACATGTCAACTTTCTAGGTAAGAGTAGACTCCTGGTATATTCAGTAGTGGCTCTAGAGTAAAATAAAGATAAAAACAAAGATCAGTGTATTAAAATATCTGGCAAATATCCAGGAATCATGTCTTTGATGCAAATCTGTATAATTCTTTTCTACATTTTTATGAGCGCCTCTATTTTTCATTCCTTCATTTCTCGTTTCCTTCTACCATGTGGGTCCTGGGGGTTGAACTGAGGTCATCTTGCTTCAGGGCAGGCACCTTCACCTGATCAGCCATCTCTTCAGCTTCTATTTCTTTACATTGTGTATGACTTACTGAGAGATAAGTGGCTGCTGCTGAGTGTCAGAAGTGCAGTCAGAGACTTGCTAACGCAACTGCAGAGGCCACCTAGGCTGGTAGCTAATCTTCTGCCTTCCCTTTCCGTATTGTTTCTTTTTGCCTCAGTTTTTGTTCCTACACTCTAGGATTTTTTTTTGGAATGATTTGTATTTATGATGCTGAGAAACGGCATGGGATATATGTAGCTCTAAACATTCAGAACTAATAAAATTACATCGATCTGCAGCATATCAAAATCACGATCAGAGGCAATTCCAGCTACATTTTGCCAATTTAGCAGTAATTAGGTACAGGGAGGCTCAGGAGTGCTGTGTGCCTTCTACCTCAAGATGAGACTTGCACCTCCACGTTCCCAATTATGTTTCGAAATTGCTCCATTACCAACCCAGGAAGGAGACCGTACAACCTGGTTTCCCCTCCAGTGTCGTAACCAAACCCAAACTGCATTTATAAAGAAAAATAAGCTAACTAGTACACAAACACCACACACCAGACCATTTTAGATTCATTTCCAGCCATGACGCTCATACAAAGAAGATTGAAATAATATTTACTTGGTCACTCAAAACAATGCATGGTTACTTTTACTTGATTCTTCTTCCAGGTGAAAAATTAACATTACTGTTGTGTCACTGACCTGCTTGTGTATGCTAGATATTTCCAACTGAATGGTGAATTTTAAACTCTATCAAATTGTAAGCAGTTCCAGTATCAGTAAGATAAATCTACTTTGATTTCTTTTTTGCTGCCTAAGGTTGTAACTTTGGAATAAAAGAGTTTTGATGTCACTGTGGGCGACATACCTATACAGATAGGTGACTGAGGAAGTCGGATTGAGAAACTCACGGAAAGCACAGGGTGTGTTCATTTGGATACCTGGAAGCATGCACTACACATGTAATCACTGCAATTAGGTAGTGTTATAATAAGCGTTGAAGAGGCTCCTTTTGAATCTCTCCATTTATACTCAGGATCCTACGTGCACAGCTGGGTGTGGGGGAGCTTTAGGGCCTTGAGTGTGAGATGACTATATCATGTGGACCTATTTTATCTATTTTTAGTTTCTTGAGGATCCTTCATACTGTGCTCCACAGCACCTGTTCTAATTTACTTTGCAGCCATCAGTAAGTGTTCTTTGCTTCTTCTCCAGCATTTGTCTTTTGTTGGAAATATTACATTGTGTCCCACAAATATGTATAATTGCACACTGCATTAAAATTTGTTAAAAATTTAGATGAAAATCAAATATCCTGATTTGACCATTATATACTGTATGTGTGTGCATCAAACTATCACACCACACATCATAAATTTTATAATTAAAATAACAATAAAAATAAAGGAACACAGAATGGAGAGATGGCCCAGGGATTAAGGACACTTTCTGCTCTTCCAAAGGATTGGAGTTTGGTTTCCTGCACTTCCATCAGGTGGCACATAAACTCTTGGCCCTCAAATCTTTCTGGGTTCAATGGGCACTGCACTCTCCTATACTAGTATCCACACATGCACATTCAATTAAAAATAAATTAAGTCTTTAAGATAAAATAAAGGAAAACACTTATTAATCCTTTCTTTGGGACAACCAAAAGAAGGTGAAGGAGGAAGGGGAGGAGGAGGAGGAGGAGGAGGAGGAGGAGGAGGAAACAACCTTTCGTTTCCTTTTTTTTTTTTTTTTTTTTTTTTGTCACAAATGAATAGGTCTCATTTATTAGGTACATAGAAAACACTTAACTATATAAAACTTACTGGGGAAAATGGCTATATATGAAAACAGCTATAAGGATCAAAGGATCATAATGAGCAAAGTCAAAGAACACACTGAAGAGGTATGTTTAGTCAGTCCCACTGGAACTCGCAGAGTCAAATTCTCATGAATTGATTTACACTGCATGTTTTCCCATGTGCAGATCGCCTCACTTTTCAAAGCACCAGGAGCTGCTACTTCTGACTGAGCCCAGCCCTTCAGTATTGGGGACTCTTGGTCACAGTACAGCAATAAATCTGTGTTGTTGAACTACAATAAGTGTGTCTCCATCCTTCCTATGTGGCCGGCAACCTCTCCTTTCAATTTCCAGTTTCCTCAGAGGTCTACGTACAATTACATAGAATTTTCTCATAGTAATTTCCATTATCAGAGCAAAAGAATTCCAGTAGAATGAAACCTACATAAATGTTTTCTTCTACGTGCAAAGAGAATGATTCTGGGTTAGAGAGATCAGTGTCGGAATCTTGATGCATTTCTCTCTTCTCTTGCTAGTTCCTCCTCAACTCTTTTCCCTTCTGGACCCACTCCCTTTCTGTCTCTCATTAGAAAAAAAAACAGGCTTCTAAGAGATAAAAACCAAACATGACAAAACAAAATATAACAAGGTGAAGCAAAAACTTTCATACTGAAGTTGGACAGTGCAACCCAGCAGGAGGAAAAGAGATCCAAGAGCAGGCACAAGAGTCAAAGACTCACTTGTTCTGACAGTGAGGAGAGCCATAAAAATACTAAGCTAATAGCTATAATATATATGCAGAGGACCCAGTGTATACCCGTATAGGCCCTGTGCTTGCTTCTTCATTCTCTGTGAGCTCATATGAGCCATGCTTAATTAATTCACCGGACCGTGTTTGCCTGGTGTCCTCCATCTTTCTTGGCTCTTACAGTCTTTCTATCTCCTCTTTCAAGGGATTCCCTGAGCTCTGAGAGGAGGTATTTGATAGAGACCCAATTTATACCCCTTCTTTGCATACTGTCTGGTTGCTAGTCTATGCTTTGGTTCCTATCTGTTGTTGGAGGAAGCCTCTTTGATGATAACTGGGAAAGGCACTGATCTAGGAGTACAGAAGAATATCATTAGAAATCATTTTATGGTTTGTGTGTGTGTGTGTGTGTGTGTGTGTGTGTGTGTGTGTGTGTGTGTTTGGTTTTACCCTAGGTCTCTGGTTCTTATTTTCCAAAGCAGAGGCAACTGTGAATTCTTTTGCATGGAGTAGGCCTTAGGTCAAATAAGACAATGGTTGGCTACTCCCACAATTTCTGTGCCACTATTGCCTGTTGTATTTTCCAGGAAGGACAAATGGTAGGTCAAAGATTTTGTGTCTGGGTTGTCATCCATATTTTTCTTTTGGTAACCTGTGGAGAACCTTCCTGAACGAAAAGACTAGAACTTCAGGACTCCACAACACATCTTTCTCCCAGTTTCATGTCTTCTATATAAATCACCCACTGAGTCTAATTAGTGGCCCCTATTTGCATGTGAATGTGGGACACTCTTCTGGGGCATGGGCAACCTACCAGTGACCACATCCTAAAGGACAGTGCAGTAAGTTGATCTCTGTGTTGCTTGCTCTAATCTTTTGGGATCATCTCTAAATTGGTGTGTGTGTGTGTGTGTGTGTGTGTGTGTGTGTGTGTGTGTGTGTGATAACTTTTTGAAATATCTGTAAACTACATGTAACTACCTAGAAGACCCTAGATAAAATGGAATATAAGTTCTCTACGGTCAAGAATTGTCTTCCTCATCATTACATCGCTTGTTAATATGTGATCCAACACAGTGTGACATAACATCCATGGTCCAAAGAATGCATGATTCTGAGAAGGCTCTTAGGTCTATCTCCTCCACACAGGCATCTTATTAGCAGCCCGATTTATAAAGGAAACCATATTTGTCTTCTGTGTTGACTACAAAAGGCCATCTGTGCTCATCAGTGTCATCTTTTTCACCCATCAGCTTGGATCGAACAACATATGTTTCATAATTCACAAAAAACCAAACTCTGTAAGAGTTCTGGTTCTGCAGACCAGGAGATGTCAACAATGGAGCACAAAAATCCAATCTCTTACCTGTTTTATTTCTAAAGATGACTTACTCGTTTTTATTTTATGTGTATGGGTGTTTTGTGGGCATGTGTGCCTTTGTCTCCCTTGCATGACTGGTGCCCACAGAGGTCAGAAAAGGGGGTTGTAGCTTCTGGGCTGGGAGTTACAGATGACTGTGCACTGCCATGTGGGTGTTGGGAGTTGAACCTGCGTCCTCTGGAGGAGCAGCCAGTGCTCTTGCTGCTGAGCCATCTTTCCCGTCCTGACCCACCTCTTTTCAAAACCTCAAAACAACAAGTGTATGTGAATGTCAAGAATTTATAGCATTATTATGCTTTGACTGTTAAGTGATGCACTACCATGGCACTGTTTTGAAACAATTCATTTCACAAGTCTATGCTAATCAGTTAGTATGTTGTAGACTTATTCTGAACAAGGCAGAATTGCCTAGTCCTGGATTTTCATATGTAAACAAAGAGACTGTGTTTTCCTCACCTGTGTACAAAGCAGTAGTGATGCTGCCACATTAGAGCTTTAGATACGTGATAGTTCTAATGGGTCCTTAAGTTCCATGTTGTTTGAAAAATATGTTTCTGGCCAATAACTTTAAATGTTGAATGACATCTTTAAATGTTTTCAATATTTTATTTGAGACCCTCTGAAGATGTGGACTTTTTTCCTCCTGTACCATGTGGAATAGTGTCTCTCCATAGCCTGGTCAAGTGTGCATTCTAAGAATCTCAAGATCCACCTGTACTGGAGACCACATGAATGGGAAGGCAGAATGGTAGCCTGAGGCCCATAGGAAATCGCAGAGGCAACCACATAGACAGCCTGCTCTAAAAATGCATTAATTGTTCCATTTTTTCATAATCATTGTGTATATTAACAGCACATAGCATATGTTACATAAGTATACTTTCACACAAATATAAAATTTATGTTGAGTATCTATCCCTAGGCTGTGAAAAGAATGTGACCTTGCCTTAGACTGGGCCCAAGGTGAAAATAGTCTTGGGTGGCTTGACCCCACTGAGACCCCACTGATACATCACTGAGAGAGACATCTGAGATAGACAGAGAGAAGCCATATGGGCCCAGGATTGAAGACAGAGGCTGGGGACTCCGGCTGAGCTATTACATTGCAAAATGACCATTTATAGGAGGAGGGAACTGGAGAGAGATCAGAGGTTCTTGGGGTGGGGTGGGGTGGGGTGGAAGATTGATGAGCAAGCAGCAGGGAGCACAAGAGAGGTGGTTGTAGGTTCAAGCAGCTTATTCTGTCTGGTAGAGGATCTGCTAGATTCCCAGAGAATTACACCAAGGGATTCGACAAGAGAATCACTCCACAGAACTGATAGCCAGAAGGTTTCATTCTTGCTCTACTTAATTTCCTTTCCCTTCTGCTTGGGATAGTTGGGTTGTAAGGGAGATACATTTGTTTAATAAATTCATAATAAAGTTCAATTGTTAAGGAACCAGAGCCAACACTTGACCTCCTCCTTTTTCTCTCTTCCCCTTTCTGTTAGGTCTCTTTATTTTTCTTGATAATGTGGGTTCTTTCCTTAGTTTCTTGGGGTAGCCTCGGCTGTCCTGGAACTCTACAGATAAGGCTGGATCACAGAGATCCATCTGCCTCTGCTTCCTGAGCACTGGAATTAAAGGCATGTGGCACTACTGCCTGGCTTTTTTTTTCTTTTGAGATTCTATTTTAATTATACTATTTCTCTCTTCCTTTTCCTTCCTTAAAACCTTTCCATATACCATATTACCCTCCTCCTTCAAATTCAGGGCAATTAAAAAAAATTGTTATTGCATACATATTTCTACCTCTTAGAAGTAGACCATAAGTCAGTCTCTATTTCTAAAGATCCCATGTGCTTCTGAGACAAGGCCCAGAGACCTATGAGCTAGATACGACCTGAATGTCCCATCTGTGAGGAGTACCATTCACAGCATCAGAAGGTACCATGCAGACTTCCAAGGCAGGGAGGCTACCAACAGTTCTATTGCCCAGTTTTGAATTCTAACTTAGCCAACTCTGTAACTTCATCTGTCTCAGTTTCCCTCCACAATATGGAGATGTGAGGTCCTCAAAATGTGGTTGTGGGGCTTCTTGGCTTGAATTCTGAAGGGCACTTATTTCAAAGTCTACTCACCTTGGGAAGAATGAATATCAATATTATTCTGCCACATAATGTGTACTTGGCCAAAGAACAGTGGAAAATACCTCTCTGGCAATAATCCCTTTATTCAAAGTGGTATAAACCATACCTGTCTGCCTAATTGTGGAGATGAGAGGGTTTGGTGAGTCTGTATGAACCCTGTTTAACAGTAATTAGTCTTACACTCATCAAGGGCAGGTAATTCAAGTGCTGTTCATTGATATTCATATATTCAGTCTATGCGCTCCTTGAAGTGTATGTGAGAGAAGTTCCTCCCAGCATATTCTAGCTTTGATTCTGTTGATGGGATAAACACTGTGACAAAAATGCAGCATGAGAAGTAAAGGGTCTATTTCACCTTCCTGCTCACAGTCCATTATGACAAGAGACTAGACAGGAGCCTGAACACAAAATCTGAAGCAAAGACCATATAGAAATGCTGTGTACTGCCTTGAGCCTCTTAATTCACTCGGGTTGTTTTTCTTATGGAAGCTAGGAACACTGGCCCAGGAGTGGTATGAGACCTCATAGATCAATCATTAACCAATAAAATGCCCTAAAGACTTGCTTACAGCCAATCAGAGTCATTTTCCCTCTACCCAGATAACTCTGGGTTTGCAGAAACTAACCATCACACATTAGTAGCGTGCACTAACTGAATGAGCTTTAATAGCCAGTGAACATGAATTTCATATCACCATCCATGCAGTGATGGCCAGGTCAGCGTGCTACTCTGAGCCAAGTACAATTCTTGATCCTGGAAATATTGTGCGAAAGAAAAAGATGGAGATTACCTCAAGGAGAGACAAACAAGACAAATTTAAGATGTCAAACGACAAATAGTCACAACTAAAAGTCCCTTAAGAGATCCAGAATGTGGTACACTTTGACACCTATAGTGCAGCAACTCATCCTGGGTTCTACCAGCAGAGCAGAGTGCAGGGGTGGGGCAGACATGGAAGGAGGGATAATCCTTAGGAGACAAAATGAGAAAGGGTAGTGATTGCATTAGAAGGTAGCAATGGAGATGGAGAAACAGGTAGCTTTCAGAGTATATTTAATTGGAGATGGGAGGATACATTTAACAGTTGCTGTTCTTCGCTTAAGCTAATTAAGAAGTTGTGAACATCATCTAATTAACAATTCACTTGCAAATTATCTTGAAACTTGGTTTATAAGAGTCAATTAACAAGCATAAGTTGCCTTATATTTTTAACTATTGTATTTATCTCCAACTATATACCAACACAGATCAGGTCTTTTTTTAAAAGTAGTTTTATTCTTTATATATATTCCGTGCATAACAGATCAACATAAAAAGACTGCCATTTACATATGTCAATTTTTAAATAGAGCAGACATTTATGGAAATGATTTTAACACTGCTGTTACAGAACTAGAGTATATACATTTGAAAATATTGACTGAGTGTTACCAGTCACAATGTATTGTATCCACAACTAAAACTTTTCCAATTACATTTACAAGAGCTTTTCCTTTAACCTCACCTTTACCAGCTCAAGTATATAAAATTTCCTAGTATTTATATGATTCTTATACTTAAACATTTTTATTTAATTTCTGTGTATATTCCCTCTTCCATTTGTGTTAGACATCAAATAAGTGTTTATCCCTAATTAGCAATCCAACTATGCAGAAGAAACAGAATATCACAGGAAGGATGAGGAGGAATGTTTAGGTTGGAGTTGCCTGAAAGGAAGAGAAAACAGGAATTAATGAGGAGAAACAACATCTGAAATGAACTTTAATGCCAGGTTTGTCCAAAACTCTATTATATCATATCATATTATATTATATCATGTCATATATCATAATCATATCATATATATTTCATACATAATAATCATTGTATGTTTATTATATCACATCATAGCATAGCAGTCATAGATGTTTATACATGTATATGAAGGATTTAAGAGTAACACAAAAATTCAGGAGATTCCGCAGTGATTCAGGGTAAGAATGAAATTTACATTTGGCAGTAGGGTCTGCAGTCGTAGTACAAAAGCAGCTCTCCTTCCTGACTCAAGTTATAAAGTGGAGTTCTTCTCCCTACTTAGAAGTGAGACCAGAAGACTTGGCTTTAGAACGCTAACAGAAGGTGTTTTCTCATCCTGAGCTTGTGAGCACTTTAGGCTCAACCACCTTGTCAAAGGAGCTCAAGACTGGGAAAAATTCCCTTGAGGTGAGCTGGTTTTCCTTGGAGTAGCAGCGCAGATATATTGCAAGCAACTTGCTCCCTAGAGGATTAAGGACGGAGCAGAACAGAGCCAGCAAGGCTGTTCGCAGGCAGAAGCATGGCTCAGGAGATTCCATCAGCAGCAGAGTGAATAAACGGCTGAGAAAAGCAAGAAAGGTGATTAAATCCTCCCTGTAGGAGGAGAATGTGTCACCCAACATTAGACAGGAGCACCTAACAGGTGATGGCAGAAGTGACCTCTGAAACAGCACAAGAAGACATCCATGCCAGGCATGCTAAATCGTTAAATGCTTGATCCTGTGGGTAAAGGAATGAAGCATGTTCAAATAGGTACTATTGGGAAATGCCCACTGAATCCACAGTTTGTTGCTATGGAAATTGGACAATTTCCACTGGGAATTTGTAAGAATAAATTGCCAAAAGCACAAAGAAACCAGCTTAATCTCCATGGCCACAAAGAAGACAAGAGGTCATAATGACTGTTGTTACAGTTATCCCACAAGGTCACAAGAACACAGCAAACACTTTGGAGATTAAATTTTGTCCTGAGTGCCTGTGGCCTGTTAACCCCCACACAAGTGCTCATATGCACACACTTGCAAACATGCACACCACCCACACATAACTCCATATCCCATTACTGGATAACTTGAACTACTTGTTCATTTCCACAGGGGGGGGGGGGGACAGTCTCAGATGGACTTGGTTACTTGTGTTGAGAGAAGCAAAGACAGGAACTTAAATCAGGAAGGAACATAGAGCCAGGAAATAGTGTAGGCCATGGAGAAATACTTATTGGCTTGTTCTTCACGGATTAGTCAGCCTGTTTTCTTATAGAACCCAGAACCCAGTGGGAAGTGGGGAGGGAGGTTCTCCACTCACAATAGACTCTCCATATACAATTAGTTTTAAAAAGGCCCTACAAGCTTCAAAATTAAAACAAATTTAAATAGCTTATATTAGTGGTATGTTTCTAAAGATGTATGTTACCTGTTACTTAAGTAACTCTGTGCCTCTCAAAATTATTTACGGTAATGTTTTTTTCTGTTTAACCTTTCCTTCTTTTATTAAAATTTGCAATGAGCTCATTTTGATTTGCTTTTATCTTTTATTTTTCTTTATTAATTCTTTTATTTTTTACACACACAATTATATTATTACCCATATCTACAATAAACTACCAATAGCGAGAAGAACCATTAAACAATCAGGAATTATATAAATGTTATATTCTTAGTGTTTTAGCTATTTGTATTTGGCAGCCTTGAAGAGAACATCTTTTCTATCTTGGTGAGTCCGAAATTCTGAATATAAATCAATATCTATCATATCTCTTCATTATCAACTTAAAACATCCATCTAGACCTAAAAATATCTTAACCCCTAAACAACTAAGCATTATTGTAAAACTAAACTATCTGGTCTTCAACCACAACAGAGACTTGAGAAGGAATAAAATTGGTTACCTGAGTATACAAAGGGTTGCAGGTTAGCAGCTTCCCAAATGAGAAGCTGACAGAGCTGCCACAGCAGTCACCCAAAACTCTCTATAATGTTGGAACACCACCTTCTGCCTTCTGGCCCAATATAACTGACAGACATATTTGTGAAGCAGGAACCACTGAGGACTCGCTTACCCTATCTTGGCAGAGTTTGGCTGTTGACTCTACTTGCATCCAAGCTTGCCTTTTTAAGGCAGAACTCTGTCTGTGGTCAAAATGAAGACATTTTGCCCAGGTTTTTTTTTTTTGCCATATTTGAAGCCATCTCAGTAAGGAGGTTCTTTGATGCTCATCATTCTCTTTGGGGTAGGCTGGGTGTTGCCAGGAGTTAACCTGTCTCATTGCTAATTGCTGGTGGGAATGCAAACTTGTACAACCACTTTGGAAATCAATCTGGTGCTTTCTCAGGAAACTGGGAATATGTCTACCTCAAGACCCAGCTATATCACTCCTGGGAATATACCTGAAAGATGTTCTACCATACAAGGATATTTGTTCATCCATGTTCATAACAGCTTTATTTGTAATAGCCAGAATCTAGATGCAACTTAGATGTCCCTCAACCAAAGAATGGATAAAGAAACTCTGGTTTATTTACACAATAGAATACTACTAAACTATTAATAACAAGGAAATAGTGAAATTTGCAGGCAGGTGGATGGAAGTAGAAATAATCGTCTTAAGTAAGGTAACCCAAACCCGGAAAGACACACATGGTATATACTCACTCATAAGCGGATATTAGCCACATAATACCGGACACTCACTACATTACAGGGATTGATACATCAGCCAAGGACCATGTGTGATGTGGACCTATACTCTCTGCTCAGATGTAGTAGCACAGTCTCCTGTGGGTCCCACAATGTGGAGAGTAGGGACTACTTCAGACATGGACTCTAGCCACTGAACTTTGACCATTTCCCTCTGGCAAGCCACAGAGGAAGAGGTTACAGGTAGTACAGATGAGACTGGATTTGCTTTGATGTGAACTATGGGCTTGCCATTTCTTCTAAAATGCCCCATCCAAATATAATGAAACGTGGGAACATCTGTTAGCTGCAACAGGAGAACTAAATATTAAGACCCTTGGAAAACTATGGGTAATTCTATCTTCTAATAATACTATTTCCTGCAATTTTTTTAATAGCATTTTGTCACTATGTTTTTTGGTGACTTAGCTGGAAATTTATTGACACATCAACTTGTGTTGCCATTGCCCAGATCTTGCTTAAGCAGCCGTATTATTGAAATTTCATAGTTCTACTCTCTCTGTCATACAAAAAAGATACACTCTTGCAGCAAGCTGTTATTCTTGGCCTGGCTTATGTCATTCACCATGATGCTGCGAGTTTATGGACAACCTGGGTTATGTAATGGCATGCTCCAAATCAACCTGGCTCACTAGACTGAGAACCTATTTGAAACAAAAGAAAATAATACAACTAATTGAAAACAAAACCCAACACACAACAAAACCTCACGTGTTTACAGTTTGTGTTCTAAGGGGTTGCAACCATCCTCAATTATTTTATACTATTTTGAGTTTGTCTATTAAGTAATTTTCTTCTCAGATTCTGCACTTCACAGGAATAAAATCGTAAGGTTTTAAAGTACAGAGGAGAAAAGAGGATTATTAAACTATTTCCCCTGAAGAAATAATGGTGTCTCAGACTTCATACAAAACAACCAACACAAGTCCTTTTCCGGGAATGGACTTTACACTTTCATTCTAAGTTTGACTATGCCGACTCCTCTCATATCCTACTAATGCTAACCACCTCAGTCTGCACATTTCACTCTACTGTTTTGTTGTAAACATTCCTTAGTGCACTCAAAGAACCGTTAAGTGCTTATTATAGAACATGTCAGAGTGTTCTGAGGTATGCAATTCAGTGTGTGAGCAAAATGTAGGTTAGAAGGACATAGGCTAAAGCTATATTCACCACTGAGGGATAATTTCAGAGTCCGCTCTCTTCACAGGGGCTCACAAAGATGTCTGTCACAACTTCAGGGTTGCCCTGGAGTCTGTGAGATTTTCCCTGTCTTCCCAGTGCAACCTGCGATACTGCAACCCGGAGCTACACAGGTGCCTAACCCTTGGCTTTTCCATCGCAGAAATGTCTGATTTGTTCTCACTAAGCATGAATATTCGGGAACATCAGTGTCTAATGTTTTAACTTTCTACAAAACGTATGTAAAAGATAGGCTTATATTTAGCTGGCCTCTGTTCATGTGGATCACATTTGCTAGCAATAATGCTTCATTTACCTTCTTTTAAATAACCAGAGTACAGGTTATGGATTTTTCAATCTTGTCGTGCAAGGTTTCATTCGAAAGAAAAAATGATGACTCTTTTATAAAGGAGGTGAGGTAGTAATTGGGGAGGGTCATGAATACCCTCATTTGGATTTACCCTTTGTGAGGACTTATAAGCTCAGAATCACGAATTTTCTGCTTGACTTCAATGACAAGGATATACACAAATAAAGAATGACCAGCTTTTCAAGTGCAAAAATGAGGAGGTAAAAGGTTATTTTGGTATTTTTGATAGTGGATGTTTGAATCCACACAGCTGCACCATGAATAGAATATGTTCACCTATGAGCTTGTGTTTGCCAGAGACAACACATCTGTAGGCGGGGAGACCTCATAGAGCACACAGTTGTGTTCCTGGGGAATATTTTAAAGAGAGGTTGAAGATGTAAGCAGAGTGGGCATTATTTTTGGTTAACCTTTTCAAATATGTATGAATGGCATGCATTCCCTTGCACTTTATTTTAAATCTAAGATTTTTTTCTCCTTTTTTCAAATTAAGAAGTTGGTGTAACATTTTGAAATAGTAGCCAGTATTGGCAAACATAAGTTGAAAAATGGAAATGTCACAAATAAGTTATGAGAGTATTCTCTCCATCATTAGGGAAACCAGTCAGAGAAATCTCAGAAGCACTAACAATACACATCATTCATGATCTAATAGCTAGGACTATATTACAGCAGAATAAGTGAGCATGCATACAACTATTTTGAGAAATGTTTGCTGATTTTGATTTTACAACATGATAGAAAATTGAATACTTACCAATTAGATAATCAACAATTCAGTCATATGTAGAAGGAATGTCTTGTGAATTGTATGGATGCAACACATGTCAATTAAAAAACCTACAGCCTACAGCTCAGGCAGGAAATTCAGTGGGACTTCTGGCAGGCAGAAAGGATTATGGGATAGAGCCACATGTGTGGAATTCAGTTGGCAAGATGTGAGTAGAACACAACCATGGTGCCTGAGCTTAGGTAACCAGCCACGTGGCAGAATGTAGATTAATATAAATGGATTATTAACTTACGAGCTAGTCAGAGGAGAGCCTATACAACCTAGGTATTTATATAATATTAAGTGAGTTGTTATTCCAGGAGCTTAAGGACAGGAGGAAAAAACCATCCGAGCATAATGGTGTCCTACTACAATCATAACTTAAGGTAGCATAATTTAGGATACCATTAAAAATCATGTTTATATTAAATTAAACTCTATAGTTTTGTGAATTCTTTCCAAATATAGAAATAAAAATACTTAGAAGACGATAGTAAAGAAAAATGGCTATATAATGTCAAACACATTTTTAATAATTTGAAAGCTGAATGCATATGTTTATGATTATTGACATATATGTGAATATATGAATATAATACCAACAAAAATACTTCTGGTATTTGTTTTGATTCAGTTATCTTTCTCCCCTCTTATAGGAAATAGTTTTTTTTTCTAATATTACACTTTATCTCCCTACACATGCTAGTTCCTCCCCACCTTCTCTCTGGATCTGCCTTCTTTTTCTCTTTCATTAGAAACCAAAAAGGTTTTTTAAGAAATAATAATTTAAAAATAAAATACAGAATATAATAATATAAAACCAATCTAACATATTGGAATTGAACAAAGCAAATAACAGCAGGAAAAGAGTCCAAGAGAAGGCACAGGGAACAGAGACACAGTCATTTGCATACTAAAAAATCCCACAACAACGCTAAACTAAATATATAATATATACACAGAAGACATGGTACAGACCCACCCATGCTGCCTCAAACTCTTTGAGTTTATATGTACATCAATCATATGGTTTAGATATTATTGGGCTTTTTAAATTTTCATTTTTGTTTTGTTTTGATTCTGTTTGTCACCTCTGGCTTTTACATTTTTTTTTCTGTATTATTTTTTACAGGGTTCCCTGAAATCTGAAGGCAGGGGTTTGATGGCATTATTCTGTTTAGGGCTGAGTGTTCCCAAGGTCTCTAACTCTCCGCATAATACCTGGCTCTTAGGCTTTGTATTTCTTCTCACCTGCTGTAGGAGATTCTGTGGTGATGGCTGAACAAGGAATGCAGTATATTTTTTATCTTTTTTTTTTTTTTTTTTTTTAATACAGTAGTACTTGGTTTTTACCTGAGTTCCATGATCTCAGATTCTGGGGCATCCAAGCAGTGTCAGTATGGGTTCCACTCATGGAGGGGGCCTTAAGTCAAATCAAGTCAAATTGGTTGTTTACTACCACAAATAATATGCCACTATCATGCTAGCATTATTTTTCAGACAGAACACCATTGTAGATCAAAGGGTTTGTGGCTGGGTTGGTGTTTTGTATCTTGCTGAGGGCCTTCCTGTATAAATGATTCTGGAACATAGGGCAAAGGCTCCATGTAGGCACCAGCTCCACTTCTCCATGTTTAATAAATTATGTAGGCATTGTCTTCAGCAATGGGGCCTTGCTGTCAGCTAGCAGAGAGCAGCTTATGGTTGTGACGACAGCCTAGATTTTTAGAGGGATTCCTGTGGGTTCCTTTTGGCCAACAACTCAATTAGGTGTAATCCAGTTCTAGTACTGGACAATTCACTGTTGACAAGAGATGGTCAGTTGGGGTGCTGTCTTCCCCATTATATAGTTATTTCGTGTTCTTTGCTTTTATGTGTATATATTTAGGAAGATTCTACTTTATTAGGTTTTCATACTACCCCTCAAACTCCCTTAATTTTATCTATATTTCCTTGTATTCCCCCCCCTACCTTCCCCTTGCCAATTGACCCTCTGATCCAGCCCCCATCATTCATCCATAACTATCTATTCTATTTCCCATTTCTATCAATATCTATGCCTCCATATCAGCGCCTTGCTCTGTACCTATCTGTCACTCTATGCACTGTAGCCTGGCTATACACCTATATAACATTCACATATAAGTTAATACATATAATGTTTGTCTTTTTCGGCCTGGGATACCTCACTCAGGATGATATTTTATAATTTCATTCATTTTTTTTGCAACATTCCTTATTTAATTTTATAATGGCCCACCATGTAAATGGGCCATATTTTCTTTATCTATTCTTCTGTTGAGGGTCATCTAAGTTGTTTCTAGTTTCTGGCTATTATTAATAGGGCAGCATTAGACATGGTTGAGCAAGTGTTTTTGTGGTAGAATAAAGTGCCCTTTGGCTAAATACTCAAGAGTGGTGTAGCTGGATCTTGATTTAAATTTATTCTCATATTTGCCACACTGATTTTTGTAGTGTATGTGCAAGTATACATGCCCATTAACAATGGATGAATGTTCCCCTCTTACTCCACACTCCGGCCAGCATGAACTTTCACTTGTTTTGTTGATCTTGGCCATTCTGACAGAAGTAAGATGAAATCTTAAAGTATTTGTCTTTGCATTTTTTCTGATAGTAAGGATGATGAACATTCCTTTAAGTGTTTCTCAGTATTTTACTTTCTTCTTTTGATAATTATCTATTTGTATCTGTACCCCATTTTCATTTTATTTCTTCCTTTATTTATCTAATCACTAGCCCCTCCCTCCTCTCCTTTTAGTCCCACCTAAGTTGCCTTCTCCCATTTCCCTTCTCTCCTTATGAGAGAAGGGGAGGCTCTCAAGGGGTACCAACGCACCCTGGCATCTCAAGTAAGAGCAGGATTCAGTGCATCCCAACTAATTGAGAATACACAAGGCATCTCAACTATGGTAAAAGGGTCCAAGGGCAGGCAACAGAGTCAGAGACAGCCTCTACTTCTATTGTTAGGGAACCCACATGCTGACCAAGCTTCACATATGCTATATGTGTGCATTGGGTCTAGGTAGAGCCTGTGCATGTTCATTGGTTGGTAGTTCAAGGGTCCAGGATAGCTGATTCTGTATGTCTTCTTGCTGTGTTATTGACCACTCCAGTTCACTCAATCTTTCCTCCAACTTTTTCACAGAACTCTCTGAGCTCAGGCTACTGTTTGGCTATGGGTCTCTGTACCTGTTTCCATCAGCTGCTGGATGAAGCCTCTCAGAAGACAGTTATATTAGGGTCTTGTCTGCAAGAATAGCAGAGTTCTGTCAATAGTGTCAGGGGTTGGATCTCTCCTATGGGGTGGATCTCATGTTGGGACAGTCATTGACTTTCCAGGCCCTTGATTTCTGCTCCATATTTGTTCTTACACTTATTTTGGTGAGATGAATTTTAGGTTGAAGGTTTTATGGGTGAGTTGATGTCTCCCTCCCTCTACTGGAAGTCCCATCTGGCTACATGAAGTGACTTCAGCCTCCACAACCCACACTGCTAGAAGTCTCAGCTAGGGTCACCCCCATAGACTTTTGGGAGCCTGTCTCAGAGAAGGCCCCCTTTCCATTCTGTCTCCTAGTCCTCCCTCTCCCACTCTCCACTCTGTCCTCACCTGATTCCCACGCTGACACCCTCCTCATCCCCTCTCACTTCCAGTTCCTTCTCTTCAACTGTTTAGTTCATTTCCTTCTACTGTTTGTTTGTGCTCCTGTATATTTCTTTCTTTAAGGTATGTATTAATATTTTTTTGGATCAGATCTGACAAGATTCGTTCCTTTCAGCATGCTGACACTGATATTCTGTATCCTTCATGTTCCAGCACCAAGTGCTTCAGTTGCTGTTCTTCAACAGAACAGGACAGCTCCCAGGATACCTTCTAAGAAAGCTTCCAATATCAATTGGCCCAGCATTTCAGACTGTTTCATACAGGACTCTAATTAAGCCTGGAATTTTTCAACCTTTAGAAACTGGCCCACAAGTGCTATTCCTAGTTTCTTTAACCATTTCTCCAATATTTTTGGCCCCCACAAAGGTATTATTTCTCCCAAATCAGACAGAAGAAGCCTTAAGAGAACAATGTCCCATTTCATCCAAGGGGGGGGTTTCAGGTAGATTTTTGGGTACTTTCTTGGACTATAGAGAGTTATTTTGAATGGGAGCTGGTTAAAAGTTATTATTGGTCTTATTTAGAGGGAAAGCAAGGTTGGACTCAGGAATGTCTCTCTTTTCCTTTACCTTCCATTCTTAGGTTTGGAGAAAGGGGTTGAAATAGAAGAAGGGGAATATAGAAATACATAGGGAAGAGAGGACAAAAAGTAGATTAATGAATCTTTTCCTCAATTTAATGCCCAAATTATCATTCACAAGGTTATTTTTAATTAGCTTGTGTAGAATTTTGTATATAATGCAAGAGAAGTTTAATTTTAGATACAGTGGTATAGAATTCAAATGTAAGATTATCCTTCAAACACATTATATATAGTTCTACTGTAATATGGGTTATTGTACCCTTATAACTCAATTATAATACAAGGTTTACTTCTAATACTTTGAAAGTGCTATTGTAGGCTGTTTAGGATAAATAAACTATACAAGTTAATTGATTGTTGATCAAATCATGGTCATATCAATTACTAGTCTATTTTTATCACAAGAATATACATTCTAGGTGTAACAGGTAAATACAATTCTATGGAAAGATAAGGTAAAATAGTTAGATAAAGTCTTCTAAAACCTCAGAGACGTACAGAATATGGCATTAAAAATGTTGTTATTATTTTAAAGATTCATTGACAATGAGATAGGTAAACTCCTGGCAACACCCAGCCTACCTCAAAGAGGATGATGAGCATCAAAGAACCGCCTTATAGAGATGGCTTAAAATGTGGCAAACAAGTCACTGGGCAAGATATCTTCATTTCTATCTCAGATAGAATTCTGACTAAAAAGGGCAAGTTTGGATGCAGGCAGAGTCAATGGCCAAACGTTGCCAAGACAGGGTAAATGAGTCCTCAATAGTTCCTGCCTCATAAATATGTCAGTTATATTGGGCCAAAAGGCTGAAGATGATGCTCCAACATTATAGAGGGTTGTGAGTGACTGCTCTGGCAGCAAACTCTCTCTGTCATCTTCTCATTTAGGAAGCTACTAACCTGTACTCCATGTATACTCAGGTAATCAATTTTATTCCTTCTCATGTCTCTGTTGTGGCTGAAGACCAAATAGTTTAGTTTTACAATAAAGCTTAGTTGTTTAGAGGTTAAGATTTTTTTTTTTTAGGTCTAGATAGATGTTTTAAGTCAATAATGAAGAGGTATGATAGGTATTGATTTACGTTCAGAATTTTAAATGCACCAAGATAGGAAAGATGTTTTTTCAGGGCTGCCAAATACAAATAGCCAAAACACTAAGATTATAACATTTATATAGTTCCTGATTGTTTCATGGTTCTTCTTGTTATGGGTAGTTAATTGCATATATGTGTAATAATATAACTGTATATGTAAAAATATTTAATAAAAAAGAACCTTTATCATATTTGTAAAGGCTAATTTAAAGTCTCTTTCTTGTGCTTCAGCTATGTTGTAATACTCAGGGGCTACTGTGGTAAGATTGCTGGGCTCTAGTGGAGACATATTCTGGCTGTTGTTTTTTCCTTTATGCTGGTATCTAGGTAACTGGGTTTGGTAAGATTGTAATTCTAGGCTCTGATACCTGCTATTGTCTTTGTTGATTTCTTCTATTAGCTTCTGCTACCCTCTCTGCTTCTTCAGAGAGTGTGGTGGCCATGATTTTTTTGGTACTAAATTCTTCTGGGATCCTGATATGTGAGGCCATTAGTGGTTCCAGGAAAAATGTGTCTAGGTGTCTGGAGTTGACATGGAGTGATGGTAATCAGCTTGGAGGCAGTGGAGTCGAGGAGTTCCACAGGATGAAACAAAGCAAAATGTTCCACCAGATCTGCTTAGTCCCCTGGAGGATGAGGGCTGGGAGTGTGGAGAAGTGACAGTAGGACACATACTACAGATTTGAATATGAGAATGGGGCGTTGGACTTGGAGTAATGGAGAAAGTTAGTCTAGCTGCTTGGCTGACAAGAGTATCTTAAATGTTCCCAGTGCCTGTTGCAATTTGAGGTTGGGGGCTGGGATAAAGCAATGAGTAAGGGGAGGGAAGTTAAGAGGGGACCATCTATATGATCCAGTGGAGATGAGGGTGTGTGGGGGAGGGGGAGAGGAGTCTCCAGCAGGTAGTGTGCCCTAGAGCAGCCTCGGGATGAGATTGGGAGGTCGGATTTGGAAAAGTTGAGGGGTAGACGAAGATTGTCCAGAAGCCCTACCGGCTTTTCGGACCTTTTATAGTGATATTAATTTTAATTCCTTATTATCTGTTCCTCATTGTTGATAATGAGAATGTGTAGTTACTTCAATCTGAAAAAGAATCATTTTAAAATTATCAAATGTTCTCCATCTGTTCATAATTCACACTGCACACTAATTCTCACTGCTCTTATAATTGTCATCTCCCAACCATGTCTTCCTTCCACTGGGTACGTTAAGCCTTCCAATGTTCCCACTAAATATTTTACATTATTCTTAACTTACAAAGTCAAACTGTTTCAAAATGTACATTTACTTCTATCCAAACATGTTGTTTCCTGAAAGAGTGTTCTAATAGTGTGTTTGAGAGAAATTGAGAATCACATGTGTGCACGAGCCTTTAAAACAGACATTGGCTTTGCAAGGAGTTGCTAAAAGTGAGGTGGTCATAATGGTGTTCCAGTGCTCTTCTGAAAAGTTTCAGGGGGATTTGACCGCTATATGCTATAGCCACTGGAAGACCTAAAGAATAATGTATGAATTATTTGGGGGAGATTTGAGCAAGCTTTTACAAATTACATTTTCTCTTTGCTGAAAGTTGTATGGAAGCAACCAAAATTAATAAATTATACGTTTCCTGAAAAATATTAAGTTTAATCAATCAAGCATATTTTATTTTAAATATTTTTCAATAGAATAATATGTATGTGGTTAAGTTATATTGTCATGATGCTATGATTTTCAAAATATAAGTATTAAATATTTTCCCAACTAATGACAATCATTTATAGTGAGTCCTGATAAAATCACAAATAAGGCCAGTGGGGAAAAGAGGTCACACGGAAAGGTCTAGAATGTACAAATAGTTGTAAAAAAGAAAATCATGAGAGATGGTTTAGTTAAACTAAGGCATAGAAACATGAAGAGAAAAAGCTGGTAGAGTGGAGTGGGGAGCAGCAGGGCCTTATCGTATAAAGACTAGGATTTGGGGCTTTGTTTATAATGTTATGGTAAGGCTATCAAAGCAGCAGAGCTATAGAGGGTGTCTTTGGAATAATTAGTTTGGGGAAGATATTTCCTGATGGACTTAAGCTACAGCTGATTATTATCTACTCAATGTCATGAAGATGATGTAGAGAAAGGGTTAGGCTTAGAGGCATGGACACAAAATGTTAATCAAGGAAATCTGAGCACACTGAGTGTTACCAAGACCTTTCAACATAGAGTGGGAATTAAACCCAGACTGAGAAGAATAGAAGACTTCTGGAAGAGGTAATATGGAAGTGAGACCTTCCAGGTAAGCAAGATCAACAATGGAGGTTCTAGGAAGGCACATCAGGATGTTAGAGAGAACCTAGTGATGTCCCAACATTTAAGCAGGTACTCCGTGGCTGGAAACATAATGCCTGAGGAGAAGGAGCCAGATGGAAGATGAGATATGTGGTGGGGCTCACACACATGCAACTCAAAGACCGTGACGTTTTACATGTTGTGGTAGGGTCTAATATGGTAACCATGGCTGGCCTGGCATGCACTAAGTATCCATGTCTGACCTCACACTCACAGTAATCGTCCTGCCTCCTATCCTAAATGCTGGAATCACATGTATCAGGAAAAAAATTTATACTTCTCCATCTTGCAGAATGGTGGACATAATTGTAAGTATAGTTGCTTATTTCCCTTCATCAAGAACAATATATGTTTTGTCTCAGAAGTTCTTAAAAGATGTAGTTTAAAGATTTAAGTTGATTTTATGTTTATTTGTATGTCTGTGCAACATGCCTGTGCAATGCCATGAAATTCAAAGAAAAGGGCATTGGATTTCCTGGAACTGGAGGTAAATGTGGTGGTTAGTAATCATTCGGATGCTTGGCATCCATCTCCAGTGTTCTGCAAGGACAACAGTTATTCTTAACCTCTGAGCCCCAATATGTAGCTTAATGCTTCTAAATCATGGATATACATATTTGCAGTTATAATTTTATATTATGAGGAGATATGAGAATTTATATGTGCACTTTGATTCCCATATTTTGAAAAGTACAAGTTATCTTCAAATGGTAGGCTCAAGGTCTGTGGTCTTTGTTTTTAGAGACATGGAATGTACTGGAAACCAGGATAATGGCATTATCAGATTTGTATTTTCAAACTGTCACTCTTGGGATCAGTGTAAAAAAAAAACTCATGGCAGTGAGTGAAGGGAGACTATTCAGGGATCCCAAATATGGTGTCAGAAAGCTAATAACAGGAGAGACAAAGAAAAAGAAAAATAGACTAACACACCTTTCCCCAGTGCCTCGACACCTTAGGACAGATACTGCCCCTGAGCAGACAACCTTGTGCTCTGCCAAGAACAAATCTCATGTCCCCCAATGTAGAGCTGAGCATTTGAACCAGCACACCATGATACATCTCCCATTTGTGTCCAAGATGGCTACTAGATCAGACCTGAATATGCCTCTTTGAAGATTCGTTTACTAATATTGTCTCTATTGTTAGAAGGATTAAATGTGATACATTATTTGAAAGTATGTTGAAAGCTATCAACAGTTAATTATGCTCATGAAATGATGAGCTACAAAAATCCCAAACAGACATCCATTTTTCAATATTTATTCACCAAGCACTACCTATGTGCTTGGCACCATGCTAGATATCATGGAGTATACAGAGGGAATTTATAGACCAAGCAGCTTGAAATTTTAACAGGTATTTAATTAATCACAAATAAAATGAAGAGAAAACTGAAAATAATGTGGACCCAGATCTCACTCTCCAAATATAGGTCATACTGCCCTACTTTGAATCTGTGGGATGTGCTGATTTAACCTTGAAATGCAATTCATCTTCTCTTGATTTGTTGTTTAGAAGTGTTGATTGCCCCAGGGAGAGGATTACCACCTCCTGTAACTTGGGATGCTTCTGCAAGAGATTTTCCCTGCAGTTAGAGACCCAGCTGATTACTGCATCTGCCCAATGTCATGGCCAGTCTTTCACTGTTTATGTCTCATCATAATTCAATTAGGTAGCCAAGACCTTAGAGGTACACAGAAAACAGAGGTTTTCAGTTTGATATCTCCTTTGTTTATCTTCCTGTAATGGAAGATTCTGCCCATACGGAAAAAGAAAGAAAACGATTTTGTTCAGGGTCAATTCATTTGATCGCCTCTACACTGTTTCTGGTGCCTTTCTTATTCTGCCGCAACCTTCCTGATCCAGCCAGGCTGCTATTGAAAGTGCGTTCACTTAACCTTTAAAAATACATCATTTGTATTATCACTGAGCCCCAGTGCCACCCTTAGGTCTATTTCCAAAGAAGAAACAAATGGAGTTCAGAAAAAAAATAATTGAAACAAAGTTTTACTCTTCCTCTTATAGAATGCTGAGAAGATTGTCAGTAGAATTGTTTAAGAACTCAATTTCACTAACATATTTTATCTTTATCCTAGAAGTTACAGAATATTGATATTGATAGAAAATATTAATATTGATAGAAAAGATGTTACCGATATATATTTTGCATTTATAATTTTATATGAAAAGTATACATAAGACTTTGCATATGGATTTTATACACATATTTGGAAAAATTAAAATAATTTGAAAATATAAGCTCCTAACTCTCAACAGGGAAAACAATATTGATGAGTTCTGAGAATTAAGTAGTCTCTAATCTAGCAGCACAATATTTTGAAGAATATAAAACACCATGTGAACTTGTAGAAAGGCGGCTGTTACTAGAGTGTCTAGGTTTAATTATGTTTACTTTAAAAAAAAACCACAATGTCACACACACTTTTATAAGATATTAAGTTAGAGGTACTTTGCATGTATCTCCGCATTTCTACCAGAGGACACTGCACAGATGTGCCCTACCAGGAGAGGTGAAGGCATATGGAAAGGCACAGGAACGCAGCAATAGGTCTGCACAGATACCAGGTGAAATTCAGAAAAATTGGAATTCAGATTTGTAAAAAGTCAAAGAAACCTAACAGTGGGTGTTTGGTAACATAGCAAGAAAGAGGTAGGCCCGCTGTGCAGTACATTAAATAACAGAGAAGAAAAAAGACAAATTTTCTAACTACTAATATTTTTTGACTAAGTTTTCCCCTCTACACTCATGGACTGTTTAAAAACTTCCAGCTCCTTATGTGATTTTCCCTGCAGCAATGGGACATACTGACTAGAAGAAGGGGTGTACAGAATCAAATTAAGCAGCTGTGACAATTGCCAAGTTTTATTTCTAGGCAGGAAAGAATAGTGATATGGCATTGGATAGTAGCCATATAGCTGGTGCAAATAGGTAAGTGGGTTTGCAGGATTGTGTGTTAAACTCTCAAATAATACACTAAAAAATAAGCTTAGTGGGTAAATTCACTTTTCATCAATTCTGTTCAATTCTGAGCACCACAAGGAGAAAGGAGAGAACCAACTCCTTTGCATCATAATGCACACACATACACACACACACGTACACGCACACTCACACACATGTGCACACCCAGGCATAGATGCACACATGTGTAGTACAGAAACACATAAAATAAGTAAATAAATTGATAAAAATATTTGTATGAAATACAATCCAAGTAAATGGATAGCTGTCTGGATCTGGGAGAAAGAAAAAGGATAGCCAGAGAGATTATTTCCAGTATTCTGACAGAAACAATTAATCTAAAAAGTAGTTTTAAAAATAAAAATAAATGTATTTATTTCATGTGTATGTACATGTGCCTAGTTGTATTATGTATGTATGACTTATAGGTACAGAAGCCTGAAGTAGTCAGAAGATGGTAGATGCCTTGAAACTGGGCCTATGGGTGGTTGTAAACCTCTATATGTGTGTGCTGGAAACGGAGTCCTCTGCAGGAGTGCTCTAACTGCCAAGCAATCTCTCCAGCCTTCAAAAGTAGTATTAAAGACTACCTTTCAGCAGTCTAGTGAGTGTGTATATTTTATGATATTCTGCATTGATTTAGGGTGCATATGATACTTCTGAATATCACAGTTGAGTAAAACAGTATGCATGTGTGGATCTCAAATTTGGAGAAAAAATTCTGTGTGATTGATTGTTTCTTGGCTCCAGAGGCAGCTCATTAGGTAAGAATTTTTGTTATGCAAACTTCAGGACATACATTTTAATCCTCAATACCCATGTACAAGTTGAGCATAGGCCAATATTCCTATAGCTCCAGCACTGAAGGACATACTCCTGTGAATCTCAGGAATGTGTTGACCTGCCGGCCTTGTTAAAATGGTGAGCACTGAGTTCAGTTAGAGATGCTATCTTAGAATAATAAGGTAGAGAGTAATAGATACATGATGTCCTCCTATGAACTCAGGAGGATGTGCATAGATGTGCATAGGTGTACAGACCGACACACAATACATAACATACATACATACATACATACATACATACATACATACATATCAACTAGACAACTTACAGGTCACATAAGAACAATAGACATTCTATTAACATATACTTAAATATACATATTTAGTACAGTGTAAATGTTATACAAAGCTAAATTAAAAGGCTTAATATTAAAATAAAGAATTATGTTATTTCCTAGAGATAAAGATGTTAATGTTTTAAGATTTGCTCAAGGTATTTCAATTATTACTTGGAAAAACTAGAAGATAAAGACTACATGAATTACAAAATTTCACTATTTATAGTGGTTCGTTCCCATTTGATTAAGGTTTATAAAAATTCAATTATTATAATGTGAAATTTTATATTAGTTTACATTATGTTGGACCCTTGGTTTCTGTGGTAAAAATGTCCTCATAGAATGATAAATTTCACATGATGCACCCCATACCACTTATCTCCCTGCCCTTTGTATCTCCATTCACCCTTGCAACCCTGTCACCACCAGCCCTGCCTATGCAAAAGAAAAAAATCATTACGTGTACATTTTCATTGCAAGGAGTCACTGGTCTAGTTGGAGCCCTCCAGCTTCTGCTATACTATCCATGCCAAATCCTCACCTGGACTTCTCTATTGTTATGCTGTGTCACGGAAATCCTGTAGCTTTGGATCTGTAAGGCTGGTCCCTTCATGTGCACCAGCAATTCATAGATGGGGTAGATGTTAAGGTGGGCCAACTCAAAGCCCTAGATCTGGGCCTGGGTGGTAGCTAAGTAAGTCAGGCCACCACCTATCCTGCACCCACACCACCAGGCTAAGCTCTCCATCACTGCTCAGGCTAGTTCAACCAATATTGCAGCTGGCAAGGGGCACAGCCTGCCCTCCTGCTCTCATGCCCTTGGGCAGGCTTACCAACCCCCACACCAGCAGGTATAGTTTTACTGTGCTGCCCAGGTAGGTTACAGGGCTTGCTCTCTTTCCTGCTGCAGCTGGGGAGGAGTGGGGCCAGTTCTCTTGCCTGCTGTATGCACAAGCAGCAAAGAGTCTTTCCCTCACACCACCTCAGGGCAGATGAGGAGTAGAGACAGCTCTCCTGCTGCAGGTGAGGAGTAGGGCCAACTCTCCTGCTGCAGGTGAGGGGTGGGGCCAGCTCAACATGGAGCTGGAGCATTAACAAGGCTTCAGATGGCAGCATAGACTAGGTACATCTGGTGGTAACACGGGTGCTCCTCATATCAGCCTGTTCCTCACCTTCATCGAGTCTCCAGTTCCACCTTTTTCCACAGTGTATGAAGCTCTTGGCTTCACTTTTCTTTTCCATCTCTCTACCAAATACTCCATCTTTCCCATCTTTTCATCACATATTTGCTTGTCATAATGATGCCTGCAGCAGGTACTTGGGTGTCTTTCTTCGGGCCACTTGGCCCAAATGTATATTTTTTATCTTAATCTCCTAAATGTTGATTTGATGGTTTGTGCATACTTCATGGGCAGCAAGGATAATTTATAGCTTCACATAAATTATAGGTGTGAAATGCTCCACAAATAGTAATATTTTACCATATCATTTGGCTTTTTAGAAAATGTCATTTTCATAAGTTTTAGAGTTCCAAATCAACAGATATTAAAAGAAAAACTAATTTAATGATGTCATCTAAATACTTTTTCAAATCAGTGTGAGTTAAGTGCAAGCTGAACCAATCAGTAGGTGTTGTGTATTGTTGTGTCTTCAAATGCATAGCACTATGCTTGCAATTACTGGCTACATATATCTCTTGCTATGCCTCTGACCTAAAGTCTGTATGAATTCTAGAATTAGACCATGTTTTAAACTAAAATAATTAAAAGGTGAACTAAAAACATGACATATTAAGGGGCTGGGAGCAGCACAGTTCTAAAGAATGCCTCTTGTTCTTCCTTAGGACTTGAGCAAGACACAGCGAGAGACTCATTCATGCTCTGAAACAAAGGAGAGAGCTTCATTTTCTTTCTTTCTTTTTTTTTAATTAGTTAATTTATTCAGATTACTTCTCAATTGTTATCCCCTCACTTGTATCTTCCCATTCCTCCTCCCTCTCTCTTTTACCCTATTCCTGTCCCCTAGGTCTGTGACAGAAGGGGACCTCCTCCACCACCATATGATCATATCCTATCAGGTCTCAACCTGGTAGCCTGCTTACTCTTCCTCTGAGTGCCACCAGGTCTCCCCATGAAGGGGAAGGGGCACCAGAGTTCATGTCAGAATCAAACCCCAATCTCCACACAACTGTGGAGAATATGCTGTCCATTGGCTAGATCTGGATAGGGATTCTAGGTTTACTGCATGCATTGTCCTTGGTTGGTACAGTAATTTGAGCAGACCCAGCAGATCAGCCTGTCACGATGTTCTTCTTGTAGATTTCTAGGACCCTCTGAATCCTCCTATTTCCCTATTCTCCCATACCCCTGTCACCTGGAGTCCCACTATGAAGTCCCAGCATCTATCCCAATCTCATGCTAAGTGAAGACTTTCAGGGGACATCTCTGATGGGCTAGTGTCCAATTATAAGTAAGTATATACCTTGTGTATCTCATTTTCAACAATGGCTTCTCCTGGAATAAGTCAGGTGGCTGTTTTGAATTCTAATGATATTTTTCTCCATATCCAAGACCATTCTTATCTTCACCAAACATTTAAATTTTGTTTCATGATTTTCCTATAGTTCTTAGAGTTGATAATTATTTTGTTTCACTTTTTGAGACTTGTACATTCAATTTCTAAATCCATCCTGCAATGCTTACTTCAATTTCCTGGATTAAAGGATGAGTAGATTATCCCGTTTGCTGTATCTGTCAAAAACGAGTAATTATCCAAGACGATTCTGGATTTTTAAAATATCTTCTCTAGGATTACAGTTCATTACTCTAAAGGTGTGAGTTTTTTGGAAGTGTGAAATAGAAGTAAGCAATAAAACAGGAAAAGGGAAAACAGCCAATATTTGAAATAATATAAATAAGATAGAGAATGGAAGAATGAAGGCAATAAAAGAAATAAACTTTTGGAGGCTGGGACAGTAAGGAAGAATAAACAACAGCAGAAAACTCAGGACTGCAAGGAAATGAGACAAGATTCTGGGCAGAGTGATCCAGAAAGGACGGAAGAAGAAAGAGGCGCTGTGTGTTACATAGCAACATCTCAATCAAGGGCAGTCTGTGTGGATGACTGTCCCAGAAGATGATGATAAGGCTGAAAGCGTTTCTTCCCCTAGAGACTTAGCTGCTGCCATCACAGCAAGGTATGTTTGTGATGAGGCTGTCATAAACGAAGCAACGCCACTGCCTGTTGTATGAGTGCAGCACACACAATTATGTCCTGCACATAGCACTTAATGATGACAATAAATGGCTAGGTTGATGTATTATGCATTTACTACATACTAGGCTTTCTGTGCCTATTTCAGTGTGTACTTCTCCTTATGAAAAAATAAACTCCCCTGTAAAATGGCCTCAGGCACTTCCTTCAGGCTGCCTTCTAGAAACCATTACCATTACAGAAGGTGACAGCTCCTGTATGCTGCTGTCCCTAGAGACCGTCAGTGGGTCAGGTTGTGGAAGGGACAGAGATGCCCAGACTCCTGCCAGGGTAGGAGGCGCTTCATTGCTGCTTTGGGTCTTATGTCTTAACAACGGTTTAAAATGCTAAAAAGGTTTTGATCAAAGTTTTATTCACACACCGTCATCATTATTATTGTGTGTCTATATGATGTATTTACATGTGCATGTGTGTACTATGTGCCACACCCCATGTGTAGAGGTCAGAGAATAACTCTGTGGAGTAGATTCTCTCCTGTCTAATTTACATGGCTTCTGAAGAGAGAATTTAAAAGTTGTCAGGCTTCTGCGGCAAGCCCTTTACCCACAAATCATCTCATCAGCTCATTGCTCAAAGATAATATTTGTGTGTGTGTGTGTGTGTGTGTGTGTGTGTGTGTGTGTGTGTTTGAGCTTGTGGATTTGATGGCAAATGCCAGCAGAGGCAAGGAGCATGGCATCTCCATGGAACTGCAGTCAGTCTTGACATGTCGCAGGTAGGGGCTGAGAACTGCACTCAGGTCCTCTGCAGCCAGAACAGTACATGAGAATACACACTCAACCGATAAGCTATCTCTCTAGACCCTTAGAATGTTATAAAAAACAGAACAGGGAAAACACTTGTGTATAACTGCACAAAGTATTTATAAGTTCTGGGTTATCAAAAAGAGACAAAATTATAAAAATGGAAATTTGAATACCTCAAAAGTTACAGTAAGCTAAGGTTATCTATTATAAGGGACTTGTAAACCTAATTTAGTATAGCCTAAGTATATAGCACTTATCAAAGTTGCCACAGTAATGGAGATGCCATAGTCATTCATATCATGGTGATAAAACACCATGACCAAGGTGACTTAAAAAGAAAGAATTCAATTGAATGTAGGGCTTCAGAGAGTTAGAGCCAACGATGGTGGGACAGAGATATGATTTCAGGAACAGAGGAACACTCACATCATGACCCACCAGCAGGAGGCAGAAAGCACACTGGAAAGAGTGAGTTTTCTGAAATCTCTGAAACCTCAAGGCCTGCTCCTGGAAACACACCTTCTCTTACAAGACCTCCCAATCCTTCCAAATAATTTCACCAAGCAGGAAACAGGTATTCAAGCATATGAGCCTATGGGGGCTATTCTCATTGAAATCACAATACATACTGACTCCTTCAGTTGTGGATTCACAAGAACAACTTCTGTTCTAAGCTCCCTTCATGTAAGTGCTGCCCGCTATCATACCAGTTTGTATACGGGATTTAAAAAACTATATACATTCTGTATTGCTATGTTTAGATACATGAATCTTTACCTCTAGGTTACAGCCATCTAGAATACAAGTTCAATGACACACCGCATGAATCTGTAGTTTGAATGTAATAATTTAAAATACAGAGCCCTAGTATGCAGTGGGCAATGGTATCTGGGACCAGGCAAGGGTACTGTGTAAAGTTTGTACAGCCACCTGACAATGTGCTTCTCAGAATGTGTCCCTGTCTCAGAATGCATCCCCTTTTTTTAAAGCCATACAAAGGAATTTTAAGCATAAAAAATAAAAAGAGGAGAACATTGAAGCTATGAGCAAGAACAGAAGAGAGGGAAGTAGAACCCGAAAGCTAAGATATATTTTATTATTCTATAGAGAACTTTTTTTCTACCATAAAGGGAAGAAAAAAGAGACTGTATGATTAGACTATGATAAAAAAGCAAGGAGTTGACGGCAGCCAGAGGGCCAGCAGCTTCTCAGGCCGTTTGGAGGACGCTGGTCTGACTTTGATCATTGACTGGAATTCATTATTGTTAATACAAACCCAGGCATGATGGATTTCCAGGTGCTCTATGCTGGCCCCGGATTCATAAATCACCCATAGTCTTTGCACATAGGGATTTTATAAACGATCCTCCAAGAATAGCAATCACCGACAACGGGAGAAGAAAAGTAAGCTTGCATCTGCAGTCATTCTTCTCTGCGAAGTTGTCATCCTCCAGCCCCAGAGCTGTCCCCCAAGAGAAGCTGACTGTGTAAAGGGCCAACTTTGGAAAGCTGTTGGGGCCTTAATGAAAGGTTACACTGTGTCACTTCAGAGGATGTAGATGGAGTAACAAAATAGTGTTTTAGCCCTTTGTAAAGAATGATTGACACATGTTTTTAGGAGTTGGACCAAAGAGGTGTGTGTGTGTGTGTGTCTGTGTCTGTGTGTATTTACTCTACTAATGTGGAGTATTTAAGATACCACAGTGGCTCCCATATTAATTTGCCAATCTCTCTTGTAAACTCCGACTCTAGAGAGACAGATGCTCAGTATGCATGAATTTAAAATTGAATGCTGATGACTATTTCAGAATCTCTTCTTTATCTTAGGCAATGATGGGAGGAGATGGAGAAAGAGAGAGAGAGAGAGAGAGAGAGAGAGAGAGAGAGAGAGAGAGAGAGAGAGAGAGAGAGAGAGAGACTGGGTCCGTGTGCCTTCCTGTGTGCACTTGAATATCATTACTATACTACCATGTTAATTTTCTAATTAATTCTGTTGCTTACCCTTGGAAACAAATTCACAGGCTGCAAACGCCATGCATTTCCAAATTTCTTTTCTTGAAAAAAAACTTCTACTTCATTAAAATTTATAAATCAGGTAATACTTTATTTTTCATTTTTCAAATACATGGATTGGTTGGTGTAAGATAAAAAGAAAAGAGAAAGTGCTGTCCAAGCACTTCAGGATGATACACTATGAACTCTTTTTGGTAGAGAGTAAAAATATATGAAAATGGTGGTGAGTAGGCAGTCTTATGAAATGAACAAAACTGTGTTGGTGTTACACAAGCTTGTACTCACTGTCAATGTGGGTGTGACAATTAGTGGCCGTTGAATGAGTATTTAGGTTTCTTCAAGATGAATAAAAAGATAAATCTACAGGCTTTAAAGCATTTTGAATTTTATGTTAACACTAGATACCATTCCTGTAACCATAAGTAAAAGCACTGAATTGTCTGGATCAAAGCCAACTTAAAAACGAACTGTGAAATTCGCAACCAGTGTTGCTTCCGAAAGCTTTCTTTAAACATTGATCCATAGGGAAGTGCTGGGTGGCAAAAACAGAAGAGACAAGTTGAGGACCAGGCACAGAATGGTGAGAGGGAAAGGGAGAAAAAGAGGAAGATAGGAAGAAGGAGTTTAATAAGTAGACATTTGCTATTTTTATGTGGCTTGAGTCAAGAAAAAAGAAACAATAAAAACTTCAATCACCGCAGGGGACCCGTTCCCAGATCTAGCCAATGGTCAGAATATTCTCCACAGTTGAGTGGAGAGTGTGATATGACTTTCTCACGTACTATGGTGCCTCACATTTGACCATGTCCCCTGGAGGGGGAGACCTGGTGGCACTCAGAGGAAGGACAGCAGGTAGCCAAGAAGAGACTTGATACCCTATGAGAATATATAGGGGGAGGTAATCCCCCTCAGGAACAGTCATAGGGGAGGGGAATAATGGGAAAATGGGGGGGGAGGAATGGGAGGATACAAGGGATGGGATAAACATTGAGATGTAACAAGAATAAATTAATAAAAAAATAAATTAAAAAAAAATTCAATCACTTGCTTGACTATACTTAAATTATTTAGAATAATCAATTTTCATATATTTATGATTCAATTATAAACCATTTTGGAATAACTATTTCAGGAGACATTTTTCTGGAGAAAAAGTTTTCTCCATTTCATAATGACATGTTTCACCCTCTGTAGGATTGATCTGTATAAGGGTCCTAAGTGCGGCCTTCAGTTCACCTCCACGTTTGTTTCTTCCACTCCCACACTCTTTCCTCCTGTCCTGCAAGTTTCTCTCCTTTCTCTCTTTCCTCCCTTGAACCTCTTCTATCCAGCTTTTACTTCTACCCTTCCTTCCTTCTACAGTATCTCAGTACTCATGTTGGTAATTTTGTTTAACAGTTTGTGTGGCGTATTTATCACCATTGATGAGCCCATTTTAATATTAAAATTAAAATACATTAGTATAAACTATCAGCCTCAGCTTAAAGCAGAGTAGGAACGACAGTGCCACTCTTTTAGTTATTTTGGATAATTAAAAACAAAACAAAACATCAATGCACAGTAACTATTTTACTAAGAGAACAAAAAGAGTACACATATCTTAGTGATAACCCATAGCTCTCTAAGTGGACTTATGGTCCTCATCAACAGAGTGAAACCTTGGCTGATAATGGAAACCTAGCAAACTACTCAGGACTAGTGATGTCATGGATCTTGGAGGAGAACCTACAACTGCCATTTTACTAAACTAGCATTAATTCTAACAGTAGTCTAAATATTTTCTTTATACCCACAGGTAAGTGTAAGTCTCATCCCCTGTCACAGTAACTGTGCTATATGATAGAGATCGTTACAAAACAACCACAACAGATCAAAATTTAGAGTTGTGGATACAAGTCCACCTAGTCTATCTACAGCAAAGTCCTGAACGTAAGGTTCAGGGATCATTCCAGGAGAGGGTGGGCAAAACGATGACAAGAGCCAGAGGAACAGGAAGTTTGCTGTGAGTGTCTCCCAGAGCTGTCAGAAGCTGATCCCATGCAATCTCACCAAAATGGATGGCTAACCACTACTGAACATGGATGACACCAATAGGCATATTAACACAGGAGGGGGAAAGCTCAGGGAGCCTCAGCTGTAGAGAAAACAAAACAGAATAAAACAAGTAACTAGGAACGCTGACAGCAGGAAAAGGAAGACTCCCTCACATTGATTCTCCAACACCAAGTCTTATCATCTTATTGCCATGGTGCTTTCAAGAAGCAGCAGGATCTGAGCTAGAGAGAGCAGCTCAGTTGAAACAGCTCTTGGAAGGCAAGCAGGAGGGGCAGCATGATTGGGGAGTGTTTTCATGTGGATCACTGGGAAATCACTTGCCACACAACCCAGCCCTATTGTCAAACCCAGGTCCATAAGAAACCAATACTTAGTGGAGAGCACTTGAGGTTGACCTCTGGCCTCTATACACATGGGTACCTACATAAAAACAGTCACTGGCACATCATCAGCCAGTCATGTGGGTACATGGCATGACCTACGAGGAGGTACCTCTGCTTGCAGTCCAGGGCAGGTTTGGGTTAGGTGGGTTCTTTGCTGTAAAAAGATGAAAACCAAACTGAAAACTCCAATTCCTTCTTTCTCTGAAGTTTGAATTTCAGCTCTTCAACCAAATGGTAATTCAGACTTCTGAGAAGAGCTAGTTATTTGCTGAAGAATGTATTAGCTTTGATTGCTCGTTGGACTTTTTTTTTTTTTTTTTACATAAACTCATCCTATATTCCCATGACTCTTTTCATGTAAATAATAAAGTCAGAACTTTGACATCTATTTGGCTGTTTTATTACAAGGCTCTCCTTTCAATGTATGAAATAAAAATACTTAAATTTCAGTATTTCTCTATAAATGTATACTCAAAAGATTTATTATTCTACTCTGATTAAAATTCCAAGGGAAACAATTTTTGTTTTAAAGGCAAAGGCTAATGAGATGGTTTTTAAATATGACCCTTTTAGATAAAGCCAGGAGACTTGGTAAAAATATGGATTCTTGGCCCTTAAAGGCTTTTTCAGTCAGACCCTCAGGCTAGACTATATATTTTTAATAAGCCCACAAATGAGTTCTGTGCAGTCAGCCTGGAACAGGTGAGCAGGGGTTATGTGCAATACATTTTAGCATTACTAGAATACTGATGTAGATGCGTATAACCTGTAGTGATGTCATTGTAGTTTTGAGTTTAGTAAACATGGTTAGTATCCAAGATAGACAAATCTTAACCAACCAATATAATTTTTCTAACTTTCCTTGCATCTAAAGTGGGTATTGTAACAATTACTTGTAAGGAGTGAGGGGGTGCTATGGGTGAATATAATGGCTTTACCAGGCACGTGTAAAGAGTTCCTGCTATTACAGAAAACATGGGAAGTATCTCTCCCAGTGAATAAAACAACTTCCGGATTATTCTTTTGCTTTTCAATTAATTAGAAACACAGCAGTGCAGGTAACTAAACTATATTTTTTTTTCTATTTCTATAGAAATGTTTTCTTGAATTGTCATATAAGAAATACCCTTGATTTTTCTCTAGCAGGAAAAAAAAAAAAAAAAAAAAAAGAAATCCATGGTTACTTCCACAGTTTTTATTAGATTTTCAGAAACTTGCTAATGACCCTATGGAAAGTTTTACCTATTGATGTTGAATAATAGGAAATAAGTTCATCCTGTAACATATGAGTTTTTGAGTTGTGGATAGTGATTACTGTAGTACCAAGATTAAATCTGACCTATATTTTCATCCATATCCTATTTGGATCCTTATTCTTAGTCCTGATTCTCTCTATATCATTATTTCTTACCTTTCGTTTATATACCAAATTTAAACAAGCTATTGCAATAGTAAAGGTGAAATATAAACCCTCCCCAAATTCAATGTCTTACACAGTAAACACTTAGTACGCCAAAGAAAAACTTGCATTAGCAAAGTACAGCAGGAAACAGGGATCCTTTAGGGAGATTGTATGACAGGAAAATGGTAATCCTCCTCTCATTTTGAACCGGACTCCACTGAAATTTATGGCTGAAGTGGGGTGGACAGTAGGCTATGTGTAAGTACCAAATGCTTTCCAGTTTTTCTCCAAGACAGAAGAAGATGGCTTTCCATCCTGATACAAGAGCTGCCTGCTAACACTAGCTTCTGCTCTCCCACAGAACTGGGGGACAGGGATGCTGTCTTCCTTTATGATCACATTGCAAAGAGATGGGTCCAGGTCCCTAACAAAAGCCTTGGAACTGTCTAGCATTAAAAATCAATTACCACTGAAGAAGTCAGGGAAAGGTCACAGTTTGAGAGTGACACATACCCCAGAACATCATGTGCTTGAACACTTGGTCCCCAACTAGTGTGCTCTGTTGGGACTTGGGAATAGCTCTAGGGAGTAGGGTATGTCCTTTGGAATTATATGCCTTGGCCCAATCCCAGACCTCTCTCTGCCTCCTGATTCCTCAGAGGGGCCACAAGCATCAGCCTTCCTCTCATTGTGGAACTATACCATCATAGCTTCCTCACAGATGACTATTTCCCTTTCAGCCTCAGCCCACACAAATCATTATTTGCTTAAGGTGGTTCTAGCAGAGGTTTTGCCATTGAATCAGGGAAAGGAATCAAAGAGATAGTACATTCTCTAAAGTCAATGTTCTGAGGACAGGGAGGTCAAGAGCTTAGTAGAAGCCAATACAATGTAGAGGCTTTCTTGGTCAGTACGTTCAGCTGAAAGTCTATGGTTGGCTGTGTTTCTGCTGATGTAGGTTCATCTGACTTAGGGAGATTACCCAGACTTGGCTGTTAGCTACAGTGTGTGGGTGAAACATATATTTTTCCCACAGCACACCATCAGACAACACTAAAAAAGCAATTTAAATCTCAAATGTCATGTCTGCCCCAAACTATGTTTTAGTTTCATTTATGTTGCTATGATAAAAAAAAATACTTAGAAAACAAATTAGGTGTCCATGGCTCATATTGTGGCTGAGGCCATGTTGATGTCCAGAGATCTGTTCTGCCAATGGAGACCATGCTGAGATGGCACTTGCAGGCATGTGAGGCCATGTGGATGTCTGAGGTCTGTGCTGCTGCCAGAAAGTATGTGAAAGCCCATGATCCATGCTATTGCTGATTGTTAAGGGCAAGGAAGCTGCATTTGCAGTGATACTGATGGCTGCATATGTGCATTTAGGTAAGGGATGTATAGAAGGTTTTACTGACAACTCCTACCCACCCACCTCCCCACCGCCTTAAGCAACAGCCTAGATATGAAGCCATTGAAGAGAACTGTTAAACATTATGATAAGGATGCTGAAGTGTAACTCTCCATGACTGTTGACTCTTGGCAGGGATATGTGTAGGGAAGGACTCAGTTTTCTTTATGGGAATGGCCACTGGGTAACAGAAATTCGACTTTTTTGTTTGTTTGCTTGCTTTTGGATTTTTGTTTAGTTTTGTTTTGTTTGTCTTCTTTTGGGGGGGTTACGAGGGTAGGGGCAGACCTGGGAGGACTAGGAAATGAGTGTGAGTGGGGTGCATTATGTGAATTTCCTACACAGTCAATAAAAATAATATGGGAAAAAGAAAGCAAAGTATGAAATGTAGGGGTGTATGCAGCCTACAATCCCAGGACACATGTACGGTAGCAGGGCGTTAAAGTGGTGGGAACTTAAAACATCTAATCATATCATACCTACACTTAAGAGCAGAGAGAAATAAGTGCAAGCAAAATACATGCATGCGTACTCATGCTCAATATCCCTTTTATACTTATATACTACAGGATGACCTGCTGAGAAAATGGTGCTATCTACCATGTACAGGATCTTTCTGCATCAATTCATGTAATCCAGACAGTCCTCCACAGGCATATTCACAGACCAACCTGATCTAAACAATCTGTCCTTGGGTCTTTTTCCGAGGTGATTCTAGATGTGTCAGGTTGATAACTGAAACTACTAAGCACCACAAACTCACCCTCCAAAGTCAAGCATACATCAGTCTCAAAGGGGTAGGAAAGTATGTTCTGCCCATGAGAGGGGGAAGCAAGTGAATATATGACGAACGATAATCCACTCTATCTCAGCAATCAACCAGCCAGTGATCCTCCTAATGACGGGGAAGCCAGAGAGCTAGACTGTAGCCAGCTTCGTTACCAGTGTATAAGTTTCCCCAAAAGTTTTAGAACAGTGGTTTCCAATGCCCATGTTCTTTCCTCTCTCACTCTTGAGATACAAATAAGAAAAACATGAAAAAAAAAAAAAAAAACCCCAGCAATGTATTATGGGATAAGCTAAGATGGAAGGTAGACCTTCCTGTGTTTCAAATTCTGTGATGCCACACTTCATGTTCGTGGTGGATGGTAGGAAGAAAAGCTTATGAAATAACTGAATGGTCAGATTCATACCCACGGACTTTAGAAAAATATTTAAGAATCCCTGTGAAGATAAAAACACCTTGACCTTGAGGGAAACAAACGTGACTCATTACCATCTGGTGGAAAATATAGATGTGAAAACAGAAAGCAGGTAGTAAAAATATAATTTAATATCAATTGAGAGGTGGGAGTGGGGGATCATGAATTAAAACCATTTGGTATATATAGTGAGATTTTTGTTTGAAACAAGCAAACAAATAACCCTCCTCAAAACACAACACAATAAAACAAAAACATCAAATATATCCCAGGGAATATACTTTGCAAAATCCAATGAAACACTATGATTTAGTAGTAGTATACAAGACCACATGCTCTGTGAAGGCAATAAAGGGAACATAGGAAGATGAATTGTTTCAGAAAGAACATGCAGAAGAGATAGTAGCAAAACCTCTTATATACAGAAGAATATGCAGAAATTAGTGTTTCAATCCTAGAATTCCTTGATAGTCATGAAATTACTGTGAGCTCCCAACTTTCATTTAGTATTGGAAGTTAAGCTTAAGTCTTATATGTGCATACTAGCCCAAGGGGAATGTCCCACGAAAGCCTTCACTTACCAGGAAACTGGGACAGAGGGGAGGACATCCTATTGGGACTCTAGATGAGAGAAGCATGGGAGAATAGCAAAGTAGAAGGAGCCAGAGGGTCCTAGAAACCTACAAGTAGAACATTATGATAGGCAGATTTGGGCCCAGGGGTCCCGCTCAAACTAAGGCACCAGCCAAGGACAATACAGGTGGTAAACTTTAAACCCCTACCCAGATCTAGCCAATGGTCAGAACAGTCTCCACACTTGAGTGGAGAGTGGGATATGACTTTCTCACGTACTCTGGTGCCTCACATTTGACCATGTCCCCTGGAGGGGGAGACCTGGTGGCACTCAGAGGAAGGACAGCAGGTTACCAAGAAGAGACTTGATGCCCTATGAGCATATACAGGGGGAGGTAATCCCCCTCAGGAACAGTCATAGGGGAGGGGAATAAGGGGAAAGGGGGAGGGAGGGAAGAATGGGAGGATACAAGGGATGGGATAAACATTGAGATGTAACAAGAATAAATTAATAATAAAAAATTTTTTTTAAATGTGTACTTATTTAAATTTAGATACAGATCATTACACATGGGTCTCTTCCTTTGGAGGCTGTTGACCCCTATGCCCTGAGGGTAGGTGGAGCAGAGGCGGGGCACAGGGCCTGCAAGGCCTTGAGAATGATGGAACAACATGCAGGGAGGCAGATCAACTTTATTCCAGGACTAAAGGGGAATGTAAAGGGAAAGCAGCCATGAGGTAGTCTGGTAGGCAATCCCATTGTATTTCATTTGCATTAAGCTCAGCATCCTAGGGCCCTTGCAGGGGCACACTGTCTAATTAGCATATAGGTGGGGAAAAGCATTCTGCAGGAAACTGTCAGAGGCTACTTATACAATGAACCAAGCATCTAGCGCAGGGACAAATAAGGACAGGCAGAGATTAGGACACCTCACTTGGGGAAAGAGTCCTCCATTTTGTACTGAGCTGAGAGATTTATCCAGTCATGGAGACTGCAACCATCAACTGCAGAGCCCTACAACAATTACGTGCAAAGCAATATAAATTGCATGCTTCTATGAAAGTAGCTATATTTTCCACCAAAAAATTTAAGAACAAGTGTATTGTGTTGCAGTCTAAGAAAAATCTCCATTTCTGGCTTGGTGGAATACCATCATGTCCTCACAAATGTTCATCAATTTTGGCCATTTGAAAAACCAAAGTCAGGCATGGTGGGGCAAGCCTGTAATCCCAGCACTCTGGGAAACAGAGGCAGGCTGATCTCTGTGAGGTAGAGACCAGTCTGGTCTACAAAGTGAGTCCAGGACAGCCAAGCTAAAATTAATTTACAATAGGCTAATTTCACTAAACAAAAGGAAGGAGTTCTCAACTTTTGACAGAGAAATCCTGTCTCTAGAAAAGAAAAAAAAAAAAAAGAAAAAAAAAAAACAGATAAATGAAAAGAAAAAGAAAATGGACCATAAATAAATGTTTAGATTTTTAAAATGAAGATTATTCTCATAGTTTTCTGCAGATAATTATAGATTCATTTTCTTAATACCATAAGAAAGGTTGACAAGCAGTAGTATCTTAAAGGTTAATTGCAATGTGGAATCTGAAATGATGTCAATGAACTTTATATGCCCTGTCACATTAAATTTAATTGGTTAGTCTGTACTTCAAATCTTTATCCTGCCATGATTTTGGTAATGTTACACATTGGTCATTTGCAAAGAGTTGACTCATGGCTTTCATTTTAAAATGTCAAAGCATTCCATTTGTTAATATTACTAATAATATCATAAAATAATATATACTGGGTAGTTTCATAGTGGCAAGATGAACATTTCCCAACATGATTATTTTTCTAGAAAATTCAAATTTTATTATTAGCAGTAAAATACATGACTTATTTTCTTCACATAAGATGCTTTTCTCCTTCTGGCTTTAGTTTTATAGTTGCTTATTAAAGCAAAAGTAGTTTTAATGTTAGTTTAACTCATAATTGAAACAAATCCTTGATTGCCCTTACGATAACTATGTTCATTGTGTTTGGAAGAGATCGTCTGTATACATATTTTGGTGTAAATACATACATTATTAAATACAGATGAATAAAAGAACTGGCCTCTAACAAAATGTAGCTTATTCTCTGATTCATGAAAGCACTCTTCTTTATTATTTTTTAAGTCAGAAACTGGGGCTATGGCCCAGTCAGTAAAATGCTTGCCATGCAAGTATCTGAATTTAAACCTCTTATATACAAGGACAGTTGTAGTCATGATGGTACGTGCCTATGATCCCAGGCGTAGGGTGGCAGAGAAATAGGTAGATCCCAAGAGTTCACTGGCTAGCCAGTCTAACAAAATTGAATTGGCAACTTTCAGGTTTAGTAAATGGTCCTGTCCCACAAAATAAGGGGAAAAGTGACTGAACAAGACACCCAACCGAACTGTACATATGTGCATACACACAATGTATATACACATTAACACACATGTATACAATACACAACATTTTTAATATTGAGTGTATACTACTTGTATGTAGTTATGAGGTATAGAATAATATTTCAACATATGCACACAATGAGGTTAATTGCTGGTTTATTCTGTTTCCTTACATTATTCATGGTAGAAAAAAAAATAGACACTCACTTAAGATTAGTTGGACTGGTTTAGATAACCCTAATTTTGTTAGCAACACCGAAAGCATTGTAATTGGGAGCATGTTAAACACACACCTTTTCTCCATCTCCATTAAGTGTCTCTGATAAGGACATTAAATGCCCACCTCTATGTGTGGGTACTCTTGTGAGGATATTTACACTGTCTCTGGCATCTGGGGATCCTGGACCACAGGGACATGGGAGACAAGTGGATCGTCTTTGAGCAACCTTAGACACCTTTCAGTTTTCTGTGCCTTCACTTTGTTTTTGGCATTGGGAGGGGTAAAAGCTTCCCTCTGTTTTGGCTCCATCTTGAAGAAAAGTCTTTATCATGCTTTGTTTACAGTCTTTGAAAGCCTCTGTTCAAGAGTTATTAAAATTTATTGTATATCACTATAAACCATAAGAGAATTCTTAAGGGAAATGGTCCTAGTTTGCTTCCTATTGCTGTGATAGACACCATGACCAAAAGCATCTTGTAAAGGAAAAAGCTAACTTGGCTTACAGGTACTGATCTCTGTCCATACTGGAGGGAAGGCAAGGCAGGAACTCCAGACAGGAGCTGAGCAGAAGCCTAGGACAATCGCTGCTCACTGGCTCAGTCCTCCTGCCTTGCTCAGCTCCAGTTTTAATTTGTTTCAACATTTTAAAATTTAATAAGCTTAAAGACTGAAAAGATAATTACACCATTTTCTCACTTCTGTTTTTCCAAATTCTCCCATATTCCCTCTTTTCTTTTTTTTTTTTACATTTCTTTTTAACACATTTTTATTGAAAAATAAAATAATTCATATTACATCTCATTTTCTATCCCATCTCATGCATCCTCCCATTCCTCCCTCCCTCCCACTTTCACCCCAATCCCTCTTCCCTATGACTATGACTGAGGGGGATCTTCTCCCCCTGAATACGGTGCTAGGGTATCAAGTCTCTTCTTGGTAGTCAGCTATCCTTCCTCTGAGTGCCATTGGGCCTCCCCAACAAAGGAACATGGCCAAATATGGGGCACCAGAGATCCTGTGAAAGTCAGTCCCCAGTCTCCACTTAACTGTGGAGAATGTTCTGTCCCTTGGCTAGATCTGGGTAGGGGTTTGATGATGACTGCACGTTTTGTCCTTGGTTGGTGCCTTAGATCAATCAGAACCCCTGGGCTCAGATCCACCCATCATAATGTTCCTCTTGTAGGTTTCTAGGACCCTACTTCCCTATCTCCTATATTTTTCTCACCTAGAGTCTCAATAGGATGTCCTCATCTCTATCCCACTTTCGTGGTAGGTAAAGACTTTCGTGGGACCAGCCTTCCTTTCAATCTCTCAAATTCATGGACTTTTTTTCTTTAATTGTTGTTCCAATTCCCAAATATATGAATAAAATCTTCCCAGCCCTTATGATGTTATTTTATGTATAGGATTTTAGTTTTCTTTCTTATATCATGGAGGGGCCACGTGATCACGCGTGGCACAATCTGGCTGTGCCTTTCTACATGAATAATTAATCAAGAAAATGCCTTGTAGACATGTCCATGGGACAATTTGATGCAGGTAAATTTTCAGCCAAGGTTCCCACTTCCCATATATGTCTAGGCTTGTGTCAAACTGATAAAAACTAACCTACACAGAAACCAAACAACCTTTAATCTTTCTAGAAGGCTTCTGCATAGAGACGATAGTGATGATGATAAACACAAGGGAGTGCTGCTTTGATTCTCGCTATGGTACCCAAAGTCTTCCTCCATCATTTAGTTCCATGAACAAAGATGTCTGCCCCCTATACCAATCAATTTTTGTATCATCATGAAGAGAGGTGTGTCCTTATGAGCTCAGTGAAAAGGTAAAGGACCAAAGACCATTCTGAACACTGGTGAACAAGAGAGTCAAATATTGTTTAAAGGTTTTGAAGAAAAGAATAGTGTCTTGGCAATTATAATAAAAATAGTAACTATTTATAAAGACTTGCATGACAAAAGAGCAAGTAAAGTTTGAGGAAAAAAAATTGAATTTAATGATTTTAATTGTAGCTCCTAAAAGAAAATAATTATTTTGATGCAGTCTTTAACTCAATTTATACATTTAGTTGTTTGGGAATTAAAATTTTTTTTCTATAACCAGCTACAAAATTACTTCCGAATTTAAGATATCATGTAATGGGTAAATATGACCTACAGGCCAAATTCACATTCTAATTTTGCTTTTCCAACAGGATGGGACATTAGCACCCCTAAGCCGGCTGTAGTTCTGTTCCCTGTAAATGAAGGGACTTCATTCCTTATGGTTGAATAAGGTTCTATTGTTATATATAGATACGCCATATTTTATGTTGTACATCTGTTGGTGGCTAGTTCAGCCGTTCTATCCTGTGGCCATTGTGAGTAGCTCAGAAACTGCCATGAATGTACAGATGTATTTGCTATGGTAGAGCTAGATTCCTTTGAATATTACCAGTTCTAATTTCAGACACTTAAGGACCACCCATGCTGATTTCCACAGGTAGTCTTTCTGTTTATGTCCTCAGCATCCTTGCCTGCATTTGCTGGCATCTCTTTTCTTGATGATAGTTATTCTGACTTGGTAAAGATGAACTTGCAAAGCTATTTTCATTTCTCACATGGCTTAGTTAAGTGAATACTTATTAACCATTTTTTTCTTTTTTCTTTATTTTGTTTGTTTTTGTTTTTGAGTACTACATGTTTGGGGATAGAGAGATGGTTCAATGGCTAAGAGCATTGTTCTTTCTTTTGCATTATTTTATTAATTTATGCCCTATTCTTTATTTTTGTTGTGTCATTATTTTGTAATTGGTGAGAATTCACTTGTGGCTTAGAATGGGTCTGTTTTAGAATGGTTCCATATGTAGCTGCAAGAAAGTGTATTTTATACCCTCTGAATGAAATATTCTTCTCTCTCTCTCTCTCTCTCTCTCTCTCTCTCTCTCTGATTTTTAATGATCTTTTTATAAGTGGGAATAGAACACTGAAGTAAATCTCTATTATTTAATTAGGACATAGATGGCATTTTAATGTCTTCTAGCATTTTCCTTATGAAGTTGGCATGAACATTTCATGATTATACTTTACAAGTGTAATAATGTCACTGTGAATTGTTTCTTTATCAATATGTAGTGGCCATTTTATATTTTTTTGACTAATTTTGGCTTGAGATATACTTTGTCAAACATCATAATAGCTGTTTCAGCTTCAGTTTGCTTGATAAATTGACTGTCATCATCTGAACTTCAGTCTAGGGATATCTTCGCCAGTGGGTGTATTTCTTGGTAACAGGAGATAGTTGTATCTTATTTTTAAATCTAATCAACCCTTCTGCATCAGTGTCTTACTGAGTTAACACCATTCACATTTTAAGTTAATACTGAAAAATAGCAATTCCATAAGAGTCCTGGTTATTTTTTTCTGGCTTAATTGAAACATTGTCACTTTTTGCCATCATTGCTATCATTAGGGGTTTGCTTGTTTGTTTATTGCTCTGGCATGGTCATTTCTTTTGTAGTTGTCCTTTGCTTAGCTCCTTCTTATGATGGCATGTTTTCCTGTGCTCCAGTTTGGGATGCTTTCCTCTTCCTCTCTGCCTCATATACATTTAACTGTCATCTGTAATGCTGGGTTGGTGGTCATGAATTGTTAACTGATTATTTCTCTATGAATATTAAAACATGAGGGAGTATAACAATTTTGACAGGTGATGCTTATGCTGCTGGCCTGAAATATATTTTTCCAATGTTTACATGGCTTATAGGATTGCTAATGAGCCAAATGATGGTGTTCTATTATTGTTGCTCTTGTAGGTGAATTAGTGTTTTTCCCTTACAGAATATTTTTAGTGGATTTTCTTTGTATTGTATTTTTAACCACCTTACTACAATATGTTGTAGATGGGTAGTTCTTTGGTCATGTTTGTCTGTTACCCTAAATGTTTTATTCTACTTGGATGTCTATTTCTTTCCACAGATATGCAATTATCTGCTGTAATTTTGTTGAATGTATTTTTTTATAACTTAAATATTTAGCTCAATTTCTTTTCTTACCCCTTTAGATTCTTTTTTTTTTCATGTTCATATGCCTCCATCTATCTCTCTATTTTTAATTTTTTTTACATAAACACTTATATTATTCCACATACATACAATAAACTATCTTTAGCAAGAATAACCATGACATCAGAAATTACAGAAATGTTACATTCTTGGTGTTTTGGCTATTTGTATCTGACAGCCTTGAGGAAAACATCTTTCCTATCTTAGTGCATCTAAAATTATGAATGTAAATCAATATCTATCACATTTTGTCATTATCAACTTAAAACATCTATCTAGACCTAAAAATATCTTAACCCCTAAACAACTAAGCTTCATTGTAAAACTAGGCTTGCTTTCATCCATTGAATATATCCTACATTTCTTAGTTTCAATCACATTTTTTTTGTCTTTATTGATACTTTCTTCTATCAATGATTTTCTTTTTCTTTTTGTAAGCTAATGATTCTTTCTAATTTTTATAATTGACTGGCTTTCATTTCTAACATTTCTTCATTCAAAATCTCAATTTACTTTCTGAAGTTTTCAGGTATAGTTTAGAATTTCTCATCAATGGTTATGATCATTTCTAGTTTAAATTCCTTCTCTACATTCTGAATTGATTTACTTACTTCATTCATCTGCCTTGAGTACTCCATGTGGTCATTGAATTTGAGTGTGTATGTGCACACGTAGGGTACGTGTTTATGTACTCTTGGGTGTGGGGCATTGTGTATACATGTGTATGTGTGCAGAGTGACCTGAGTTTGGTATCATGTGTCTTTCTGTATCATTCTCCACTTTGTTTACTGAGACAAGGTCTCGCTGTTGAACTGAAAAGGCCACAGTTCAGCTAGTCAGGCTGGGTATCTTTATTCACGAATCTCCTGTCTCCACTTTCCATGCATTAGACTTTTGTCAAGCTACCAGGAGCATCCAATTCCTCGTTTGCATACTTGCATAGCAAATGTTTTATCCACTGAAGCACTTTCCAAGTCAAGAATTTAATATTTTTAAGTGTAGGATTCTGAATTCTTTGGTCTTTCATTTCAGTTAATCCCTTTTCTTTGAATTTATTTGTTGAAAAGTTATGGGCTTTGGGGACTATTACAGTGGTTCATTTTCTCATATTTCTTGTGTTTCTTTGGTGATTTGCATATCTATTGGGATTGCTAATCCTCCAGTTTTTTTTCAATTCCTCTTGTTTATTTGTTTACTTTATGTGAACCTCCTTGGTATGCAGACTTTGTGTGGACTTATTATCCACAGTAGTAATTTAGAAGAGTAGATAGGCAACAGTAACACAAGTAATGATTTGACAGCAAAATTGATATTAAAATACAGTAAAAAAAAAAAAAACCACTTGTGTACTCAATTACACCCTTAAGTTGAGGAAAGAGTCAGGGCTAGGATAAATATTTGTAATATGTTTTTAATCTATGTACTAATGATAAAAATAAGCAGTGAGAGGAGATTGGAATAAAGAAAAATCACTAGTATTGTAAGAATGAGAGGGAAATTTATGAGTCAGAAGAAAAAAATAACAACGAAAATACTGTAGATTAGGTACAGAAAAAAATCAGTCCCAAAGTCTCAGTCAAGCATGATATAAGAATTGCCAGTAGATGATCTAATCCCACTAGGTGGCTTATTGACCAGTTAATCAGGATATTTCATGTCAGCTTCAAGTTAGCTTCAGCTTACTTCTTGTTTCAAATAGTTGCTTGTCAGCATCATCTCTTACTCAGTTGGTGGAGAAGGTAGGGACTTTGGAGTTTGGAGATTCCGTAGTGCCAAGTGTTCGGCTCTTCCTGGTGTACCACAAGCACCCTCTTTCCTTCTGGATTCCAGTGAGGGTTCTAAGTTGAAGCCTTTTGTGTAAATTTATAAATCCAAAGTTCATTATTTCTGCATTTTGTCTTTTATCTGTTTTTCAGTCACAGAGCAGCTGTTTTCTTTCACATTCATGGGAATTCAGGAGTGTACCGTGTGCTCTGTTTCCAGAATCTTCTGAGTGTTAAGAGTTATCTTTATGACAAACTATAGAAAGTTCCATGTAGCAAGCAGTGTGAACTGGCATCTCTCAGAGCTTTGTGAACGTTGTATCTGCTAAGCCCAGGGAGAGACTAATTTCTCAACCATCTTGATCTTGTTAGTATAAACAGGTAGCTGTGATTCCCACAATTTTATTTCTTAATTAAATGACTTAGAAGAGGACACTAGAGACAATGTGTTGGGTAAACATGACAGACAAGGGAATAGTATTCTGAGTCCCTACAGATTAGACCATATGCTAGACCTAATTACAATGTTCACACATTTCTTTCACTGTTTGATCTTTGCATAATATGTGTGTATATGTATATCATAATATGTAATTTGTATATCATGAAGGCTGTGAGCATAGTAAGAACATCAGGATAAAGCTGTGGTGGTCACTGCTCACAAAACTCAACAAACTAAGAAACAAAGAAACAAGAACAGAGAGAGCCCTTCTACTATTTAGTTTCCAAGAATACTACACATTCCAAATAATGAAATTTCATAGTTTTTCATAGTAGAATGACATCTCTAAACTGACTTCTTGAGTAAATTTGAGTTTATCACTCTATGTAGTATTCAAATGTATCTTATTACTGCTTCATAAGCATCTGGAAAAAAACCCTGTTATTAGGAAACAAAGAAATCTTCATGTTGTAACATGGCTGAGAAAGAACTTCAAATACTAAAATATCTATTCTTAAAGGCTTTCTGTTTCTGATGTGTTTTCTAATGAGAAATTTATGTTTTGTTAGGCAAAGATTTTATGTATTTTCTTTGCAGAAAAAAATGTAGGAGATGTGTAGAAGATATTTACATGTTTACTTTTCTTAGCTAAAAAATTGTTTCTGAGAGCAAAGCTCATTCTGTCTCCCAGATCTCTTTATGAATTCTCCACGGAGGGATATTTTCTTTGAGTTTGAAGTACAGATAAATATGAGTTCACTGAGAAATGTGATTTTCCCCTCAGTTATCCTGCAAGGTTTGAGTCACCTTTTGTATTTCTGTCTTTCAATGTCCCTGGGGAATTTTAAGGCTAAATATTATTGTCAAAGGTAATAGCCACTTTGTTTTATTAATGTTGGTCATACTGACTGTATCTCCTAGCCACACTTGATATCTTCTTTGTCTTTTCCTTAGCTCAATTTTAAAACTTAATTTTATATGCAAATGAATACATAGTAAGTTAGTTTATAATGGTATTAAACAGTACAGAATAGCAGTACAAACTATAAATATGAAGAGTATAAAGGAGAAATTAGAAATTCATCAACGAGAAGGCAAGGACAGAGATTTATAATACTTACAACTGAAGGACAAGCAAAATTTTCTGTCTTAGAAAGAAACTTAAGGCAAGAACTATGATCCTTCTTAGACGATACAGTGCTTGTGAATAATGAGTCACAATCCTATTAGATGTAAAAAAAATCCCTATACAAATATTAAAAATTAATAAGTTTAATATAGGCTATGTGTTGGTCAAATAAATAATCACCAACCAACCAAAGAAATATAATTTTTAGATGTACAGCAATCCTAAACATTGATTTTGGGAGGCTATAATAGTTTAACATGGAGGACAATTCACCCTCATCATCATTATTTTATAATGATTATTGTACAACTGTACTTTATAGCTATTGTGGGTCACTATAATGAAAGGTTTCAACAGGTAAAGAGTGGACACACTAGAAAGGGCTGATGTTAGTTACTAAGGTCTGCTGAAACAGAACAACAGACTGAGTCATCATCACCAACAAAAACATATTTTCCCTCCAGTCCAGAAGCTAAAACCACGGCTTTAAGTAGTTGAAAGATTTTGTTCCTTTCAAAGCCTCTGGCTTTGGTTTGTTGATGGTCACCTTTCTGCAGTTTCACATGTCAGTACTTCTGTGTGCCTATGGGTGCCTAGAGTGTCTTCAGTTTCATAAGGACACAATTCTATTTAACAAATATGACTGTATGATGGAGCTCCAGGGGTTTGGGATAACAACATCAATTTAAGATGATGCCATGCAGCAGACAATAAGGCCTTGACTCATGTCTTCAACTCAATATTCTAGATTTCATTTCTTTTTTGATGGGTTCAATATCTAGTAAATGCTTCTATATACCTTACAAAATTGCTTTCTGAAACCCCAAGAACTTCAAAAAATATACTTAGGTCACTGACCTCATTTTTTTTCTACTTTTAGTCTCTTCAGGAGTTAATTTGTGTCCACTAACCATATCTTATCCTTTTATTTCTTTAATGAAGCTAAGAATTAAAACCCGGGTTTTGACCATGCTATTCAAGGCCTCTACCAATGAGCTACATACCCAGCCCCTACCCTTTCTTTCTTTTTAATAAGTTAAAAACCAAATGATCAGAAATTAAGTTTTTTAGATTACAGTTATACTCCTTTAAACCTTTTCATTTTGTAAATTATTTTCCATTACAAGAAAAACAAATCCTACAAAAGATGCATGAATCTTCAATGCATAATGTTGAACACGTAAGGTAATATTTCTTTATGTCAATTTTAGTAGAATGAAATATCTACCTCATAGGATTGCATATAAAATACAAGGGAGAGCACAGGCTGGACCATGAGCAAGGCAAGTCAACTCCATTTCTGCTGCTGAGTAATATTTCTCTCCATCCTCCTGTTTTTCATGCCATATCCCAACTACATTCCCCTTTTCACCCAGAAATCTGAAAATCACCTCTGTTGAGGAGCATCTTCTAATGGGACAGCAAGAGATGCCTTCTAGAAAGTCAGCACACTGAGGACCTGTTGGGCTCCGTGAAGCTCACAGGAAACAGGGACCCATCATTGGTCTGAGCTCTGCTTGTGTAGAAGAACAACTTATCAAAGTGGTAAAATATGCCTATGGCTAATTCATTAAACACCAGCAAAGATGGAACTTCTCTCCTGACTTTGTTAAGAAACACTGTGTCATGGGAGGATACAAGGGATGGGATAAACATTGAGATGTAACAAGAATAAATTAATAAAAAAAAAAAACTTAAAAAAAAAAAGAAACTGTGTCTTCTCCTATTGAAATGGGAAAGAAAGATTGATACTGTGATTTCCTCACTTGCAACTCAATTCTCAATATATGAGTTTCCATGTAAATTGAACTAGGAATTTATTGTGATTGCATTTGCCTGGATTTCTAAGTGAAACAGAAATTCTGCTAAAGGCACTGGAGGAAGGTAGTTTTGAAAAGCACGATGATAACTGCAAACTGCTCCCTAGGCCAACTTTGGAAAACATTTCTATCTCCCTCTGTACTCCATTTTCCTGGCTCAGAAATGAAGTCTGAAAAGGATGACACTTGCTGTTCACTTGACAGCGAATCGGGCCTCAGACCATCCATGTGGCTTGATGCTAAAATAGAATTTATCCTGAAAACTTCTGGCCAGATGTAGTCAATAGTCTCTGGAAAAGTTTAAGACACAGAGAAGGACATATGGTGCCTCAAATTAGTCTGGCCCCTCTGAATGAAGGCCAGAGCTTCAGTAGGGAGGTGTGCAGCCATCTTCACTGGAAATACCCTGACCTGTTCATCATTGCTGGGATCCTAGGGAAAAAAAAGGCACAAAGTGTCCCTCTGTCAAGTACCCTTTGCCATCTTCTGTGCTCTCCTAATTTAGTATCAAAATGGCTGTTAAAATACAAAACGCACCAGACTGATGCGTTCACTTTGGCTTATACCCTTTTTATGAGATTTAAAAATAAAACAATAAATAATTCCTGGCAATACCCTTGTGTTGTGGTGCGTGTGTGCTTGCCATGGTTACAGATAAAAACATAGCAGAATCTCAGAGCCATTTCTCCCTGGAGAATCAAGCACTGCAAGAGCAGCTCAGCTCTTCCTCACCTTCCTCTGCCCATTTGCCCAAGCACTGTGAGTCTGCGGAAGCTGTCATTGAGTTTAGGTTAATGCCATTTCACATGGGCAATAAGGGACAAAAGGCTACTTTATTTAGTGCAGAAATCTGGTCAGGACTGAGAAACCTACTTTGAACTTGGCCCCTAGCGTTATCTTTGTCTGTTTCTAACACCTAAAACAATAAAGAGAATAAGAATAAAGAGATGAAAGAACTTATATTTCAGAACAGTAAAATTGGAGACGTTAGTAACTAGCATTGCATCAAATATAGAAAGAGGCATATATAGGGGTCAAATGCAGATGATGCAAGATGTGAGAAGGCAGAGTCAAAGCTAGAATTTTAAGCAATGGGGCTGAATATAGTTCTTGCATGGCTTTTGTGTGGGTTTAACTATGTGAGCATGTTATTGTCAACATTGATAGGAAATGCTGCCATACTGCAACAGGCAGCATAAGTTAGTCATCATAAAGGTGTCCAGTATTAAGCAGATCATAAAGATTCAGTCTGTCAAGGCTGTGGAGGCTTTCCAACAGAAATGAAACAGACACTCATGCCAAATGCTTCAGGGGTTGTCCTTCGGAGTGTCCTCCAAGGGCCTCATGTGCTAATGGCTTGCTCCTCAATATGGTCCTGTTAGAGTCTGGAAGAAACCTTCATGGTAGGAACTAGAAAAAAATCTGAAGTCACCAGGAGTGAGCTCTTGCAGAAGGATATGGGACACTGGTCTTCCTCTTTCTCTCATTTGTTCTCAGCCATGAGCCATTTCCACTTCACCCTTTCTGTCACTGTATAGTATCTTTCTAGAGACCCCTCCCCCAAAAGAACTGGAGTCAAGTGGCATGTGCTGAAGCCTCTAACAATGCAAGCCAAACTATCTTCCCTCTATTTAAGTTGATTTCCTTGAGTAGTTTGTTCCAGTAAGGGGAAGTTGATGGTTATAACTTCATAGGTTATAAGTAAACATCAAAAATTGTTTGGTTTTGTTGTTTTACTATGAAGGGCATAGAGCACATTTCTAAAGTGTCAGTGGAAGACATACAGAATTGTTGATTGTGATGATCATATACTAATGCGTACATATACAAAGCATCAGATTGTATACCTGAAATACAACACACACACACACACACACACACACACACACACACACACACACACACACACAAACAGTAATACAGCCGAAAATAATCTAAAAAAAAAAAAACTAGCATATTATCCATGCAAAGATCACATCTTTAGTACTTCCAGGAACAGACGACTATGGATAATTCTGAAATGTTTTCTTTTTCTAGACTCCATGCCTTATATACAGCGTAAAATGTGAAATGTTCTTTCCAGTGCATTAAGAGCAACTAGGGTAGAATAATTTAACTTCAAGGTAATTTTGCTCATTAACTGTGCAGCCCAAAAGTAATATTTCAAGCCCTCCCTCCCTCCCACTCAACATAGAGTGAATAGAGAAGGATGATTCAGGATGCTGTTCCACTTATCTCCCAATCTTGTCTGGATCCAAGGTCTCTTCCAGTTGGAATAACACAGAAGAAAATAAGGGAAAAGACACTTAATGTTTCTTAAGTATTGAAAGCTGGTGAAATGCTCACTTCTTTGTTATGGGCCTTTTATGGCCAAAATGGAGGTAATAAATAAACAAGATTATCTCCTGAGTCAGTGGAGTTTACATGCTAGCCCATACACTCTTACATGAAGCCCAGGGGTCTGGTTTGCACTCTGATACGCTATTGGCCCAATTTCTATCATTATCTCTGTAGTGTACTTGACACCAGTTTGCAGTGAGGATCCCCCAGGCAGAAGGTGGCTGCGTTGGAGAGCAGATATTAGTCAAATGGCTCCAGGCCAGCTCTCCTACTGAGCACTCTAGCACACAATATATACTTTCCCTTCTCCCCACATCAACTAGAAAGCACAGACCAGTCTTCTATGAACCCCACTACTACCCCACTTTTCTGCAATCCTCCTATCCAAATTTCAACAGAAAGAGGAAGTTGTATGCCCTTCTGCTGCTTGCTGTCTAAACAAATTAACAGGCAGAAAAGAATGTCAGGTTCCCTTCTTATAATTTTATCCTTGGCCAGGGATCCCTCTTCTTCATTTTCCTAAAGTTTGATTTGGGAATATAAACTTAACATCATCCACATTCACTTTTTATTTCAATTCTACCTTATTTACACTCCTTTAGTTAGAAGGAGAAATTGAAGACACACTATGCATAGATACGATTTTGAAAGAGAGGAAGGGGGTTGCTCTTTTATATTCTAATTTTAAAGAATTAAAGATCAGAACGCCACAAGCAACTAAAAAGGCTGCTCTAACACTCAAGCTGTTCTGAAGCACATGAGAAGAAAAGCTTTATATTGTTACATAGTAAAGCCAACCTAACAATATTCAAACCTAAGAATGCTTCAAAAAAAAAATGTTATCAGAAAACTCCTATATAGCAAACAAAACTCAGCAATAAACACCACCTAATAAAAAGACATGGATTGGTTTAAAAACAAGTTATACTAATGACCAGACATGTGTCAGTATGAGAATGGTTTAGTATTAGTGGCTCATGGTCGTAAAAGGTGAAAAACATTTAGAACAATCCCACAATTAAACAAAGAAACTCAATAAAATAGGACTATCTTCATTCATCCTTAGTGTTGTCTCCTCTCACCATCTTCCTTCCTTCCTTTTCCCCCTTTGTTTCCTCATCAGTAGAAACAAGATCCCTCTAAGGCAATGTTTCTCAACCTTTGGGATGCAACCCCTCTAGAGAAGGGATCACATATGAAATAGCCTCCACATCAGATATTTACATTTATGATTTATAATGATAGCAAAATTACAGTGATGAAGTAGCAACAGATTAATTTTATGGGTGGGGTCACCGCGGCATGAGGAACTGTATTGAAGAGTCGCAGCATTAGGAAGGTTGAGAAGCGCTGCTCTATGGAGTCCAGAAGTTTCTAACAGGTGGGTGTAAGTATAAATAATAAGAAATGGTTCATCTACTTCAACACAACGATAGAGGATAAGTCAAGCTCATCACACCGTCTTCTCGGTTAATTCCATTATGAAGAGCAAGCTAGGCTCTATCCACCCTCCAACACCGAGCTGACCTTGGTGGCATAAGAGAACAACTAATTAGGTGAGATGCCCAACGGCAACACCTGCACAACTGGAAAGAAACTTATGAGATAAACACAAACAGCTACTAATCACTGGTCCCAGCTCATTTCTTGTGATGCAGATAGGAAATGGTATGGCATGAAATTACTTTATACATCTGTCAAAAGCTTACATCCTATTTCATGCTATTTGAACATCGAGGTTATTGTTTTTATCCTGGTATCATAGCATTTTTGCCGTAAAGCCATGATCCCAAGGTCCATTAGAATGTAATGTAAAAATAAATAATATACAAGTTATCAGGAAAAAGTTTCATTCAAGCAATGAAATGAATTTGTCAAGGATGAAAAAAAACCACAAGATACTAAATAACAAAAATGTTGTAAATGATGCTTGCATGCTGGAGACCTATATAGACATGCCATCAGTATGTGGCAAATGTAGCATCATGTGATTTATTCAAAAGGCATCATCTATCAGGCATACAAAATGCCTGATGGCAGCATGGTTACACTTCTTTATTATAACTACATATATCAACAAAGCAGCTATAAAACTCTATATACATTGGTGGGGCTTTCAGAGAAAGCACACATTCTAATTTATTTTTATCTTTAAAAAATAAAGGTATAGGAAATTACTATGGGGTGAATCTAAATAAATGTGCCAGATTAGGGGAGGTGCAGTTTGGTGATGCAAGAAGAGTGCTGAGGTTGGAAAAGATGCATGTAGCATCAGATCCTCATCTCAAAGGGAAGTCGGTCCTTTGTCAGTAAGAGCCATGCCTGCATCCATCAGAAGGAAACAAAGGGGCACTGCAGGCACAATGAGCAGGAGCACAGAGCTGTGAAATAGGCTGCCTCACCAGAGGCAACACTAGCAGCTTTGTCTAGGAAGGAAAAGCGGTTCTAGAAATGAGAAAAAAAGTGAGACGACAAAAGTAGACAAGAGTCAAAGGGTCACTGGTTCCATTCCAGGAATTATGACCTTTACTCAGAGTGAAATGTGTAATAGATAATTGTACCATGAAGAGATGTAATATTAGGGTTTAGAAGGTCAGTTTGGTGATAGGATGGAGGGTAGATAGGAGCCAGGTGATATGGGAGAAAAAATAGCCTGTCATGAAATCATTCCAAGAAAGGATTAATACTTGAACTCAGACAATAGTAGTCAAAATACAGAGGAAAATCCAGGGAGATGTGGCACTGAGCTGTAGAATCTATGAAATTTGCCAGGTAATAGACTTTTAAAAATATTTAGTATATGTCAATAATGGAGGTTTCTATTTTGGGTCATTGTGAGGAAGTGTTTGCCTTTTCATTAAAGACAGGAATATTCAGTACAGGTTAAGGAGAGATAAGTTTAAGTTACCTTCCTGCCTGAATAATAGGGAGGCCATGGGACGACTAGCCCCAGCTTGAGCTCAAGAGAGAAAGCAGGCAGAGAGAATCACATATGTTAGGATATGAATGGAAGCCACACGTGTTTACATCACTCTCCTAAATGTGGGAGGCCAAAACCACACCCAGGTAAAGGCAAGCTTATTGACTCTATCCACAAGGTCCCAATTTGCTCCTCGCCTATGTCTGCAGCTGCATCTCTCCAAATTTACCCTTTTTCCCAGGCTTCTCTGTCATTCTTCAGCTTCCAAATAAGTGATTTTTTCATTACAGAATTCTGCCTATTCTCTGTACTTGGAATTCTCTATCTGCCCAAATCTTCCAATGCCGCGGCATGATGTCATCTACAAAGTTCACACTCAAGAACCACAGTATCAACTTAAACTCATAATATTTACAATAACTTCTCAATTTTGTGGTGGACTGAACTCATAGCTATCCTTGCCATAGATTGACACGGAACTAGGCAACATACATCATATTGCATCTTTCAACTTAATATAAATTTCCCTCATTAGAATCCTTTGATCTCCTTTATAGCATATGGAACTTTTATAATTTGCCTTTAATATTTTTCTTCCTGATTTTTGACACATGATAAAGTGTCTGTAGGTTGATACCTGTTCTATGAGTACAGAGCAATGGTGAACTCAAATATTCCATAAATATTTGAAAATGGAGAAACAAATGAATAAATAATCATTTATCTAATCATCACAGTAGTAAAGAAGATCCAAATCATGAATGGTTAAAAGTTGTTTTATGACATTTATTTATTTGTTTTTGTGTGTATATGTGCATGCATGCATGTATGTCTTTGTGTGTGTGTGTGTACTAGCAAGTCAGGGATCCAACATAGATGGTCTGGCTTGACACAAGGGCTTTTTTCTGCTATACTATCTCACAGCTCCCCAACAACCCTGATCACGGCGATTTCTTGGCTTAATTCAAGTGATTAAGTACTAAGTACTGGAATTTGCTAAGTTTGGATTCTAGTTTTCTTTATTCTTTAACAGGTCCAACTTTGTAGTCATGATAGAAACAGGAAAAGTCGCATAGTTTTCAAGATTCAGATAACAGGTTTGGAATTGCAGTGGTTTTTGTTTGTTTGTTTGTTTTCTTGATCTGATTTATTTCTCTGAGCTTCAGCTTCCTGGTTTTCAGGAAGCACCCAAGTTTTGGGTTTGTGGTACAGTGTGAATGTTAAAGGATCCAATTACTGTCTCAGATCACTACTTAAAGAAAAAATTCAGGAAATAAGACCAACACACCTAAAAGAAAACATCATATACAGTAGTATTAGTACTATTTGTTTCTAATTTTTAACTATAAAAATACATTTGGATTTGGAGAAAATATGCATTGTCAGCATGTATTATTCAAGTATCTTCCCTAGATATCACTCAGTAGTTAAGATACTTTGCCATATCCTATATATGCGACCTATTTTGGGGTTGTTTGCGATGAAATGGCAGCTTTGTGAAAGATAAGGCTACAATTTAAAACATAGCCACACTATCACCTTACAAATGATGACATATACTGCTGCTACATGTAGTCAAATAGCCAGCCAGTCTTGTCATTAACTAAATATACTCAGTTACTGCACATATGCACTGTTCATCAATACTAAGCATAGAGCAGGATGTATGTATCATCACGAAGAACGTATATGTCATTGCTAGGAAGGGCTTATATATTACATTTTTTGAATGTATACGCTAGCACCACACATGAAAATTACTCAAGAGAACATGGAACATGGATTAAAGGGCATAAGAACATTTTAGAAGAGAGACTAGTAAGTAATTCTTTATAATTAAAAGCTAAGGAGTAGTAAAAATGCTCAGTGGGAAAAGGTGCTTGCTGCAAAGTCTGATAACCTGAGATAAATTCTCGAAAAATCACATGACAAAATAACTGATTCCCTAAAATTGTCTTCTAATTTCCACACACATGAGCTGGTATGCACTGTATCACACACACACACACACACACACACACACACACACACACACACACACACCAAATGTTTAGAAATAGAAACAGAAACTTGTAATTCCAGCTCTTCTGTGAAAATGACCACCCAACCTCCCTCTCCGCAAAACAATATAGACATGGAATTGGAGGGAAATTCTTGAGTGCTATTTGTAGAAGTTGGAGGGAGGTAGTACTTAATGAATGTGATAAAAATACATTGTATAAATGATAAAAGAATTTAAAGAATAAATTAAAATTATTTCAAAACACCAGAGAAAATTTTGTTACCTTTTTTTGTTTGTTTGTTTGTTTGTTTCAATTATGATAAGTAAGTAGAAAGCCCAGTCTCCCTCTCAGACTCTCTTGCAGCTAGACATGGCCAAGTGATGCATTTTCAGTCCTCGAATGATACACAACATATATTGGTTAAGGTCTCAAAGAAATTTTTTAATGGAAAAGAAGATTCCATTATCATTTTCATTAACTCTTTTCTCCTTCATCCTTTCTTTTATCTGGCAGGCTGGTATAAGCCTAGAGGGACAGCAAACATATTGCAAGTATTAAGATGAGAGCCTCCCACTGAGGGCAGTGGAGCAGAAAAAACAGGATGCAGCCTGGTGAGTGACATTCTTGAGCATTTTCGCCACACCTAGGCATCGCATCTTATTTTGAGGGGATAAAAGGCCTTATCTGTGTAAGCTAGTGGTGGATCTGCATTGTGTCGACTGAGGTAAAAAAAACCTTCCAGGTTGCTATGCTTGCTGATTTTCGTTCTCTTAACAAGAACTGTCCATCAAAAAGTTAGACTGTTGGCAGAAAGCCCAGGGACAGAGATGCCTCCTAGTTTCTTTATTCCTTTGAGAGTCTGCAGGCTGTTCAATTCGGCTACTCACAATTTATAACGCAGAAAGTATGATGGGGACATGGCTAATTTACTCTGGATGCATTCATTTAAAAATACTTAAGGTTGAAACCAGATGCTTTTATTTCTTAAATCCACTTTAAGTATAGTTAATGGCAATTAAAATAGGTACCTGGATTACCTCCTAGAGACTAGACAGCTAGTCCTTCAGAGCAAGCACATCAGTGCAATCCTGTGTCATTTAAGTAAATAAAGTTTCAAATATATATAAAACAACAGGAAAAAAATTTTTGGCAATATGTCTCTGACAGGCAGTAGTCTCTGACATCCTAGTTCCTGAGTAATTTCCCAGTGCAATTAAAGGTACAGTTTTCATAATCTAAGACATTTCATGGGCCCAAAGGAAAACAACTTTTTATTATTTTAATTTATTGTTTCTTGCTTAGAGTCATTGGGAATCTGCTTATAAACGGTTCCTCAAGTACAGGAATACATTTAATGCCTAATATCTTCAAAGAAACATTGTCTTTAGGATATTTTTTTGAAATCCCAATTCTCAAAATTTAAAAATGTGTCTCATTCTCCCACTTACATTTATGTTAAAAAATGTACTGCTTTCATTATCTTTTAAAATCTGTAACCCTCTTTACCTCCTTAAGATAAAATGGTAATACAAATACTTGATGGCTATTCCAAGCTCTACAGTGATGAAAGTCACTCATACTGACCTTGACATGGGATCTGCAAGAGTCTTGATTACATGAGGCACTATGCCAGATGACTGGCAAGAGAGGGCTGAAGAGCCATTGACAGTATTTTATGGAAGACTTGAGTTCAAGGTTGAGGGAAGTCCTGCAGATAGGCATATAACTGAGTGGAAGAACACACTCTGATCAGGTGCAAGGCTGCTCTGGACTCAATACATGGCACACACGTGCACGCATGCGCGCACACACACACACACACACACACACACACACACACACACACACACACACACGGAGAGAGATGCAAAGCAAAGTGCCAGAGCCCTCTTAATTTCTACTTCTCTTGCCTGTGACCCTCTGAATCTTACCATCTAGAACACACAGACTACGTCTTTAATATGAACGTTGGAAATTTCTGAGTTTTAGCTGTATAATTTCTTAATTTCTTAATTACCATTACATGCTTACACTCTGGATAGTTCTAACATTAATTTTCCAATATACATCTTTCTCTTCCACTTAATGTGGTTGCTGTGCCAAAGCCACTTTTTTCCTCAAAGCTTATTTTTATCTCAGATGGTTACTCTAAGCCACTATACATGTTTTTTTTTTTTTTTATAAATTTTGATGACTTCTAGAGAGGTTTGTCATATTAATATATTGTGCAGTGGCTCTAGCATGGGACTTAGATGATTTCATGGGTAAGAGTAATCAGAAAACTGTATATTATTAATTGATGAAAATTACTTATTTAGATTTTAATGTAACCTGCAATTTTCATTTGCACTTTAAATTTTCCAGTTGTTGCACGTAGTATCCTGAACATTTCTTGCAAAGACCACATGCTAAGTTCAGCATCCTGTGATACAGCTGGGAGATGTCAGACCTTTCAGCAGATGGGACCTAGAAGAAACTTAAGTCAGTGTCTACGCATCCTTGATGGGGATGTGAAGAATGCACCCTTTCTGGTCTCTTTAGCTGATTCTTGGCTGTCAGGCAGTGAATTCTCCACATGTGTCTGCCTTCCTGGCCTGCCTCTCACTAGGAGCCCTGAAGTGACCAGGGAACAAAGCGTCTGACACAGTGAGTAAAAACAAGCCTTTCCTCCTCATGGTTGATTCACCCTGGGAACTTGTTATCCTGGTGAGATACTGTCCTGTAGTAGAAGTTATTCCCTCGTTCCCAAGTTAGGAGTCTAGGACACAGCATGGGTGACTATCTGACCAATGCTCACATGGATAGTGAAGGCACCAGCTCTGCATGAGTGTGTAGTCTGGTCTTGAAGCATGGGCTTCTTGTGACCGTTAGACTAGAGCACTTCTTACTGCTGTGTCCTTATAAAAAAAAGAAATGACACAGAGACATGTCCACTGGGGTGATGTCATCTGAAGACAAAAGCAAAGAATACACTGACACTTCTGTAAGTCAAGGCTGCCGATTCTTTATAAGCAAAGCTCTCTGTAAGTGAGGGAACCACATAGAACAGACTATCTAATGCCAGGACTCGGGAGGCAGAGGCAGGCAGACCTCTGTGAGTTCGAGACTAGCCTGGTGTACAAAGCAAATCCAGGTCATCTAAGGCTGCACAGAGGAACTGTGTCTTGAAAAACAAAACAAAACAAAACAAAAAAACAAAAACAAAAAAAAACCAAAAATGAAACAAAACCAGACCATCTCACAGATGTGAGAAGGAAGTGTGACCAGCGGCACCTGGTGCCCAGCTTCCTGACTTTAAAACAGCGAGACACATTTCTGTTGTTCAAGTTACCTTGTTTGTGGTACTTTCCGCAGATTCACTAACAAGCTAATACTTAAAGTATCTGGGTCAGTCAAAAGTTTCTAGAGTAGCTCTTAGCTCTGCGAGCTCCTTGCCTCCTCCTGGGTGTACGTTTTGTATCCGGTGTTATCCCTGGTATGCAGTGAGGGATGGGTTTTGGCATACCTAGCAAGAAAGATCAATGAGTGGTGGTCTGTTATTTCCACCTTGAATGACCTTCTGCTATGACTTTCTGGGCTTTAAGAGGAGGAACTCTGGAGGAACTACCATATTTCTTCACAGTGTCTTTACCTCCAACATTCCAAAATGACAAGAAGCCTACGATGTCACAGTTCTCAAGATATAAGTGTGCAGGTCAAGCTAATGAAATCTAGTGGTAACCCTTCCTCTGGCCAGAGTGGAGAACTCATGCTTCCAGTGCTGTTAGTTTGCTGTACTCTTAGCTTTTTTTGTTGCTCAAATCCAGTTACTTGACAGGATGTCTGCCATGACAAGAGGAGGCCTAACTATCAGCAAGGCATTGGCAATGTAATTACGATACTCAGCTTCCTGTTGGACAAATAATTCATGCTGAGATCTTTGTCCTCTCAGAAAGAGACACCAAGTGTAACAAGAGGCCTTGGGGTGAATTTTATAGTAGAGGGCCCGGTATTTTGTATCAAAGCAAACCCTGTTCTACACAAATTTTTGTGTGTGTTGGTACTTGTTGTTTTTATTAGTTTATTCAGATTACATCTCAATTGTTATCCCATCATTTGTATCCTCCTCCTGTTCCTCCCTCCCTCAAACTTTCACCCTATTCCCCCCTCCCCTCGGTCATAGACCTAGGGGGACCTCCTCCCCCACTATATGGTGATAGGCTATCAAGTCTCATCTTGGTAGCCTGCTTATTCTTTCTCTGAGTGCCAGCAGGCCTCCCACCAAGGGGGAAGTGGTCAAATATGGGGCACCAGAGTTCATTTCAGAGTCAGGAAAAGCACATTCAAAGAACCAGGCATGAGAGAACGGATCGTACTCTGAGCTCAGCAAAGGGCTGGCTGTCTTATAGGAGCTCCGGCAGAAGGCGGTCCACCTTGTCTGTTTCTGGTAATCATTTTCAAACAAAAGAAAGCTACTTCCTGTATCACCATGATGGGCATTTGATTTTCACAACTCGGAGCGTGGGCCCCTCTGAAGCTACATTTCTACTGGAGAGATAAGAACGCTGCCTTCCTTGTCGATCCTTCCCAGTGGAATGACTCCTAAGCCCTCGTGCCCACGGTGGTTATGCTGGCAAAGAGCTTGCGAAATGAAAATACTTCTCAAAGGACCCCAGAAATTCTTTACAGCTGGAAGCTTTGAGGTGGGAGTGTCTCATGTAGAAAGGGATGTCATGAGTGGAGAGGGAGGAAGTACCTGTGAAAAGACTAAGAGCTCATTGTTCCTTTCTATGCACGTAGGCAGACAGTTCATAGCACATGTTTGTGATTATGAAGCTGGCAATGTCAGGAGACATTGGAGACCACAACTGTGACCCAGGCTGTGCTTGTGAAATCAAGTCCAGATGAGCTTCTTGCAAACAGCCCCTTGTCTCTCTGTTCTTCACAGTCTGCAGATGCTAGTTAAGCTAATTTCCTGTAGAGTAGGATTGTGCCTTCGCCTCTCACTAGTACAGTCAGTACTGAAGACCTACATTTGACTTGTGTTCAGAACAAAATATTAGGCTCCTAGAAACAAATAGTTGGCTTTTTGCCGTGAGGCAGCCAGCAACGGTTTGCCTTGATACAATAATCAGATAATTGACAGGTTTCCTGTGTGGATCAATCACTCTCTAATTAGTTTCAGCATCAAAAACACTTTGAAGTTTTGTTTTTGAATTGCATGTTTGTTCCCAGGCCTGTCTCTGGATATTTTTTGAAATCCTGATTTCAAAAATTTGAGGAAGCTCTAAGGAATTAAAATTTCTGTAAAATGGGCCAACTCACTAATATTCAGACATATTTGGGAGGTAGTGAAGGAGGTGAAGATGGGAAGCATAACGCATCATATGAAATGTAATATGCTATGTAGAATTTGTCTTCACTCACTCTAGTTTCTATAGTGATTTTTGAAATGGTCTAGTGTTTATTCAATTAATAAATTCAGCTAGCTGGCACGCAAAATAAAACCAAAACAACATCACAAAATCTTCTCAACTTAGTTTTCTATTTAAATTTTATATTTTTGGAGAATTTTGTACATGAGTCTGTATATTTACACCATTCCACCCTCCACTTCCCCCAACTCCTGTGTTATCATGGGCTTTGATTTCTTAACTAATATTCCCAAAATAGAATTTATCAACTAAACAAGACAACCAGCATACTGACTTTGTTTCCTGTTCTCTACTATCCTAAAGCAAGAAAGGTGATCTGGAGGTCTTTGCCTATTTTCTCCAAGCCCCCAACTGAATAGCAGCAGCAGCAGCTATGCAGACTGAGGCTTCAGTTCCCTTCCATAGTCTGAATTCCATTAACGTGAGACCACAGCCACAGCTGGCTCTCTTTATGAAATACAAACAATTACCTAACCTCTTGCCTACTAGAGAAAAAGTTCATGGGCCCACATGACAACATTTTGTGGTATATAATGAATCTGTTAAATTTAAACTGTTTTGCAAACTGAAGAGGAGGGAGAATAAAATACATGGCTACAAGACATCTGGCTGGCATCTGCAGGAATTTGCTTTCTTCCATTTTTTACTTCAGGTCTCCATGAAGTTTATTCTATTTGTCACTGTTCACCTCATTTGAGTTCTTGCAGGCAGTAAGATCATGGAAGAGTGTTGGGGGCAAAAATACAGTGTCTGGATCCCAGTGTGGCTTCCTGTTTGGAGGAAGCTGTAGTAGTCCAAATAGGGGAAGAAGGCATCCTGAATCTCAGTCTAGAATTTGTTTGTTTGGTAGACAGACACTCAGGCAACTCCCAGGGACCTGCAACGCGTCTCTATTGAAATAGTGAATACCGTGCAGATTTGTCCAAGATTCAATTCTAGATGTTTAGGGGAGTTGCATAAACAACACAGAGACAGGCAAGATAATGAGAAAAGATTGGGGTGGAAATCAATGCTTTATAGTTTTGATCAGATATAACAAATTGTGTGCCAGAATGATTGGATTGGATCTAACAATCTAACGTGTGTGTGTGTGTGTGTGTGTGTGTGTGTGTGTGTGTGTGTGTGTACGTGTACGGCAATATCTTAACAATGAAGGTGAAGGAAAGAATTTAAAAACAAGTATAGAAAACTTCAACTACTGTAAACTAAGGAGCCCAGATATTCCTAGCATGGTGCTTTCGAGATTAGCTACATGGAAATAAAATATTAATTCATTTCATCTGACAGATCCTGCCTTTGCATTTGACAGTAAATAAATTTGAATAACTCAGACGAGGGAAATATATAATAAAGGTAGCTTTAATTGATTAGTATTGTATAGAACCTCTAAGAACATGAATAAGACACAGTCATAAGAGTGATTTCATTTCAAAGGTCATAAAACTCAGCTGTGATTTATAGGCTTATCTAAACTTAAAGAATACTTATTGAACATCTGATGTACATTAGGGGATACTCTAAACACTTCATGTTGAGGAACTCACATTTCGTTGCATAACAATGAGGTATTTTCCAGTGGAGTTGGGGAGACAAATAGCAATATGGTAACATCCTGAAATAAACTGTGAAGCATAGCCTGGCATGGAGGTGTTCTGCATCCGAGGGCGGGAGGATCTTGTTAAGTCTTTGTTTCACAGGCAAAAACAACAGTGCAAAACAGAACGAAGCTGAAAGTGTGTAAAGGACCGAACTGAGACTTATGCAACTAAATTCTGAAGTTCTTCATGTCCTGACTTTATTCCAGAGTTTGAATTATGTATGTATAAAGTATGTAATTCTCAACTTCATTTTAAGTCTTTAAACTCAATCTGACCACCCAGAAGGCAAAAAAAAATGTAGTTTAAAAAAATGTTTTGTCCATAGAAAGCAAACACTACACAGAAATAAATTCTCTTTACACTTCATCAACTAATATTTGTGGGAAGTGATAAGTGATTAAATAAAAACCAACGTATTTTTATATGATGAAAGATTTCTAGGGAAAATCATTAAGGAGTAAACTATTTTGCATATGAATGATTCATACAGAGATATCTAAAACATTGCAACTAAAATTATACTTTCAATCGACAATAATGCTTCATATACCTTAAGCACAAAAAGAACTGGGGCACTTTTTAAAAAGTAAATAGACATTTCAGTCAGTTAATTGAAGTGGCTGGCTTTTGTTTCATTTTCAATTAAATTACTTTGCTGATTCACCTTTTGTCCTGGTGAGTTATAAATATCTGTTAATATGTAATAGCAACTAACATATTACATGTTTGTATGTAATAATAGCTAATGTATCATATGACTCTAGCTTGTAAACTATACTGTATACTGTGGTTACCTGTCATCATAGACTGTATCCAGTGGCAGCAAGATAAGATAGAAGTGTCTCTGAACAAAGATATCATGCATTACTGTTAGGACTCTTTAAAATATATGAACATATCTCTTACCCTAATCTGGAAAATAAAGCCCCAACAAATAATTTTTTAAAAAGTGAGCAGGGTCCTTATCAGAGAGGTCACTGGCTTCACGCAGCACAGAACCTCCCTCTGTAATGAAGACTGGCTTAATCTCATTACACTCACTGGAAAACTCAGGTTGAACTAATTGAAGTGGTTTAAGGTTAGATGGGGCTAAGCATAAACCTTCCAGTCCTGAGAGTCCTGTTCTGGATGTAATGTGTGCCCTCCTGGTGGTATCTGCTTTCTCCGTCTGTGGCTTATACCAAGCAGCTATCAAATGGCAACAGAATGAGTCAGGCTAAAGCCTCACAGTCAAGAGACACGTGCTGCCACCAAAGGGGTGTCTTATAGGGTGTTTGGACTTGTACCCTTTCTCCTGCCAAGCACAGACACAGCACCCCATGCATGCAATGTGCAAGCCACACAACCAAGTTCCTACCCTTTATTCAACTTGCTGGTGGACAGCGCATAGTGCTTTCTTTCACAGGCATCATCTCTAGATACACTGAATCTCTCTAATTAAACCATTCTCCACTGTAACAGATATGCATATGTATATACAGTCCAGTTGTAAAAATGAACAACTATTAGATATCATTTAAAAGTAAAGAAAAAAATTAGAAGAAATCCTCATCCTTTTTTAGAAAGTATTTTATTTTAAAGTTATGTGAATATGTGTTTGACTATGTGTATGTAATTGTAGGTATCCAGAACAAGAGCACTGGCGGGCATTAGATCCAATGGAGTTGTGGGTCCAGGCAATTGTGAGCCACTTGACATGGGTCCTGGGGACTGAACTTGGATTCCTTGCAAGAACAACAAGTACTTTTAACGACTGAGCCATCTCTCCACCTGTGAAACCTTGGTCTCAAGGGAGAGATGTTAGCAGCATGAGGGGAGTAAGCCAGCCATCCCACAAAGTTCCTAAGAGGTTAGGTTGGCCACATTACTCAGCAGGAGACAGGTGTTCGGGTCTGGGTAAATAGTGCAGGATTCTAGGATACAATAGTTCAATACCTCCCAAGCACTACGAATCCTTCATTCCTTCTCTCCAAATTCCATCTGTTGAAGGTGTTGGCAATTAGCTGCTTAATTCAGGAGCTGAGTAACGAAACAAAATGGTTAGTTAAAAAAAATAAAAGCTCTCCCATTTAATCCCTACCATTGCTAGACTCTCCTTCACATCAGTAGCTTTGTTCACTGATGATGCAGAACACATCTGGGAGTGAGGGCTCAAGCCGAGCTTTGTGACTTGTAGCCATTCTTTGCTGTCACACAGAGTGCTGAGGTTGACATTGGTACCCGCATTTTGCTTCGTACCATTAGCTGTATTTACACGTGACATGACCTTTTAAAAAGTTTTAAATTTTTTCATTTTTAACAGAACTCAGATGAATTTTTGAGCACTGTTTGCATTAGCTTGTTACATTGGGAACTGACGACAACTCAGACTAATATTTAGTCCCTCGAGGAAGGCATTTTATGCCAATCTAGTTTCTAATGCTGTGTTTGCCCCAGGGTCCATGACATATTGTGGCTGCCATTAAAGACATAATTTCTATGCACAGGGAAGATGACTAGCAATCCTAATGTTTTCTGATATTTACTGGGTTCTTCTTGTTCCTGGTGTTTTCGGATTCCTTAGGAATGAATGCACATAAACTGGTAAGAAGATTAATTTTATGTTATCCTCAATTGCTGCAGGAACAAAATGATGCTTGTTCCTGTATCTGGATTATACTTGCTTTCTTATCCTGTGGATGTATTTTAGTACTTTTAATAGAGGACATTATACACAATTCAGTAGTTTTCCCACTTTTGACATCTTCTGAAAGGCTGTGCTTGCAAATTCCTCACCACAGGCCTCATTTAGAATGGCTGAAACTCTAGTTCTCACACTTCCTTACTCATCAAGAAACCAACACATGTGTGAGGTACCACAGTGAGTATCGGACACTGAGTGAGAAACCAAAGGTGGTGTCCACCCTTTGCACTTCTGGTCTCTAGACCCAAGGTCCTAGGAATCCTATTCACACAAATAAACACTAATATTTCACTTTCCAAACCTGTTTGGAAAAAAGCCAGGTACAAAGAAAAGTCCAGAATTCTTACCAAACAAATCATGATGAATTATATCCAGCCAGATTGCATAGGTGACAGCTGTTATGTTCAACCATTATATTGATTCTCCATGCTTTTTACATAGGGGAGCATCACTGACTCCAAACTCTATTGTTTTGAATCAAGTGCAAAGATTGATTGGGTTAAAATATTTGCTTAAATTCATTGGTACTCAAGACCAAGTCTTCCAGCTTTCATATCCACGATCTTCCAAGGCCTGGCTTTAATGGGTGATAATAATATATTATTTGAATAACCACATATTTCTTCCACACATCCTCATTGTGGACAATTTCAAGCACTAAAATAGATAAATAAAATGTTACATTGTAAAGCATTTGGGAAATTTTGCATATACTTTCTTTAATTATTCCATCTCTTCTTTAGTCTCTCTCTGTTAAAGACATCATCAATCATTAAGTTCACTTCACATATTAGTTCTTAGTGCACATTATAAACTGTAAAAAATTTTTGGTAATCTCAAACCATCAACCACACCAAAATCAATAAAATATTCTTATTTGCAATGCTGTTTCTCCTAGCACTAGCTTTGTTCATTTCGTTTGTTTGAACTAAAATGAAGACAAGGACCACTTGTTACATTTATTTGTTTGTAGCTCTGTTATTCTCTGGAAGTCCTCTTTCCTTTTCATTTCATGTCACTGATTATTGGAAGAATTTGCATTTTTATTTTTGAGTCACAAAGATCATTCACATTCTCAATTTAAGTGGTGCTTCCTTGAGGCATCTTTTAACTTCTTCTACCAACCCATATTTCCCATTCACCATTTTAAATGTGTATTTTTGGATATATGATAAGCATGTTTTAGGCAAGAGTTTGTCATGGAAGACTGATATTTGCTTTTTTTTCCAGCTTGGATTCTGCCCCCACCTTTCTGTAATATTCTTGCCCCCCCCCCAAATCCTTGTGTCTTATTTCATTCAGTGGCTTAATAGTTCATCAAGATAAGATATTTCTTTCTCATTTGGATAGGACTTACTCTAGATTGTCAATTTCAACACTAGCTTTGGCTTTCTCTTGCTAGGCCTTTATAGCATATGTAAGACTCTTCATCTAATAAAATATAGTGGCGGTGCTCACTCAGGATCTGATGATAATGGAGCTCACACAACTGTCTGAATGTTAAGGCCATACATTAGATTCTTCTGTTCAAGAAGTCACATGTAGTTCACTAAAAGTCAAGTTTTACAATTGCATGGCAAGTTCCAGAATACAGCCTCTTCAAACCCACACGAGACGATGTCAAGGGCAATAAATCACAATTTCTGACAATAGGTAGGTATCTCTGCTCCTTTAGAAGAATCTATGGTGTATTTTGATGCACCAAAGGTTCAAAATGATATAAGAAAACTGTTTTATATATAACTGTATTATAGCTTTCTTGATTAAGAACAAATAATTAATATATCAGAATTACGGGTTTTGTTTTATCTTCTTCATCTTGTCCATTTTCTCCTACACTTTTTAGTATTTTGGGCTATTATGCACTGCAAGAACACAGAATAAAAATTTCCAGCATATTTTTATGTCTTTGGAATACAAGTGCCATGACAGTAGGTGTGTCCTGGGAAAGATCAAAGGACACTTAGATCAACACAGTGAGGATTTTTGCAGATCTTTGGGTTTTACTCTAATTGTTTTCAGCTCCTTAATAGTTTGATTAAGATACAACTGACCTGAAGCAAGCTATACACACATGTTACTAGGCTTTATCTGGGCTTCCCATGCCTGTATAGAAACCTAGCAACTCCTCAAGGGAGTAGTGGGTGCAGTTATTGGCTCGCCTTAGATGTATCTCATCTGTAAGAACTCTCCTTCCTTGACAATTGTGTTAGATATCTTGGAAAACAAAAAGAATGTTTTGCTGGTACTTCTTGTTTAATTTTATTTGAAGACATTGGAACAAGAAGAACAGATACAAGGATGGGACTACAAGGTACAGTAGAGAGTCTTAGAGTTTTTCCTCTCAATCTTGAAGAGGTTGGTTGTTTCCTTATGTGTTGTGTGTTTTGGACCAACAGTGGATGAAGAAGTATAGAGAAAGTGACAATTGAGATTAAATGAAGGTAGCTACTGACTATTTTGGGGAAAGGTACCACCGATGGGGACTAGGGAAAGGTTTAGGCTTAGAAGGGTAGCCACAGAGATTCTGGTGGCCCATATGCATTTCCCTGTGTATTTTTACCAAGAACAGAATGACTTGCCACTGAAAACCATAACTGTATGTTCATTGGCAAGACTACCATTTGCTGTAACTATGCACACGCTCGCGCGCGCGTGCACACACACACACACATACCACAACCTGACAGATGAATGGTTGCATAAACTATGACACAATAGCAGTGATTTGTTATTGTTGTAGTTTTGTGGCAATGTGACAAAGACAATTTTTTCCCATCAAACAAAACATAAGAAACAAGAAACAGAAAATAAGCATTTTTTTTTTTGTAATTTTCAATGACATTTTAAGTTGTATCACCTCATCACATAAATCTATTTGTTAAGGTCAGTGTCACAGTTCTTGTCAACACTTTGTATTTTCCTGGGCTCTTTAAATAGTTTATTTATACTTGTGATATATTTTCCAGGTTATTATAATTATTTGAAAACAAAAACCAGAAACTTTTAATTTAAAAAATTCTTAAAAACTAAAAGTACATGAAAGAGGAATGCACATTTTAATCTTTTTCTTTTGGAGAAAAATGTATTTTTTGTGATAGAACTGTTACAGATAAATTATCTTAGACATAGAAAAATACTGTAGAAATTGGAAGAAATCTAAAATTCAGAGTTGACAATATTTATCTGTTGAGAAATTATGTTTATGTAAAAGGTACAATATGATGAGTCTATTTCATTTGCAAAGAAAGTCATTTTTCAGTTGTTGAAACAGAACTATAAAAAGAAATGTTTTCATCTGTGAGTTCACAGATTGATTTGAACAATTCTTCAGGCAGAAAAGCAAATCCATGTAGCTCATAACATATGGAATTGTATAGAATCTGTGATGCATTGTTTTCATTAATTCTACAAAATGTGATGCCATAGTCCCTGGAATAGCAGTGTTTGGCTATCCCTTCGAGGACCATGTTTTCCCAAAGCATTGTAACTGTCTTCATCAAAAAGATAATCTTCATTTCTACTACCTGGAAGAAAAGACAACAGAGTTAAAAACATTTACCTGCAGCTGATCAGGCTTAATTTTCATGTAGTTAGGTGGGAGGAAATGTGATTGTTATATGGGTGGAATGTTCAGTGGTTTCTTCAAAGGCTAGGGAAGGCAAGGCAAAGACTACTTACATGTGTAAAATCAAGGTAACCATTCAGAGTTATAGAAAATAAAGTTCCTTTGAAAGATAGAAATGTTTTCAAAGTCTCTGTGTACTGGTAATTCGTTACACAACAGTATGTAGGTTCCTACAATGCCTAGTAATATGTTTGATAATCTAATAAGCAAAACTAATACCATATAAGATATTAAGAACTCCATGGGGCTTCGTGAATAGGGGACAGCACATTAGTATGGAGTCTGTAAGCTTGAAACATTGAAAGTGAGTTTAAATGATTATTGCAGGTGCATGGTGGTTGGTAAATTAAATGGCTTTCTAAATTTAGCTTATGAGTTAAAAATGATTATTTCCCCAAAACATTTTAGCACAAGTTAAAGATAAGTGTCAGGGGCATTCTTTTTGAAGAGTGCTAAGACATAACTACATGGCTTTTTTCTTTAAAATAGAAATAATTATGTAGCAGTTCAATATCTATACTGAATATCTTAAAACAACTTGACAGCAAAAAGGAAATTCTTCTTTGGCTCTCCTTTCTGAATTTAAATAAGTTGAAGTTTGATTCTTCCATGGTATGAAATATATATATACAAAAATATTACTCACCCTTAAAATTAAGAATATTCTTTTATTTCCAGTAATGTGAGTCCAGATGAAATGCATTTGCCACAATATGGAGCAAATCATGTTAATGACAATTAATGATAGTTAACTGACACTGTAGCATAAATATTCTGTGACCATGCAGAGGAGTGTGTGTGTGTGTGTGTGTGTGTAGGCAGTAAAATTCTTCTAGGAAAACTGTATCCTGAGAGTGAAGATGTGCCCCTGACAGGAACTCTCTGTATTGGATGAAAGGCTCACCTACCACAAGAAAAATAACCTTGTTTCTTGGCTTTTGTTTCATCTTTTCTGTAAGGTGTGGTGCTTCTAGAAGCCAAGCTAAGACACACACTGAAAATTTTTCTCTTTCAGTTTTGTCAAAAGCTGCAAATAGATTTCTACTGCTACGTCCATGTATATTAGTCAATCTTCTCTTAATTTGAACTAATGTTTGGACTCAGAGCTGACCTGTAGGTTCAGGCATCTCCGTAATTATTTAACTTAGACGAGGAACTAAAATACATGGGTTGTATAAGGAAGTAAATGGGTGGTTGTGCCGGAGGGTGTAGGAATAGAAGATGGGCAAAGGGCACAAGCTCAGTGCACAGGAAGGGCAAGTATTAGGATCTTTACTTATACTGATGCCAGCATTAGCAAAAAACATTGTATACTTCAAATTTGATTGGGACAGAGCTTAAATTAAGTATTCTTTTCATAGTAGATTTAAAGCAAAGAGTACGGTCTCTCTCCACCTGCTGCTTACTGGCCTGGCCCGTCTAGGACACAGACAGCGAGCAAGCAGAGCTGAGTCCTACCAGGGCCACAACCCACATTAGCTGCCATCCTGAGAAAGATTGTGGGACACCTGGGCGGCTTTGGGCTCGGATCTCTTTCCGTGGGCTGCTAAGCAGCCTGGCCCATCACAGAGAGTGAACCAGCAGAGGTGAGTCAGGTCCCGAGCACAACCCACATCCTCTGCTGTACCAAGGAAGCCTGAGGAGCACTCCGAGCAACTTTTGGTTTGGAGCCCTCTCAGCCTGCTCCTCTCAGGCCCGACCCAACTGGAACACAGACGGTGAAGCCAGCAGAACTGAGCTAGGTGCAGGCTCCAATACCTACTGTCCATCATCTTGAGGAGGCCTCTGGGGAGCTCTGGGAAACAGCTTTCAGCTTGAAGCACTCTCTGCAGGCTCCCGACATTCCTGGCCCCTGTGGGACACAGATAGCTACCCCATTGGAGGAACCTCCAGGCTTACAAACACCAGACACAACCAGATGGCTAGAGGCCAGCACAAGAACACAAGCAAGAAAACTCAGACTCATGTGACCCTTTTGGAAACCAATGGTCCTATCATAGTCAACCCTAGAGACACTAACATCTACAAATAGCAAGAAGAAGATTTTAAATCTGAGGTGATGAAAATGATATAAACCTTGAAGGAGGAAAAATAAATCTCTCAAAGAAACACAGGAGAGTGCATTCAAACAGATTAAGGAATTGAAAATTTTTTCTATAAATAATTACAGGGAAGTACAATCAAATGGGAGAAAGAAATGAATACAATTACTCAAGACCTAAAAAGGGAATTAGAAGCAACAAAGAAAACACAATCTGAGGCAACCCTGGAGTTGGGAAACATAGAGAAGAGAACAGAAACTCTAGACACAAGCAACAACAACAGAATACAAAAGATGGATGGGTCAGAGAATCTCAAGTATAGAAGAGAACCCAGATCCAGAAAGACACACATGGTATATACTAACTGATAAGTTGATATTAGCCAAATAATACAGGATAACCACACTACAATACACAGACCTAAAGAAACAAAATAACAAGGAGGACCCTAGCAAGAATGCTTAATTTTCACTCAGAAGGGCAAATAGAATAGACAGCAGAAGCAGTTGAAGAGAAGGAACAGGAAGGGAGCCTACCATTAGAGGTCCTCTGAAAGACTCCACCCAGCAGGAGATCCAACCAGATGCTGAGACTCACAGCCAAATCCCAGGGTGGAGCACAAGGAGTCTTATGGAAGAGTTGGGGAATAGAGAGACCTGGAGGGGTCAGGAACTCCACAAGGAGACCAATGAAGCCAAAAAATTGGGGCAGAGAAGGGGCTTCTGCAGAAACTGATGCACCAACCAAAGACCATGCATGATGAGGACCTAGACCCTCTGCTCAGATGTAATAGACAGCACAGTCTCCTTGTGGGAGCCATAAAATGGGAAGTAGGGACTACTTCTGACATGGACTCTGCCCCCCCCCCCATACTTTGATCACTTCCCACTGGCAGGGCAGCCTTGCCTGGCCACAGATACAGGCAGTCCAGATGAGACTTGATAGGCTGAGGTCAGATGTTAGGGGAGGAGGGCTCCCCTTTCTGAGGACTAGGGGAGGGAGAGAGTGTGAGTGGGGACAGTGGGGTCCAGAGGTGACAAGGGATGAAACTACAATTGGAATGTAAAATTAACAAATTTTAAAAAGGAAAAAAGAAAGCAAGGAGAACAAGAGGAAGATTCAAAAGTAACGGATAGGCTTATGCAGAGACTGTGCCAACACTTTCACAGCTGTGGAACTCACTCAGAAGTCACCCATGCCAACCACTGTACATGCAGTGTATTTCACGCCATTCATAACACCACATACTCCAAAAAGAAAAGTATCCCCAAAGCTTCACCTTTGGGTAGACGTTGATAAAAAAGTATTTTCTAAAGAAATAGTAAGTATTCTATACATTTTTGCTTTTTAAAGGAACTACATAAGGTTTGGCCACATTCTAAGAGATGAGAGAAAAAAATTCTTCACTTTTCCAGGTGTCACAAATTGTGCCATGTTGGCCGGCTTCTACATCAGCCCAGAGAGCTTAGTTTTTATTTCCTGCCAGTAAAAAATGTCCTTTTCTAATGCGAAGGCAGACAGGGATTCAGTGTTCTAGCATGGAGGATTACTGAGTAGAAATTGATAGGCTGTTTATTTAGCTTAGAAGACTCCATTTGTAGATGGGGTTTGCAACATCTGTCTGGTCAAGGATAATATAGCATTTTTAAAAATCCAATCATAAAGAAGGTTACAATGCACGTGCCCAGCATATGCATGTCCAGCTTTTAACCATAAACTTAATCTCTCCAACTCTTCTTTTGGTTTTGCACAATAGTGGCTCTTTTGAAGAGGTCACCAGAATTGGCATGGTTATAAAAGTCTATTGTCAAAATACTCTGTCCAGAAAAGCTTCATAATGACATGTTGATAAAACAACTAGCCCAATATCAGTCAGTCCTGGGCAACTATTTCATTATCTATCTGCACAGCCTGAAATCTCAGTCACTAGTTCCCTAATGCTTAGACATTTACTGGTGACCGGATCTTCACAACATAAGGAGTTTTTAAGATTTGTTTGCCATAACTTCTATTAATTAAACTTCCCAAACCAAATTTATATAAGTAAAATGCATATGGGAGGAGTTCATATATTGAAAATAGATATTTGTGAAATGAAAAAGTATAAGCCAAGCAAAATATAATATTTGTTTTTAACTTAATAATTAGATACATTCTCTTAATTTAGGAAACTTACAATTTTTTACACTTGATTTTCAAATTTTAAAATTTTGATTAAAAGACTACTAACTCTACTATGCTCTCCTGGTGTATAGGTTTAATTCATGAGATTTCTTGTAGTTTCTTTATTATGACATTATCATGAGATTTAGTGCATATGAGTTTCTCTTAATATTCTTATTTGGGAAATTTTTTATTTTCTGTCAATACTTAAGGAAAAATCTTGTTTTAAAATAAGAAAATTTTATTTTATGGTTGTATTATGTTGGGCTCCTAACATCCTAAGTCAGTGTTCTCAACCTTCCTATGCTGTGATCCTTTAATACAGTTTTTCATGTTGTAGTGACTCCCAATTATATTATTTCTGTTGCTACTTCATAACTGTAATTTCCTACCATTATTAATCATAATATAAATATCTGTTTTCTGATGGTCTTCAACTACCCATATGAAATGCTCATTGGACCTCCCTTGCAAAGAGGTCATGACACACAAGTTAAGAACCACTGCTCTTAGTTATTTGTGTCTTGTTTTTCTATAGATATGAGAGAAACTAGAATGGAGAAATGATCTCTGTGGGTTTCCCCTTGAATGTCTCCAGTCATAGATTATATAATTAATAAATATAGCCAAGAAAGCAAACACTTCTGCTATAATTTGTTTTGAATATCATTACTACGGTAGAAAATTTTTGTTAAGTAGATGGAAGACTCCACATTTATCTATAATTTTTGTGTACTGTTCTGTTTCAGAACATAAAGAATGGTACATAAAATAAGCAACTTTATAGAGAGCAAATAAAGGAAAGAAATCTCAGAAATGGTTTCTTCCTGTTTCCATGGGTACAGATAGCCTGCAGTTCCATTTCCTACTACCTAATGTCATTTCCATTTCCCCTCTTAAAACTAAGTTTCTCTGTAATAAGCTTGGAAGTGAGAATTCTGGTTTCTTTAAAAACCCTAGTATGTTATGTGAAGATGTTTTGTTTTAAACCCAAGTATGGGATATGGGGCTGCTTCAATTTGTCCACATCCATTAAATATGATTGTCTTGTGATCTAGGAGGGGTGTCATTTGGGCCAGCTACAGATAAATTAATTGTTGAAACTCTTGAAAGGGTATAAATAGGTGATCCATTTTTTTTACAGATTGCCTTAGTCATCTCCAAAATAACTAGCTCAGATCCTCACAGACTGTTGCACCCAGACTTCAGTTAAGCCCTGCACTTTCCTAACCCACAGAGACAGGACAACAAAAGATACACCTATCTCTCCCAGGACTTGGCCAATATCTCAATTTTCTTAGGGTCCTTAAAATGTCCCCAGACAACAGGAAACATTTTTAAGAACATTTAACCTCTGTTCAAAAGAGGTGGGGTGGGTGTTTGGTTTTTTGTCTGTTTGTTTTGGTCATTCCATGGGTTATAGATGTTTCTTGTTGTTTAGGGGGATTAGTTAAAAGCTGTTACTGGTCATGGTCAGAGAAGAAACAAAGTAAAGGAGGTTTGGTTCAGATATTTCTTTCTTTGACTTTCTCCCCGCTATCCTTCTTTCTCATTTATCTAGTGTTAAGAGAAAACAGAATAAAAAATGGATTATTGTATCTCCTTGTTTTTTTTACTTTCCAGGCTTTTTAATAGTCAATGCAGAGGACTGGGTCACTTCGGCTCCTTCACTGCCAAACCAGGGGGCAGGGACTGCTTCAGCTTCTCTGTCTTCTCCTTACCAGGGTGTAGAGCTACCTGCTGCAGTGAACCTTGATCTTCACATTATCTTTGTTCTTCTTGATCTTGTCAGATTTGGCATCCTTCTGCCGGGCTGTGAGCAGAAAGTCCTTGAATTCCTCAATTTTCCGAGGCGTGACTTATAGTAGAAAGTAATAAGTCTCAAATATTTTATATAAGTATGGATTATTGTATAGTGATAGAAATTTAAGGTACCTTGTTTAACTCTTGCTTAAGGTATTGTACATATGCAAGTCATTTAAAATATAATGTAAAAATATAATATATATAATATATAATATAAAGTTCTAGTCTTATGAAAGCTACTATTGCAAACTGTTTAGTATAATTAAGAAGTAGTCACCTAAAATATCTTAGTTGTAGTCTTGGTAGGTGCTAGTTTAGTTAATACAGAAATAAGCTTTATTTAGTGTCCCGTTTATGTTTTCAAGTTAAGCAGACAGTAAATAGCCAGAAACAAGCAAGGTTTGTCTACTTAGATATACTATAGGTAGATAGATGGTCTTCAAACCCTTCATAGATCTACAGAATATGGCATTTAATATATTTTAATAATAAAAGGCACTTCTGAAAGAAAGACACATCTGCTTCTATCAGCACCACCAATCAACTGCAAAAATGACAATGGACACCAAAGAACCTCCACATGGAGTTTGTGTCAAACATGGCAAAGCTGACTATTGGACAAAAAGCTACCCGTACCTTGACTGCTGAGAGGAAGCTATCCAAACTGTGGGCAAGTAGGACACTGGAAAGTTGTAAGGACAAGGTAGACCAGTCCTCCACTATTCCTGCTTCACAGAGAAGTCTCTCAGATATTCTGCACCTGTTGACTGAAGATTGAATGCCCCAGTGATACGTAGGAACCTTGGGTGATTATTTAGGCACCCAGAAGTCTCTGTCATTTCTATAGTTTGGAAACTGCTTGCCTTGCACTTCTTATTTACTTAAGGTAATATTTATCCTCCTCATGTCTCTGATGGAATTGAAGACTAGATAGTTATAGTCTTCCAGTTCCTTACTAAAGATTAAAGACATAAAAGGTTAAGTTGTTTATAATCTAATGAAATCATTTACAGTCTAAAAAGATGCTTTGAAGGTCGTAAATGCAAGTTATAATAGGAAAGTGATTTAGGTACAAAGCTTTGGACTCATTATGATAGGCTAGATAGTAGGATACTTTCTCCATAATTACCAAATACATATGGACTAGATGTTGTAAATATACTTCCTGCTTGTTAATTCTAATAATTGTCATTATTGTATATAGTTTAGTAATGTTACAGAAAAAGCCATTTGTTGGATTAAAGGGGGGGCATGTAGTGAGAATTGTGGTTTCTTTAAAAACCGTTACGTTATGTGAATATGTTTTTGTTTTAATCACAGGCATGGGGTATGAGGCTGCTTCAGTTTGTCAATATCTGCTAATTACGATTGTTTCATACTCTAGGAAGGGTGTGAGTTATTTTCCAGCTGCAGATAGTTTAATTCTGGGCATTGGAGAGGGTATAAATGGGAGAACCCTGAGAAGGCCTGTGCTGGCTGCTGCTCCCGTGCTGCTGATGGTTCATGCTGTTGTGTTTACTGTTGCATTTACTGGCTGACTGGTTTGTCATTGCTGGATTTCTGCATTTCTGGATTGCTTGATATTCTGACAATGAATGTTGGACTTGTTCCTAGGAGCAAGATGCCCCTAGTTAGCAGGAAGTAGTATAAAGAGGTCTACTCCCCCTTTGCACTCTAACCTTCTTTCTCTCCTGCCTAGTGTTTAGGAGATTGGAAGAGATTAGGGTGGAATAAAGGGTGGATGGGTGGTAAATATAAGAACCCAATAAAATAACTAAAAAATATGCCTACAAAGCCCTATCCAGTTAGTTATGTGAGCCTCACCATCTGCCAAGGTTCTTCTTTTAAAGTAAGGGCTCACAAAGAATGGCACAAAGGTCATATCTACCCTGCTATCCTTTCTTGTAAATAAATTTTTATGGAAACACAGACCTCGCCTTTATAAATGTCTTTTATCACTAGAATGGGAAAGTTGGGTAATCGCAACAACCTTTGGATGACAAGGTCTAAGATGTGCATTGTATGGCTTTGAAAATAAAATAAAAATTTGACCATAAGACATGTACGGGGATTGTGCTGTATTCATTTATCTCCTGTCAGGATACAATAGCAATGGCTACAGCAATGTCTGAGGCACCTTTGACAGAGTTACAGTTGGCCAAATGTGGGCACTTAGGATTTACTTTCCATTTTCCTTGCTATAAATTATGTTACTTACTACTGTGACAAAATACAGGATGAGAAGCAATTGCACGAAGGAGGGATTTTTTAGGCCTCTCAGTCTGAGGGTCTGGAGTTAGAGACAAGTGGTCATACCCTATCTTCAGTCAAGCAAAGACAAATAAACTCTGGTGCTCAGCTGGTTTTTCTCATTTAATCAGTCCAGTATCATACCCATGGGATGATGCCACTTACAATAAGGTGCATCTTCCAACCTCAATTAATTTATTATAGAAATTCTCTTATAGACACCTAGATGATCTTTCCAGGTGATTCTAGGTTCTGTCAAGCTGAAAATGTTAACCCTTTAGCCTCTGTACTCAAAAGCTCCTCTAATTAACAGAGGCCTAACTTTGTTTGAACACCCAATCCACATATAGATATTTAATGTTATTGATTTTTTAGGAACTTACCTCAGTTAAGTGCAAAAGAGTTATTAAGATTCTGAGGATTATTAATCAAAGCTCTTGCTTAACAGGCTTTTAAACTCATATCTGAGTTAAGACCAGATATTATGGGTGTCTGACCCTAACATGCAGCATGATTCCTGCTTTCTTCTCCTTTTCAAGGTTAGAGAATCATCATAATATGTTTTATAAACTTAAACAAGTTAAGCTAATACGAAGGAGCCCAAATCTCAAGTAACATTTGAAAAGCCTTTCTAAAGCTGCTGAGTTAGCTGATAGTACAATAGAAATTTGTGTCCAAGAAAAAAGCCAAGACAAACGAATTTGAGTTTGCTAACTCATTTCATTCTGAGTCTTGCATTTCAATCCTCCTTTCATACCTCCAACAGTAAATTTGTATGCCACAAAATTTAGCACAGAAACTGATTGCTGAGAAGGAATTCACAAAATACTCTGGAAATATCTCAGGCTTTTCAGTGTACAAGGCAAACAGTTCACAGATCTATTACATTTCTTCTGCTACCCATGTGATATGAATTGGCAGTCTCAATTTTTAGCTCAGTTTATCAGATATATAGGATCTTCTTTTATTTCTGAAGCTAGAAAATCTAAAAATCTATTGTCTAGGACTGGAGAGATGGATCAGTGCTTAGGAGCACATACTGCTCTTGCAGAGGACCCGAGTCTGTTTTTTAGTAAGTTGGTCTGATAACCGCTTGGAACACCAACTTCAGGAAGATGTCTCTGACAAAAAAGAAATAAAATAAGACACAAACAAGAAAACAAACAGCAGCAACAAAAACACAGAGAAGAATGACAAGAAACCAACTCACTATTTTGTGAACTATTTTAAAGAATGGAGTTAATATTGATGGGGAAGCTGACAGGATTATTTCCTCTTTATCCTGCCTCTCTTGTAAGAATTTGCTCACCATACAATCCAACATGTGATAAAGAATATTTTGTTTTTAGAGTGAGCAACCCTCAATGAATGAAGTTGTCTGCCTCCTTTGTCATTTAGAAAATAAACCATGATTAACAATCTCTACTTATTTTACTTGGAAGTTCTTGAGTTTGAAATGCATGCAGCTCCATACACGCGTGCATGTACGCTTGTGCTCATATACACACACGTGTGCACACACACCCCATACATACCTACCTACCTACACACACACACACACACACACACACACACACACAGACTTCTTTCCTCCATCAAATCTAGGATGCTTTTGACATCATGCCCCACCACTCAAATTCAATGACTTCAACTGTCCATATCTTAGTGTACTTGATGATACCCCCTGGGCTTTACTACTTATCATTTCGTGTTTGTCTGTTCTTTTTGTTGTGGTTTTTCTCCTTGTTCTTTGTATTGTAAACACATAAGACTTTTTTTTTTTCTTCTAGGTTTTTGATTCTTTTTTTTTTTTTTTTTTTTTTTTTTGTGGTATAGTAATATATGTGTTTCTTTATTTTTTTTTTTCTTCTTTTTTTTTTTTTATTAATTAATTTATTCTTGTTACATCTCAATGTTTATCCCATCCCTTTTATCCTCCCATTCCTCCCCCCCCCCATTTTCCCATTATTCCCCTCCCCTATGACTGTTCCTGAGGGGGATTACGTCCCCCTATATATTCTCATAGGGTATCAAGTCTCTTCTTGGCTACTTGCTGTCCTTCCTCTGAGTGCCACCAGGTCTCCCCCTCCAGGGGACATGGTCAAATGTGAGGCACCAGAGTATGTGAGAAAGTCATATCACACTCTCCACTCAACTGTGGAGAATATTCTGACCATTGGCTAGATCTGGGAAGGGGTTTAAAGTTTACCTCCTGTATTGTCCTTGGCTGGTGCCTTAGTTTGAGCGGGACCCCTGGGCCCAAATCTGCCTATCATATTGTTCTACTTGTAGATTTCTAGGACCCTCTGTATCCTTTTATTTTGCTGTTCTCCCATGCGTCTCTCATTTAGAGTCCCAATAGGATGCCTTCCCCTCTGTCCCAGTTTCCTGGTAAGTGAAGGCTTTTGTGGGACATGCCCCTTGGGCTAGTATGCAGATATAAGTGAGTATATACCATTTGATTCTTTCTGCTTCTGGGTTAACTCACTCATTATGATCATTTCTAGCTCAATCCATTTATCCACAAATTTCGGGAATTCCTTGTTTTTAATAGCTGAGTAGTATTCCATAGTGTATATGTACCACAGTTTCTTTATCCACTCTTCTACTGAGGGACACTTAGGCTGTTTCCATGTTCTGGCTATTATGAATAAGGCTGCTATGAACATGGTTGAGCAAATTTTTTTGTTGTGTGCTGGAGCATCTTCTGGGTATATTCCAAGGAGTGGAATAGCTGGGTCTTGAGGAAGCCCTATTCCCATTTTTCTGAGATAGCACCAGATAGATTTCCAAAGTGGCTGTACTAGTTTGCATTCCCACCAGCAATGAAGGAGTGTTCCTCTCTCCCCACATCCTCGCCAGCATGTGGTGTCGCTTGAATTTTTGATCTTAGCCATTCTGATGGGTGTAAGATGGAATCTCAGAGTTGTTTTGATTTGCATTTCCCTGATGACTAAGGAGGGTTGAGCATTTCTTTAAGTGTTTCTCAGCCATTTGATACTCCTCTGTTGAGAATTCTCTGTTTAGTTCCAGCCCCATTTCTCAATTGGGTTATTCGGTTTGGTGTGTTTAATTTCTTGAGTTCTTTATATATTTTGGATATTAGACCTTTGTCAGATGTAGGGTTGGTGAAGATTTTTTCCCAGTCTGTAGGCTGTCGCTTTGTTCTCTTGACAGTGTCTCCTGCCTTACAGAAGCTTCTCAGCCTCATGAGGTCCCATTTATTAATGGTTGACATTAAGGCCTGGGCCGTAGGTGTTCTGTTCAGGAAGTTGTCTCCTGTGCCAATATGTTCCAGGCTCTTTCCCACTTTTTCTTCTAAGTGAGTTAGTGTCTCTGGTTTTATGTTGAGGTCTTTAATCCACTTGGATTTGAGTTTTGTGCAAGGTGACAAATATGGGTCCAGTTTCATTTTTTACACATAGACCTCCAGTTAGACCAGCACCCATTTGTTGAAGATGCTATCCTTTTTCCATTGAATGGATTTGGCTTCTTTGTCAAAAATCAAGTGACCATATGTGTGTGGATTCATATCTGGGTCTTCGATTCGATTCCACTGATCAACCAGCCTGTTGCTGTGCCAGTACCATGCTGTTTTAAGTACTATTGCTTTATAGTACAGTTTGAGATCAGGTATGGAGATTCCTCCGGAGCATCTTTTATTGTACAAGATTGTTTTAGCTATTCTGGGTTTTTTGTTTTTCCATATGAAGTTCAGAATTGAACTTTCAATGTCTTTAAAAAATTGTGTAGTTATTTTGATAGGGATTGCATTGAATCTGTAGATTGCTTTTGGTAGGATGGCCATTTTTACTATGTTAATTCTCCCGATCCATGAGCAAGGAAGATCACGCCATCTTCTCAGGTCATCTTCAATCTCTTTCTTCAGAGTTTTGAAATTTTTTTCATACAAGTCCTTCACTTGCTTAGTTAGGGTAACTCCTAGATATTTTATATTGCTTGTGGCTAATGTGAAGGGTGTGGTTTTCCTAATTTCTTCCTCTGCAAGCTTGTCATTTGTGTATAGGAAGGCTACAGACTTTTTTGAGTTAATTTTGTATCCAGCCAATTTGCTGAAGGTGTTTATCAGCTTTAGGAGTTCTCTGGTGGAGTTTTGAGGGTCACTTATGTACACTATCATATCATCTGCAAAGAGGGATAATTTGACTTCCTCCTTTCCCATTTGGATCCCCTTGATCTCCTTTTGTTGTCTTATTGCTCTGGCTAGAACTTCGAGTACTATATTGAAGAGATATGGAGAGAGTGGGCAGCCTTGCCTTGTTCCCGATTTTAGAGGAATTTCCTTGAGTATCTCACCATTTACTTTGATTTTGGCTATTGGCTTGCTGTATATAGCCTTTATTATGTTGAGGAAAGTGCCTTGTATCCCCGATCTCTCTAAAACTTTAAACATGAATGGGTGTTGAATTTTATCAAATGCTTTCTCTGCATCCAAGGAGATAATCATGTGGTTTTTTATTTTCAGTTTGTTTATATGATGGATTACATTGATGGATTTCCGTATATTAAACCATCCCTGCATGCCTGGAATGAAGCCTACTTGGTCATGATGAATGATATCTTTGATGTGCTCCTGTATTCGTTTTGCAAGTATTTTATTTAGTATTTTTGCATCTATGTTCATAAGAGAAATTGGTCTGAAATTCTCTTTCTTTGTTGAGTCTTTGTGAGGTTTAGGTATCAATGAGACTATGGCCTCATAGAATGAAGTTGGTAATTTTCCATCCATTTCTATCTTTTGGAGTAGCTTGAAGAGTATCGGTATTAGCTCGCCCTTAAAGGTCTGGTAGAATTCTGCACTGAAACCATCTGGCCCTGGGCTTTTTTTGGTTGGGAGACCATCGATGATTGCTTCTATTTCTGTCGGGGAAATGGGACTATTTAACTTGTTTATCTGTTCTTCACTCAACTTTGGCAAGTGAACTTGATCAAGAAAATCGTCCATTTCCCTTAGATTTTCAAATTTTGTGGCGTATATGCCTTCAAAGTAGGATCTTATGATTCTTTGAATTTCTTCAGTGTCTGTTGTTATGTCTCCCTTTTCATTTCTGATTTTGTTCATTTCAATACTGTCTCTCTGCCTTTTAGTTAGTTTGGCTAATGGTCTGTCTATCTTGTTGATTTTCTCAAAGAACCAGCTTTTGGTTTGTTGATTCTTTGGACTGTTTTCTTAGTTTCTAATTTGTTAATTTCAGCCCTGAGTTTGATAATTTCCAGGCGTCTACTCCTCTTGGGTGTTTCTGCTTCTTTTTTTTCTAGGGCTTCCAGTTGTGTTGTTAAGATGCTTATGTGCGATGTTTTCCAATTTCTTTTTAAAGGCACTTAGTGCTATGAATTTCCTCTTAGCACTGCTTTCAATGTATCCCACAAATTTGGGTATGTTGTTTCTTCATTTTCATTGAATTTCAGAAACTCCTTGATTTCTTTCTTTATTTCTTCCCTGACCCAGGTGTCATTTAGCAGAGAGTTGTTTAGTTTCCACAACGTGTAGGCTTTTTGTTATTTCTGTTGTTGTTGAATTGCAGCCTAAGAGCATGGTGATCTGATAGGATACAAGGTATTATTTCAATCCTCTTGTATCTGTTGAGGCTTGCTTTGTGACCTACGATGTGATCAATTTTGGAGAAGGTTCCATGGGGTGCAGAGAAGAAGGTGTATTCTTTCTTGTTTGGGTGAAAGGTTCTATAGATATCTGTTAGATCCATTTGACCCATGGCATTGGTTAATGATGTTATTTCTCGGCTTAGTTTCTGTTTCAATGACTTATCCTTCAGTGAGAGTGGGGTGTTGAAGTCTCCCACTATTATTGTGTGGGGATCGATGTGTGGTTTAAGCTTTTTTAGGAGATCTTTTACATATGTGGGTGCCCTTGTATTGGGAGCATAGATGTTCAGAATTGTGATGTCATCTTGGTTGACTTTACCTTTGATGAGTATGAAGTGTCCTTCCTCATCCCTTTTGATTAATTTTGGTTGAAAGTCTATTTTGTTCGATACTAAAATGGCTACACCTGCTTGCTTCTTGTGACCATTTGCTTGGAATATTTTTTCCAACCTTTTACCCTGAGGTAATGCCTTTCATTATGGGTGAGATGTGTTTCTTGGATGCAGAAGAATGTTGGGTCTTGTTTATGTACCCATTCGGTTAGTCTGTGTCTTTTTATTGGAGAATTGAGGCCATTGATGTTGAGAGATATTAATGACCAGTGACTGTTAAGAGTCTTAATTTTGATGTTGTTTCCAGTCGAGCGTTTGTGTAGTTGTGTTTTTGCCATGGGATAGTTATCTATTTCCTGGGTAGTTTTGGTTGTAGCTTGACCCTTTGGGATGGAGTTTTCCTTCTAGTACCTTCTGTAAAGCTGGGTTTGTGGATAGGTACTGTTTGAATTTGTTTTGTCATGGAATATTTTGTTTTCTCCATCAATGGTTATTGATAATTTTGCTGGGTAAAGTAGTCTGGCCTGGCATCTGTGTTCTCTTAGGGTTTGCAGGATCTCTGTCCAGGCCCTTCTGGCTTTTATGGTCTCTGCTGAGAAGTCAGGTGTAATTCTGATAGGTTTACCATTAAATGTTATTTGGCCCTTTTCCCTTGCAGCTTTTAATATTTTTTCTTTGTTCTGCATGTTTTGTGTTTTGATTATTATGTGGCGGGCAGTTTTTCTTTTCTGGTCAATTCTATTTGGTGTTCTGTAGGCCTCTTGTATGTTTATAGGCATCTCTTTCTTTAGATTGGGGAAATTTTCTTCTATGATTTTGTTGAGAATAGTTTCTGGGCCCTGGAGTCTGATGTCTTCTCTTTCTTCAATGCCTATTATCCGCAAATTTCTTCTTTTCATGGTGTCCTTAATTTCTTGGATGTTTTGTGTCAGGAGTTTTCCAGATTTGGCATTTTCTTTAATGGTTGATTCAATATCTGTGATTGTATCTTCTAGCCCTGAGATTCGTTCTTCCATCTCTTGGATTCTGTTAGAAAAGCTCACCTCTGTGTTGCTCGCCTTCTTCTCTGAGGTCTCACGTTCTCGTTTTTCTTCTGTCTGTGTGTTTATCATTGAATCCATTTTCATTTTCAGATCTTGAACTGATTTTTTGATTTCTTTCATCTGATTTTTGTATATTCCTGAGTTTCTTCCATTGCCTCTTTATAGGTCTTCAGAGCTTGAACCGTTTTAGTTATTTCTTTCATCTGGTTGTTTGCATTTTCCTGCAATTTTTCCAGTTCCACTCTATGTGCTTCTTTTATGTCTCTCACCTGTTTGTCTGCGTCTTCCTGCATTTGATTACGAATTTTATTTGTTTCCTCCATTATCATCCTCATTACTAAGGATTTGAGGTCATTTTCTTGTATTTCCGTTGTATTTGAGTTCTCTGGGTGGTTTTCTTTGGGATAGCTGGAAACTGGAGACGCCATGTTGTTTTGGGGTTTTTTGCGTATGCTTTTTCGTTGTCCTTTAGACATCTTGCCGTCTTTGTTTTTGTTGGGTAGCTTCCAGAGTTGAATGGAGGGTGTCTGACGATAGATTCACTTGTTTTCTTACGATTTCCCTAGGCTGCGAGCTCAAAGCTTCACTGGTGTGGATGTTAGGAGGTTAGCCCTGTTGTTCTGGTCTCTCACAGCCAGTGATCCTCAGTCCCCCTCTGCTGTGGATCCTGCAATTGTTCTGGGTCTCTGAATGAGCGTTGGGTCAGGCCAAGGTATCCACAGCCTTCTGTGTTCCCTGCCAAGTCCAGCCAGGAGCACTGGGACCAAACCACGGGCAGAACTCAGCTAGATTCTCAGGGCCAGAACCGTCTGCCAAGCTCAGCTAGGGATTTTGGGCCCAAAATGCACACAGGGCCCAGCCAGAATTTTTGGGCTGGGCCTACGCACCAAGCTCCACTAGGGCCTTTTGGCCCAAAGTGCGTGCTGTGGTCAGTTATTGACTCAGGGCCCGAACTGACCACCAATCTCAGCCAGGAATTCTGGATTCAAACTGTACACTGTGTCCAACCAGAGTCTTAGAGCTGGTGGAACCGAGAGCTCTGTCCAGCCTGTGCCACAGCAGGAGAACTGCGGCTGCTCTGAGTTAGCGCCAGTGGTGGAACAAGTGCTCCGCCCGGACTGTGTCACCGCAGGGGAGCTGACGCTGAGCTGAGGTGGTGCCTAGGATGGAACCGAGCACGTCACCAAGCCTGCGCCACAGCAGGAGAACTGCGGCTGCTCTGAGTTAGCGCCAGTGGTGGAACAAGTGCTCCGCCCGGACTGTGTCCCCACAGGGGAGCTGCCGCTGAGCTGAGGTGGTGCCTAGGATGGAACCGAGCACGTCACCAAGCCTGCGCCACAGCAGGAGAACTGCGGCTGCTCTGAGTTAGGGCCAGTGGTGGGACAAGTGCTCCGCCCAGACTGTGTCCCCGCAGGGGAGCTGCCGCTGAGCTGAGGTGGTGCCTAGGATGGAACCGAGCACGTCACCAAGCCTGCGCCACAGCAGGAGAACTGTGGCTGCTCTGAGTTAGCGCCAGTGGTGGAACAAGTGCTCCTCCCGGACTGTGTCCCCGCAGGGGAGCTGCCGCTGAGCTGAGGTGGTGCCTAGGATGGAACCGAGCACGTCACCAAGCCTGCGCCACAGCAGGAGAACTGCGGCTGCTCTGAGTTAGCGCCTGTGGTGAAACCAAGTGCTCTGCCCAGACTGTGTCACCGCAGGGGAGCTGCCGCTGTGCTGAGGTGGTGCCTAGTGTGGAGCAGCGTGCTCAACTAAGCCTGCGCCACAGCAGGGGAGCTATGGCCACGCTGAGTTAGTGCCTCAGGCAGAATTGTTTGCTGGGCCGGGCCAATACCCGGGACTCTGGGGCCGAACTGTCCGCCGAGTCCAATCTGGGTCCAAAGGCTCCACGCGACCCAAATCCTGCCCCGAGTCCCCTCTCCCGCAGCAATTCCCACCAGCCACCACACCAATCGCCTCCACCGGAAGGCTATGAGCTGCAAACCTCAGCCGCCGCTGCTGGTGCCGCTGGTGCTGCCGCCTCTGCCGCTGGCCGCTCCGATCAGAGAAAAACCACGCTCCTCCCGTGTGCAGGGGCACGCAGGTCCTCCGCACCCTGGTCCCTCCGAACCGTGGAGCACTCCCGCTGCCGTGATGTTCGGACCTCGGTGTTCCTGGCTCAGAAATCTGTGCAATTCCCTGAATTGTTCACTGGAGCCTCCAAACGCGGTCCACACTGCTCGCCGCCATCTTGGATCCTCCAGGTTTTTGATTCTTAAGTGTCAAAACTGCTCCTGAAACTTCGTTGAAAGAATTTCAGAGATTCTTATATTTTTCAGCTCTGAACTTTCTGTTCAGTTCCTTCTATCATTCTCTTCATAGTCATTACTAGGATTTAGTGTTTGCTCAGCCATTGTCCTCATAGTTCCCTTTAATTCTGTTCATGTACTTACAATGGCTTCTTTATAGAGTGTTTGCTTCATGCAAGTTCCTTGTCAGGAAGAGTCTGTTTTGATTGACCTCTCTACTCCCTGCTCTTCAGAGTACCTCAAAGTGATTGTTTAAAACATGGAGACTTCAATGGAGCTAACAAATCAGCCAGAGGAGGGGGACGTCCTGCTCAGATGTAGTAGATAAGCAGCACAGTCTCCTTGTGGGTCCCATAATATGGGGAAGAGGGGCTACTTCTGCCGTGGACTCTGGTGCTCACAAGGGGATCACTTCCCCCTGGTGGGGCTGTCTTGCCAGGCCACAGAGGAAAAGGATATAGACAGTGCAAATGAAACTTGATAGGCTGAGGTCAGATGTTAGGGAAGGAGGATTCCTGTTTCTGAGGATGAGGGGAGGGAGTATATATGGGTTCTGGGGATTACAATCGAGATAATAAGTGAACAAATTAAAAAGTAAAAAAAAAAAAAAAATCCCATGGAAACTTATACATAATATAGTTACTGAACATGAATGTTATGTTCATTTTATGATAGTTTATATGTCTTTATTTTGTTTCTCTTTCTTTTATTTCATTTATACCTTGTCTAGATTTAATGTCTGGAACTGTAATATTTACTTACAAATGTCATAGCCAATTTACGTAAAAATCATATTTGTATTTGTAAAACCTGATTTCCTGTGATCCACTTTACTGTTTGCATAGCTTTGTAGTCAGTTTGTGAAGAGCTTATAGCATTTAGCCTTTCACTCCTTCTAAGTGAATCTGTGTAGAGTCTACCAAGCTAATTAAAAATTTCTTCATTTTATAGATGTCATTTCCTCTTCCTTGATCTAGAACTTTCTACATGTTAATATACAATTTTCCAGTATTCCAGGGTTCTATGAATATATAATTTTCTTACAAGATTTTTCTCTGTCTTTTAAAATTAATTAATTAATTATTTTACTTTACAACCCCATTATAGCCCCCCCTTTTCTTCTCCTGGTCCCATTTTTTTCTCCCTCTTCTCTGTGTCCCACTTCTCCTACCCCTCAGGAAAAGGAAAGCCACCTACCTACCCATCCCAGCAACTCAAGAATGTTTAAGGTTTCTCTACAAGCACTGTTCTTGGTTGCTGCATCAGTTGGTGCAGGCCCCCTCTGTCCAGATCTGCCAACCCCCTCTTCAGATGTAGCTGATGGACAGCTAACTCTCCGTGTGGGGCAGAGGGGAGGGGGGACTGCGCTGAACCTCTGACATGCATGGTACCCAAGATTTGATCACGGCCCCTTGGCAGTGCAGCCTTGCTGGCACACAGAGGGAGAGGATGCAGGCTATCCTGATGAGACCTGATGGACTGTGGCCAGATGGTGTAGGAAGAGGGCCCCACTTTTGAAGACCTGGGGGGAGGAGATTGGAGTGGAAGGGGGAGGGAGGGTGGGAACGTGAAAGGATAATAAGAATAAGAGGAGAACATTCAGGATGTAATGTGAATAAATTATAATAAAATTTTAAAAATCAGTTTAAAAAGAATGTTTAAGGTGAAGCCTGGGCCCAGGTAGCCCCAGTAAGCTAGGCTGTACCACATTTCCCTGATAGGCCAATTAAATAAGCACGTAATAATGAAAAATAAGAAGGGGATTCATTTGATTTGGCAGCATTGGAAAGAGCAAGGAGTCCCAGCTATCTCCTATTTCAATCCTTAGGGTGCTGACATGAGGCATAGGTTTAGGTAAAGGACGAGAGGCGTACACAATGAAGCAGACCTGGGAAAGCATGGTCCTGCCCATCACCACTGTCTCGGCTTAGGCCTCTCAAGCACAATTATCTGACAAGCTGTCAGAACAGCATAAAATATTTTTCTGGGAAACAAGCTGCCCATCTGGAGGACACCGGGGCCCATCCCTTCCCTTTCTCCATCAGGAGACTCTTGGAGAAAGTTTGATTTCTTGAGGTTTATTTTTATTTTTTTAATGATTAAATAGAAGGTGAGAAAGGCAGAAGCATGTCTTTAGGATATCTTAATTCCTGGCAGGACACTTGCAGTCTCTTTCCATGAGTCATTTTCGAGGTTTACTGAGACCTTAAAAAGCTATAAGTTTCCCCTTTCATTTTAGACAGAGTTTGTACATGTGGCTGCAAACCTAGCTGTCCTCTTCCTACCATCAAATCTGCTGCTCTTTTGTGATCAGACCAATGCAGGAAATCTACAGCTTGGACACTGGCCTTGAGGGAAGAGGGCAGCAGCCCCAGGCAGGAACACAGACACCTGCTGTTCTGATCTAAAGCTCTGGCAGTTTTTAAATAAATGATGCGTCTTGGTGTTTTTGTCTGCATGGTTGAGTTCCAAAGACTGAAATTAATGTTTTCGACAATTTTCTACTTTTTTGTTTGTTTTGCAAAGAAAGATTCCTCAATCTCCTTATCATGCCATAACCAGCTTTCAGAATTTAGTTGGTATTTTTTTCAGACATTGATTTATAGGTTTATTGATAATATTTTGGCTATGATTTTAAGAAGTCATTATCAGAAAGGGATATACTGGAATATTTATGGCTGAATTATAGGATGCTGGTAGTCAATTTAAAATTATTTGCATCTGGAAGAGTTGGTGGAGATAGAGATGAGGCAAAACTTGATAAGAATTATTGAGCTATGACAGCAGATATCTAGAGAGTCCTCAAAATTTTCTTTAAGTTTTTATGCTTTGCCATTTTTTATAATTAAAATACGGAACAAGAAAAATAATTAAATACTGAGATCATATTTATTTTAGCATCAGAGTTAGAATGGGATGACGCTAGTGTTCTAACTCATAGTTTGAAACAGTTTACTTCTTTTAATATGGGAATTGTACTCATTCACAAGATAACCTAATGGATTTCAACATTTGTAACAGAGGCACACATTTCTGTATTTAATTTATTCATTTTTTGAAAATTATCGTACCATAAATTTGATAGCTTCTCACGGCGAATGCTTTCTGGAGCATCCACTGGGTTTAACATGTGTCATCTATCACCAACGGACAGTGCTGGGTGTTAGGTTTCTAAGATGCCTGTGTCTAGTTCTCTTTTCATTTAATGTTTGCATAAAAAGAGTCAAATTCTGAAAGCATAATAAATGTGATTAATAATCGTGTATTAAATCCCTTGTATCAGGGTGATTTTCGGCATCTTTGAAGTGCCACAGCCTAGGGAAGGAGGAGAAGGAGAAGTGTTTTGGTACCACTGGCATGGAGAACCTGGGAGTGAGGCCACTCTCTAAGGCTAGATAATAGAGGCCTCGCCTAAAGTTAAATCTGGGTCCCAGAAAGCAACACACTCTTTATAAACATGTTTTACTCTATATCCCCAGCTTCACTGGGGGGAAATTTTTAAGCCTGCGATATCAACTCTGGTGTCCTGGTAATGATATATACACTACATACTTAGAAACAATTATCTATTGGTTGATTTGGGGACAACTTGGTTTTTTGATCACCGAAGGGATGGTTTCAGGGCAGAAATTCTCATAACCACTGATTTGTGAACCAATTCAATTGTTTCCTGGCTTAAAAATGGATTCCTCTCTATCAAAATTTAATTCTCCTACAGACTGCTCTGGAAAAAAAAAAAATTTTTTTTAAGTCTGTTTCTTTCCTGAAACAGCCCATGAGTTCAGCCTGTGTATAGTGAGAATGCTGTTGCTATTGTCATGTGCATATTTTGACTTTCAGTTTGACAGCTCACATACTGTGGAGTTGTTTGAACATTATTACCTCCACTCGTGGAAACTGGGACTTGGTCCATTATGAAATATTCAGTGTGAGGAGGAAATGCCCTGAGTCCCTGACAAGATCCTTTTAAAAACATAATGTGAACATAGTGTAAGTGGAAACTTGAAGCAAGTTAAAGGAAGTTAGACATCACAACTCCTAACTGAGATACAATGCTTCACAGTGGTCTAAAATTTCTCAGGGCCCAGATAATTGATAATGCAAATATAGGGCTTCAGAAGAAAGAACACTACGGGATGCAAATGAAATGAGCTTGAAGTGTTTAAGACTTGTAGAGTTCGCACTGCTTAGCTGAACACATTCAGTCCTGCTCTCCTTTTTAATGGGAGAATAGTATTTATCATTATTTCTAGCATAATTGGAGATTACGTATTTATTGCATGTGTTCTGAATTTAATGATAAATAATCTTTACTCTTTGGTGTGTTTTTTTTTTTTTAATTCAGCATCCATGACTAAGAGCTATGTGGAAAAAATGGTGTCATAATATCTCATACGTTGGAGAGATAGTTTGTATTAAGCTGTAGTGTCCATGAGAACCCAGACAAATCATTTTCTTTGCTTACTGTCAAACAGTTCCTACTAAGCAAAAAAAAAAAAAAAAAAATTCAGAAGTATAGATGATGGAAAGAACTGATTTTGCTTTTAAACTATGATATTTACATAACAGCATGATAAGAATTGCAGATTGGAATACGAGGGTCTACTACTGAAAGCATACCATCTACTATCTTTAGAATTTAATGTTAAATTACTTGAATGTAGGGAACCAAATTATGTCCCATTCACAGGTAGACTACATAACCTTTATTATGTTTAGATATGTGCCTTGTATCCCTTATCTCTCTAAGACTTTAAACATGAACAATTGTTGGATTTTGTCAAGTGTTTTTCTGAATCTAATGAGATGATTGTGGGTTTTTTCTTTCAATTTGTTTGGTTTTGTTTGTTTTTTCTTTCTTTCAGCTTGTTCAGTATGTTAGATTACATCAATGGATTTCCATATATTGAACCACTCCTGCATGTCTGGGATGAAGCCTACTTGGTCATGGTGGATGATATTTTTGATGTGCTCTTGGATTTGATTTTCAAGTATGATATTGAATATTTTTGCATCAATGTTGATAGGGAAATTGGTCTGAAATCCTTTCCTTTGTTGGGTCTTTTTGTCATTTAGCTATCAAGGTGATTGTGGTCTCATAGAATGAGTTTAATAATGTTCCTTCCACTTTTGTTTTGTGGAATAGTTGGAAGAGTATTAATATTAGTTCTTCTTTGAAGGTCTAGTATAATGCTATGCTAAATCCATCGGCCCTGGGCTTTTTTTGGTTGGGAGACTTTTGATGACTGCTTCTATTTCCTTAAGGGGTATAGGACTATTTAATTTGTTTATCTGATCTTGATTCAACTTTGCTAAGTGGAATCTATATAGAAAAGTGTTCATTTCATGTAGATTTTAGAATTTTGTGGCATATAGCTTTTTGAAGTAAGACTTAATGATTATTTTTAGCTAAAATCCAATATTAAGAACTTAAGAAACTAAACATCAACAAATCAAATGATAAAAATTTAAAAATGGGGTACAAAGCTTAACAGAGAATTCTCAACATAGGAATATAGAATGGCCAAAAAACACTTAAAGAAATGTCCAAGGTTTTTAGTTATCAGGTAAATACAAATCAAAACAACTCTGAGATTCTATCTTACACCTATCAAAATGGCTAAGATCAAAACCTCAAGTGACAGCACATGCTGGCAAGGAAACGGAAAAAGGGGAACACTCCTCCATTGATCGTGGGAGTGAAAACTTTCACAACCACTTTGGAAATCAGTCTGGCATTACTCAGGAAACTGGGTATGGCTTTACCTCAAGACCCAACTATACTACTCCTGGGAATATACCCAAATGATCATCCACCATACAGCAAGGACATTTGCTCAACTATGTTTATAGCAGCTTTATTCATAATAGCTAGAATCTGGAAACAACCTAGATGTCTCTCAATTGAAGAGATACAGAAATTGTGGTACATTTACATAACAGAATACTACTCAGCTATTCAAAACAATGAAATTTGCAGGCAAATGGATGGAACTAGAAAAGATCATCCTGAGTGAGGTAACTCAGACTCAGAAAGACAAGTATGGTGTCTGGTAAGTGGACTTTAGCCCAACATGGATGTCCTCTGAAATACTCCACCCAGGAGGGGATCAAAACAGATGCTTAGACATACAGCCAAACTCTGGGCAGAGCACTGAGAGTCCCATGGAAGAGTTGAGGGATAGAAGACCCAGGGCAACAGGAACTCCATGGGGAGACCATCGAAGCCCCCAAATCTGAACCCAGGTGGGCCTGCAGAAACTGATTCACCAACCAAGGTCAATGCATGCAGGGAACCTAGACCTCCTGTTCAGGTCCAGCAGATAGGCAGATCATTCTCCGCGTGGATCCCTTAGGAAAGGGGCCAGGTACTACCTCTGATACAGACTCTGGTGCCACAATTTGATAACTTCCCCTAAATGAGGCGGACTTGTAGGGCCACAGAGAAAGAGGATTCAGACTATCCTAATGAGACCTGATAGGCTGGGGTGAGGTTGTAGGGGAGAAGGACTCCCCTTGTCAGAGGACTAGGGGAGTGGAGGAGGGGGGAAGAGGAAAGGAGGGTGGGAATGGGAAGGTATAAGCAAGGAGGTAACAATCTGGATATAATGTGAATAAATTATATGGATGGGGAGGCGTGGTGGCACTCAGAGGAAGGACAGCAGGTTACCAAGAAGAGACTTGATACCCTATGAGCATATAAAGGGGGAGGAGGTCCCCCTCAAGAATAGTCATAGGGGAGGGAAATAAGGGGAAAATGGGAGGGAGGGAGGAATGGGAGGATACAAGGGATGGGATAACCATTGAGATGTAATATGAATAAATCAATAAAATATATTTTTAAAAATTTTTAAATTAATTAAATAAATAAATATTTTAAGAAGTGTTGATATTTATGTCAAAACTGATGAATACTGTTTCTATGAAACATAATATGTGTCAGTTTCTGCAAAAGTAGATAAATAAATTAAATCCTGTTTACTTGGGAAACTCTCTAAACATTCAGGATATTTTCTTTTTTTCACAATGTATCTGAATTTTGTTTTGCTTTGTTTTGTTTTGTTTTTAGCCTAAAGGTGTATGTTTTCCATTCGCGTATCTGCATTTGTGATCTACAGTGAATCTTCTGACAATTGCTCCATACTGAAAGGAACTGCTTGTGCCTGGGATTAACATCCTGAGCAGGTACTCATTCATTGTGTAACCACCACTACACAATTTACTTTTGACAAAAGGCTGAAAGCAGTAAATTAAGCCATTAGGATGGAGTTCCTGGAGCCTATGCAGAGTAAGCTCTAGGAATACTGGCCTAGGGATTGAGAAATCTTACTCTTTTAGCCAACAAGCCATGCCATTCATAGTGTCCAGTCTTGTCTGGTCATCATGGCTCATCTGAACTCTCATCTTTATATTGATGGCTGGATCTCAGTGTCTCCTAATAGACATGAGTAGTTTAAACAGCCTAGGCTATTCTGATGACAAACTGAGGAAGCCTTGGAGAAATGACCTCTTGCCTAACAGCTCTTGTTATCTCTGCAGAAGTGGTGGGCACTCAGACTATGCTGTAACCTCTGGATGGACTCACTTAAGGAGCTGCAGCAACCTTCATAGCCCTGTTGTGTTCTTTGACCACAGAGAATAGTGGTAGCTCAAGATCTGTCTGCTCTTCCCGCAGCCCCAAAGCAATCATTTGGCTCCTGTCTAAGTTATCTACCTCTGAGCTGGGAGCCTGAGATTTTGACAGCTGTCTGTCAAACAGCAAAAAGCTTACTCCTGACTGTTTCATTCAGTTAAAGAAAGAACAAAAACATTAAATATTGCTTACAATAAAGATCAATAGTATTTAACTCTCTGTTGGGGTAAGGTCTTCCTGATCTGGTTCAAGTTCACTTTTTTTATCTAAAATGACTTAATTCTTTAATATCACTATGTAATTTCTCCCCACAACATGACTTTTAACTCTTCAAAACTGTCTGAGGAGGATTTGCATAGCCAGAAGATGAGGGAGCATACATGCTTGTGAGTTTGGGCTTTATTAAACGTGTCACCACCTTCTGTCCTCTTTGGGAAGCTCATGAACATGAGCCCCACATCATCTGAGTTATTACGTTTTGCATGAGTGCTGATAGGAAATGAATAATGATTTCCACTTCAATGCAAGGTATGTATGTCTCTGAACATAGCTGAATTAACATCAATCCCTTATGCAAATCAGACGTATAGGTGGTAGAGGTAGCAGCAAGTGTCAATAGTCAATCCTTCCTTTCCATTTTACACCAAATTGCCAAATAATATATCTTTGTCTTCAACAAGAAGCAAAGATGTCAGGACTGTCTCCAGGACTTTCAATTTTTAGATGTGGCAAATATAGACATTTATCTAAAGCTTAGGACTTCAAAAACTCTCGAATGGATATCTCTGCCTCTTGTCTGATTAAAAAACGAGACTTGTTTGTATGCAGAGATGATTTGCACAGAATTGCAGGATTCCATTGTATAGGATCGGAGAGAACAACCTCTCACTGTTTGTTCATCCAATTCTATATTTTTTCTAAAATTGTGAAGTTCTGATTGTTCCAAGTAACAATACATTTTAGTAAATATGAGTCCTGATATCTAATCAGGGAGCATGTAACAATATAATTAGAATCTGAATCACTAAAATCTAAGATTCATATAGCATTTACATATTTACTACACACTCACTGAGTTATACATATGTAGCATGCCTTGACACACAGATCCATGTCCGGGGAAACCTGTGCATTTACTGTAAGTTCACAATTCTATTCAGTAAGAATCCCTAACACCAAAGAATAGTTATTCAGCTTTACTGGATAGATACTTCCCTAGACTTTTGGAGGTATAAGAAGTAAACCATCATGCTTATTACCCATGAACATGATATAATATAAGACTGGAGGCCAATTATTTATTAATAGTGCTAGAATTGGTATCAGCTCTTGATTAAGAGTAAATACTGGGTGTTTAAAAACAAAATGAAGATGAAATGAGGAGTAAACAAATGTGATTCTCTATACTTAAAAATGTTATCAATCATTTTTCACTCTGCATATTTACACACACACACACACACACACACATACACACACACACACACACACACACACACACAAACACACACACACACCTAAACAAAACATGGAAGCTCCAGAGTGAGACAAAAAATAACCAGGTAGGTAAGTAAAAGTGTAAAATGCCCTTGAGATTTCTCTTACAATCAACTATCGAATACATGAAACAAGCCTAAGGCAGTGACTTAAAGCAGACATAGTTTAGCAGGAAGTGATCACCAAAGGAAAATACGGTATGACTGGGCACAGCTGTGGCTATCCACAACAGCTGGATTATCGGCAAATAGTACCTCCAAAGGCAAAGGATGGAAATAGACTGACATGTTTCCAAGATGAGTCCCATGAATCTGCTGCAGATCCACAGGCAGAGACACAGCAACTTTGCAGCACTTAAAAGCTATTCAAGTGTCAATGTAGACCAAAAGGAAAGGATTGACAGTGACTCGCCACCGAAGTAAAAAGAGCTGTGCATTTAACATCAGCCTTAAACTGCTGTGAGGAATGTATGTCAAAGTAGTATAGGAACATGAAATAATACAAAAATTTTTGTGTGAATGTAGCAATGCTCTCCTCAAGGTTGTTATTGTTTGCTTTGTCAGATGTTTGGGTCCATTTTTCAGGTTAGATGTTTCTAAGTCTAAAACAATGTTAGGCTTTCTATTACTTTATCAAAATTGCAAGCCACTCCAGAGTGCACAGGGGATTAATTACAAAGAAATGGAACAAAGACATCATTGGTCTATTTGGTTCGATGAAAGGCAGCACCACCACCCTTCGACATAGAGCAAAGCCATAATGACAGACTGGTCAGGTATTTCCTAGCCTTAAGAAGTAAAGTAGCAAAACAGATACTTTGATAAGTAAGGTGCTTTATTCCTTCCATTGGGCCATAGAAGGCATAGAACCGTCCATGCAGAAGGTTAAATGACTGATGCCTCTATTCCTATGAACAAACTCTGCTACTCATTTTCATGCAGTGCTTCATTGAATTTAAGTTAAAATAAGATTTGTCCTTTCCCAAGTATATCTCATTAAACAGTCATTATTGTTTTAATTTCCACCATGACGAATGTCTGATTCATGATCAGATGTCGCACTGTTGAGTACTCTACAAAGGAATCTCACAGCTTGTCTAGAAAGGCATTGGACAATCTCAAGTATTTCTTTGGATAGGTAATGGGTTTTTTGAATCATAAGAAAAAGCAAGCTGTACCTATTTAACAAAAGGAAGTCATGGAAACTAGCAATCAGTCAGATCCTAGAACAGCCTCGACAGAGAGGTAAGCCCTCAGAATTGTGATGCCTCCCTCGTTAGCTGTCAGAACACCACCAGGTGCCAGTTGAGAGACATTTATCCTATCAAAAAAAAACGATGTTGAGGCACAGGATCATTACAAAGCATTTCATGTAATTACTTCTGAATTTTTTAATCACTAAAGAGCCAGAATTTCCTTTACCTCACTGATATGAAGGAGACAGCTATGCAAGGACTGACTTATATGTCACATAGAAATCGCTTAGGCAGGGAATCTACCTAAAATATACACCACCTAGTCTCACTCTCCTTACACAATACTGATATCCTTCTGTCCTCTTAATTAATAGAGGAAAAAAAAAGACCATCCATTGAAAAAATAATGAAAAGATTTGGAGGTAAAAGAAAAACAATTTTCCACTTGCAACTACTGACAAAATATTAAAATTGCAGATAGATAGGGACTGATGGAGGTTAAAGAAACTGGATAAAAATTTTAGAAGAGATATGTGTGGCTTTTGAAACACAGCTCTGTGGCGGAACATTCTAGACTCAAACCAGAACAGATAAGCTACGTGCAATTATGAGCTATACTACTGTTTGTCGTGAGGAAAATGCTAATGGAGCAATAATTTAATTAAACAAGTGCTATAAAATAAGAATATATGCACAAACCACAAGTATTCACAACCAGCTTATGAAAAGATGGGTAGCCAGAGCCTCCTATAAACCAGGCTTTGTATTTTTTCTTAGTGGTACTGGTTCAGAATTCACGAATACAACGTTTGTGGCAATTTTATTGAAAATAAGACTTGTAAAATTATTGTATTAACCACCTGTTGACAGTTAACAGTACAGGGCAAATGCTCAGAGAAACATTCTTCAGCTACTCAGTTGGCTGGGCATGCTAGTGCTAGTCACCATTCAATTCAATTTCGAAAGACAACAAAATGACTCCCAGTGATAAGTATATTCATACACTATATACAATATATCCATGCATACAAATATACATTGCTATACCCACGCATTAGTGCCTCACTCAACCCTCATCAGAGAAGTGTCTTCTTGTTACAGATGGACTTACAGAGTCCTACAACTGTACAGTGTGCAGAGACCAACAGACTTCAGAGAACACGGTTCTAAATGGGACGTCTTTGTCAAACCCCTCTGCTACAGGCTAAAGCTCTATGAGGAAGAGGAGATAGGAACATTTTAAGACCCAGGGATGGTGAATAACTCCAAGGGAAAAAGTATATTCTATATAGAGCAGGACTGATGCTCAAAGGAACTCACAAGACTGCAACAAACTCTCAGCACTGAGGACAGGGAAGTAGAAACATAGTCCCACTCCCAACCAAGAGTCTCTTTGCAACTGGTACCTACTACAAAAGAATAAGTCAGTTTTTCCAATGGAGTGTCACTGTGTATGTTAACCACACTCCAGGGCAGCTCCCATGGCCAGGGATATTTGACCAACAGAAAACGGATTCCATGGTTTATTTGTTCTTTCTTTCTTTTTCTCTTCTTTCTTTTCTTCCTTCCTTCTGTTGATATGAGTGTGCATTGTTTGTTTGTTTTTAAATCTTATTGGTCTTCTTTATTTTAGTTTATTTTTATTTTAATTTTTGTGGATGTTTTTCTTTGAGAGAGAAAAACAACATGACGTTGGGTAGTTAGAGCTGTGGGAAGGATCTATTAAAAATGGAGAGGGGAGGAAAAATTATCAAAATACATGCATGAAAAACAGTTTAATGGTCCAAGCATATTTCTGACCACTAAAAAGCTTACAGATTTCTGAGTGGGACAAATGTAGATATTATCATTTGTGTTGGGATGAAGACTATACTTAAAATTAAATAAACTTCACTGTGTGCAATCAGCTGGAAAAAGGTAGGACTGGTGTCCTATTTTTGATTTTGTCTATAAAATTCACTACTATGTGCTTTCAACAAAATTAGTGGTTTTATTGACATTTACATTATCAACAACTAGGAATGGGGCTCTGTTGTTTAAGGGAACAACACAAGAGACATATGTTGGCCGTGAGATGCACACTAAGCAAACTTTGAGTTCTAAATCTCTGACTCCCCCATACTCTTCCTCTTGCACCAATTCATTGTTTGTGACTTGTATTTGTTCCTGCTTTGTTCTTATCCTTCCTTAGAATATCAGCAGAGGTTGACATCACCTCATAAGACTCTATTTATGGCAGCAGTCTTCCAATCATATAGTCCGTGGTCGCCCTTGGCAACTTAGATCTTTTACATAATCTATCAAGTGTCACATGGAGCCCTTCAGAATGTGCCAGCACTCCTCAAATAAGGATTCCAGTGATTTCCGGCCTATTTACACTTCAGTTTTCAGTAGAATAAGTGAATTAAAACATTTACCTATATTTCTTCACTGCCATTAAGAATTTAAACGAATCGTTCCATTTTGTGGGTAATTTTCATAATGCAACACAAACAAAATCTTTGAACAAGCAGGCATCTGACTTGGCCATGTTTTAAAGGTCAATTGGACTGAGATGAAAACTATTTTCCAAAGAGTAAGACTTGTTTCCTGGATATGTTTTATGTCTTCCAGCCACACGAATGCTAACTAAAGAGAATATTTATCTGTTACTAAGAGTGTCTTATATTTTACCCAAAACACAAAATACAAATTTTATCAATGCAATGAACATGTAATCTGTAACCTAATTTGATTCCCTAATTTGCTTGAACTGTTAGAGTCAAGAGCCACAAGACCTCCATGCAAAGATCTGCATCGCTAAAACACAGGCTGTCAGTTTCCTCAAGCTGTCCCACTGGCACACGCATGAAAGAGTTCTCAGAGACAGGAGAGCTGCAGAGCTAAGGATGCTAAGATCCAGCACTGATGATGCTCTAGCACGGACGAGGAAGCATGAGCAGAACATCCATCCAATGGAATTCAACAGTCGGTTCATTGTTTTCCCAAGATTATCCGAAGCACCCATTTCCTACGTCTTCTTCCTCAGTATCCACATTTCTAAGTGATGTAGACTCATCTGTGGATTATTTTACATGACAAGTTCTCCACACAATGTCTTTAGCAATTTTGTCTTCAAATGCCATATACTTGTCACTGTTTTCTTAACTTTCCATGCAGAATACCATTTGGACTCCATGAATGTGCTGATTGCATGATGTGTTTGTCATTCTAACTCAGGAACTTAGTTTATGTAGCGTAATTGAAGCCATTTAACAAAATTTGGAGAAAATGTATCTTGACAGTGCATCCTCTCTATATATTTATGAGCATACCTGTTTGATAACCAGTTTCCTAGAAATCCAGGTATGGAATCTAGGAGCCAAGATTAATGTTAGTAAAAATAGAGCTTGTACTGAGGCTTCTTCATCTTTCCTTTAAGATAGGTTTGTTCATAGAAACTTGCTGAAACTAACCTACAAATATTAGCCAACTGCATCCCCCATGTGCTTCCGTGGACAAAGGAAGTAAGAATAGAAAACATCAGTTAAGCAGGGAGCCAGCTGTGTCTTCCCTCCTCATGCCCCCACCCCTGCATCCCCAACACATGTACCTTCTTTTCTGCTAGTTTTCATGTTTTCCCCCCTTGGGTGAAAGGGGGTGTCCATTGCCGTGTATTTTCCATGTACTTAATTACTCTAAATGTCTTCCTTTCTCCTTGTTAATCCAGGAAGAACAATGATTTTTGTTTTTTGGTTGGTTGGTTGGTTTTTTAGGATTCTTCCGGGCCCATGGAAGGGCTTCTTTCTTCCTTGATTGTTTCAGGCATGATTGTAAGTCCATTGTGTCTATTCATATCTGGGACTTTTGTTTCCCCCTCACCACAGAAAATATACGGTTTCATCACTCTGTGACTGTTTGACTTTTAAGGGAATGACTTTTGGAAAAGTGTATTACTATTCATTTTCTATTATAAAACAAGGGAAGGAAGAAAGGAAAGAATAGTTCATTTAAAAGTTAATAGAAAAAAATAGTTATGATTTAAACTTTAAGGAAAAGTCAGCTCACAATAAAAAGTTGCCCATTTTGTCTATGAAAAAGTATTGTCTTTGCTGGGCACGATGGTGCACAGCTATAATCCCAGCACATGGGGAGGCAGAAGCAGACAGATCCCTATGAGTTACAAGCCATCCTGGTCCACAAAGTAAATCCCGTACAACTAAGGCTACATAGAGCAACCCTCTCTTGAAGAAAAAGTATTTTCTTTTCTCTGAAAATATAAAAAGTACACAAGTCCTTCAAAAGTAATTTTAACAAAATAACAAAATCATCTATTGTTCTCTTCTGCACAAACTCTTAGTTATATTTATATATGGACATCTTTTTTATATAATTAAAATATCAATTATTTGTAGTTTTCTTTTAAAATATAAAATTCAAAAATTTTTATTGAATACATTTGCAAGGATGTATTGCAAAGATAATTTTATTGCACTTTGTTCTTTGTAGAATTTTTCTTTGTGATTCAGTATTTATAGCTTCTAGGTTTTAGTTTCATTAGTATTTTATTTTGCAATGTTTTATTGCAATAAATTTGTCATTCATCTTAGAAAGTATGTTTCATTCAGTGCACCATAGTTTCTACCTCTGGACATTTGACTTGGGTTCTATTTGCATATTTATCTCTCATGTTGTATTAGTCACTTTACTTGTTGCTGAGACAAAATACTGACAAAAACAGAGTAAGCTCAAACTGTGTTAGGTCACTGTTTGAAGGTGCAGTCCTTCTGGTGGGGAATCATGGCAGCAGCAGGAACATAAAGGCAACTGTTTACTCTGCAGCCACAGTCAGGAAGCAGTGTCAGATGCAGGCTACAGCTTTGTCCTTTTTTTTTTTTTTTAATTTAGTCAGGCACACCAGCCCAGGGAATGGTCCCCCACAATTGAAGTAGGTCTTCCCACTTCGACTATCCAGACCTGGTGAATCTATCACATATACGCCCAGAGGCTTACCTTCCAGATGATTCCACGTCTTATCAGGTTGAAAAATAATATAATCATCACTCTCTGTAAGAAGTTCAGTTTTTGTTTTGGCTTTCTGAATACATATGTATAACTGTCTTGATGTCTTTGTTTGCTGATTCTATTGTCTGTATCACTGTGCAGTCATTTGCAGTTGTGAGCAAGCACTTGCTTCTTGTAGAAAGTGACATTTTCTCTTCATTTGCAAGCCCGGTAATTTCTGAAGCGATACCAGGCATTGTTGTTTAACTCTTGTTGGGAGCTTTCTTTTTGTATTTCCAACAAAGCTTGAGCACATTGTGATCTTATCTTAGGCCAGTGCAGCATTTACTCTGTTAATTTTTTCCCCATCACCAAGGCAGAATCTCTCTCATTACTAATGCTGATGGCCCATTGATAGTAAGTGTCTAAAATCTTTCTGGGAACATTTAGTAATTTTGAGCTTACCTGTACTTCTCTCTCTCTCTCTCTCTCTCTCTCTCTCTCTCTCTCTCTCTCTCTCTCTCTCTCTCTCTCTCTCTCTCTCACTCACTCTGTGTCCTTTCAGAAGATCCTTTCCCTAAGCATTATTGAGCTCATCACCCTAACTGAGTACTGACAGAGGCCATCTGTAAGTCCTGATAATTAACTCTGTGTGCTGCTTCTTTGTTGTTGTTGTTAATTTATTCATCTAATCAATGTACAGCCTGATTGCAGCCCCATCCCTCCTTTAGCAACAGGAGAAACTTGGTGGCTTAAATGACAGAGTTCACTTGTGATGATAAGTGTGGAGAGCAGAAAGCCTAGAGTTGGGTGTCCATGGCTTCATTCTGGAGGCTGAGATAGAAACATCTCCCTGTGGCCCTGCACCAGCTTCTGCGGCTGTACTGCCAATCTGACACCACTTGCTGGATCTTTGCTTTTGTGTGCAAATGGTGTCCCCATAATGTGGTAGTCTGTGTCAAACTGTTCTCTTCTGGAAGGAATAAGGAGAGTACAAGTTCACCTTATAGCAGACTGACCTCATTACACATAAAGACAATTGCACTCTCTTCTTCCCCTCCCCCTGAGTTCATATTATGAGCCTAGAGGATTAGGACTCCAATATGTAAATTACACCAAGATACAACTCAACTCATAACAAACATATATGTTTATATATATATGTATATATATTCTCCTATTGTTTTAGACTATTACAGCAACAGAGCTGTTATCTATTAAATATGACTGTCTGCAAAGAATTTGAAGAATTGGCATAAAAAATTAAAGAAGTAGAGACAGGTGGGGCTCCATGAATTCAAGGCCAGCCTGGTCTACAAAGGGAGTTCCAGGACAGCAGGATTGTTACACATAGAAATTCTGCCTCAAAAACCAAAATTAAAAAAAAAGAAGCTATGCCAAATAATGTATGAGGAATAAATAAACAGACTCTTATTTTTAAAAAAGAAGAGGTAAAGCACCATGCATTTTTACCATATTAAAGTCATGTAGCTCACCTGGTCCTTGCTAACTGTGCCCTCACCTTAAGCTTTTGTAGGCTTTAAAATACATTATAGCATCTTGCCACTCCCATTCTCTGAGTATTCTGGGTTCTATCTGGTCCCATCTGGAATATATATATTTATATTCCTTTGCAATTGTTTATTGATCTTTCTTTCTGAGTGAACTTTCTTTATCTTTATTTAATCAATTTCTATTTTATAAAATTATTTTCTGGGAAATGCTTAAAATTCACATGTACCTTTTTCCAAAGAGGAAATCTATCAGCAAATGTAGTGTGTGTGTGTGTGTGTGCTTTTCCTAAATTGAGGTCGACTCTATCAGTAAATGTTATTTTATGAGTGTTTGCTTTGGTGTCTATAAAGCCATTAGCAAACAAAGTTCTATTAATTCAAATAACTGAATATTCTGAGCCATGTGTCTGCTGGCATATCAGAGGTCAGGAATAGTCTAAGCTGGAAATTATAAACACATACATTTTGCAATTGCCTGTAAGGACGGCTAACAAGGACTGAGTTAGATAAAAATTTGTAAGTGAATGCGAATTAAAATATTAACCCTGGTGCTGAAAGTGGGAAAGCATTGTGGAGACAGCAATGTGGTCCTTTTGTCATATGCAGGCTTCCCATCGCTTTTACTTCTGCCCCACAATACCTGTCAGCATATACATGTTAATATTAATTCATTATCCAGGTTAAGGGACATTGGATTATCAAAGCAGAGAAAAAGGAGTTCTGATTGTTCATTCAACTATATATAATAATTACTCTGTGCCCAGCACTGAGCTAGGTACTAACTAGAGAGTAAAAAGGACGGGGCATGGATTGCTTTGAAATGTAAAGAACTGAGAGTAAGATTTGGAAGGCTATTGTTAAGCTCATGTTTTAAAATTGGAATCTGAGGGACTTTAAAAATGGCTCAGTAGTTAAGGATACTTATTCCTTATCCAGAGATCTAGAGTTCAGTTCCCAGAAGTCATATCAAATTCCAGGAGACTTAACACCCTCTTCTGACCTCTGTAGGCATGCATAGACACAGGATACAGATGCATACATACATACATACACATACTGCATCTGTCTGTCTGTCTCTCTCTCTCTCACACACACACACACACACACACACACACACACACACACACACACACACACACCATAAATAAAAAAATAAAAATTAGTTGGGATTTTGCCCCAGTAAGAAGTTCCATGGGCAAAAGCACTTGCCTCTAAGGCTAGGTTTGATCCCTGGGTCCCCAGTGGCGGAAGAGGAGATACTACAAGTTGTCTCCTGACCTCCACGCACATGCCTGAGCACACATGTACCCCCACACACATAAGCAATAAATATATAAACAAATACTATTAAATGAATTAAAATAGATATTTTAATCTAAATGTAATGAGTAGTCTAAAATTAAAATAAGCAAGTATATGACCTCATGATTACAGTATTCTAAGAATGGAGGGCTCCATATGAGATAGTGCCTAAGAATGGAAGAGTGGCAATTGAGGTAGGCCAAAATGAACAGAGTGTAGATGCATATTCTGACAAAGCAGAGGACTATTTCTTTAAAGTGTATGTGAGAAGTGAAGAGAGTCAAGGGGAGCATTGTACCCAGACAACTCAATCATAATACAAGGTTTACCTCTAAAACATTGAAAGTGCTGTTGCAAGCTGTTTAGGATAAGTAAGTTATACAAATTTATTGTTAGTTGATCAAATCATGGTCATATCAATTATAGTCTATTTTTATCACAAAAATATACATCCTAGGTGGAATAGATAGATATGATTCTATAGAAAGATAAGGTAAAATAGTTAGATAAAATCTTCAAAAACCTGAAACACATACAGAATATGGCATTTAAAGATTTTTTTATTTTTATTTTAATTTTTTAATTTTTTATTAATTTATCTTGTTACATCTCAATGGTTATCCCATCCCTTGTATCCTACCATTCTTCCCTCCCTCCCATTTTCTCCTTATTCCCCTCTCATATGACTGTTCCTGAGGGGGATTTCCTCCCCCTGTATATGCTCATAGGGTATCAAGTCTCTTCTTGGTAACCTGTTATCCTTCCTCTTTTTATTATTTTAAAGATACATTTACAGTGAGATGGGTTAACTCCTGGCAACACACAGCCTACCTCAAAGAAGATGATGAGCATCAAAGAACCTCCTTATGGAGATGGCTTCAAATGTGGCAAACCAGCCACTGGGCAAAATGTTCTTGTTTCAGCCACTGACAGAATTCTGCCAAAAAATGGGATAGCTTGGATGTAGGCAGAGTAGACAACCAAACTCTGCCAAGACAGGGTAATCAAGTCCTCAATAGTTCCTGCCTCACAAATATGTCTGTCAGCTATATTGGCCCAGGACCATGAAGATGATGCTCCAACATTATAGAGTATTTTGGGTGACTGTTCAGGAGGCAAACCATCTCCGTCATCTTCTCATTTGGGAAGCTGTTAACTTTCACTACCTGTATACTCAGGTAACTAATTTTATTCCTTCCTAAGTCTGATAGGTTGAAGACCAGATAGTTTGGTTTTACAATTAAGCTTAGTTGTTTAGGGGTTAAGATATTTTTAGGTCTAGATAGATGTTTTAAATTGATAGGGATGAGATATAACAGATATTGATTCTCATTCAGAATTTTCGACTCACCAAGATAGGAAAGAAGTTTTCTCCAAGGCTTCCAAATAAAAATAGCCAAAACACTATGAATGTAACATTTATATAATTCCTGATTGCTTCAAGGTTCTTCTTTCTGTAGATAGTTTATTGTATATATGTGTGATAATATAAATGTGTATGTAAAAATATTTAATAAAAATTATAAAATAAATAAATAAAGGGGAGATATGAAATGTTTCATTCACTTCCCTGACTGGGGTGTCTGTGTAATTGGAAGTCAATTGCTTAGAGTGGCAGGACCAGGGTGAAGCATCTTAGTTTGCTTTCCTGTCACTGTGTTAAGTGTGCTGAATTATGGGGAGACAGGAGGCTAGCAGTTCCAGTTTCCAGTCCACCCTAATGCGGAAGTCACTGGGACAGAGGTATGACAGATTTGTTCATATCACAGCAATCAACGGGAGCACGATGCAAACAATGAAAGCAGGCTCACTTGCTCTCAAGCTTCTCACTTGCTTCACTTGTGTCCAGTCCAAAAGTCCTGGCCTGTATAATGATGCAGGTCAAGTGAGCAGATCTTTCTACCTCAGTCATCATAATCAGGACACCTCCTGCCTAGACACATGCACAGGACAATCTAATCTAGACATTGAGACTCCCTTATCTAGTGATTCTACACTGTGTCAAGTTAAAAACCCAAATGACCATTATGTAAGGGTAGTTTCTACTGAAATATTCTGATTTTAGTTTTGAAGATGTAAAACATTTTATTGATTGATACCCACAAAAATGTTCCCTATCTGGAGATCAAGAGAGTGGCCACTAGTATGCATGATGCTTTATAAATGGAATTAAATACTGGTGACAAATATGATTCCCTAGTTAAAAAGCTGCAGTGATTATGGTTAGACACTACAGAATGCTAACATGTATGACTTGTTCTCAGCATGAAATCACTGCTCAATGTTTCGAGCAGCAATAGAGAAATCAGAAGCGTTAACAAGAAATGTCTGGAAGTTGAGAAAGAAAGATTTAGGAGGCTAATAGCTAAAGTATCCAGTATATTTTGGCTATATCGCATTTGCTTTCACAAGAGACATTCCTTTAGAAAGGTAAGGAGGGATCCAGAATTGTGTAAAACATACAAGGGAAAGTAGATAAAACAATAGATGTAGTATAGGAGAAACTGTATACCAGGATTACAGTTGATAAAAAAAAATCTTGATTATAAAGAAAATACAGAATTGTAAAATAATATAAAATTAAAGAAAGCATTACTTGTATTTTTTAATAATTTGCCTCTCTCATACAGTTACTGCCCTCCACCTACCTCTGATGTCTATTTATTTCCTCTTTTGAGTGAGATTCAAGCATCCTCCCTGGGATCCTCCTTGTTATTTGGCTTCTTTGGTACATGATTATCCTGTACTTTATGACTAATATCTACACATAAGTGAATATATATATTGTGTGTGTGTGTTTCTGGGTCTGGGTTACCTCACTCTGGATATTTTCTAGTCCTGTCCATTTGCCTGAAATGGATACCTTATTTTTAATAGCTGAGTAGCATTCCATTATTCAGTTGAGGGACATCTAGCTTGTTTGTACTGCTATGAACATAGTTAAACAAATGTCCTTGTGGTATGGTGAGGCATCTTTTTTGGGGGTGGGGAGGGGAACAGGGATGGAGGTCAGATGTGGGGAGAAGTGGGAGAGAGGGTTTGAAGAGAGAACAGAAATTGGTAGGGGGGTATCTCTGGGATGAGTTGGAGACCTGAGATGGAAGAGAACCCTAGGAGTCTATAGGGGTGACCATAGCTGAGATTTTTAGCAGCAGGAGATATGTATCCTGAAGTGGCCACCTCCTGTAGCCAGGCAGGACTTCGGGGTAAAGAGAGGAATACCAAGCCACCAACAAAACCTTTTCAACCCAAAATTTGTCCTGCCTACAAGATGTGCAGGGATATAAAGATGGAGCAGAGATTGAGGAAAAGACCACCCAATGACTGGCCCAACTTGAGACCCATTTCATGGGAGGAAGACAACTCCTGACATTACTAATGATACTCTTCTATGCTTGCAGTCAGGAGCCTAGCATAACTCTCTTCAGAGAGGTTTCATCCAGCAACTGATGGAAAGAGATGCAAAACCCCACAACCAAACAATAGACAAAGCTCAGGGAGTCTCTTAGAAGAGTGAGGAGAAGAACTGAGGGAGATGGAGGAGTCAGGGATACCACAAGGAGACCTACAGAGTCAACTAACCTGGACTCATAGAGCCTGACAAAGACTGAGCCAGCAAACAAAGAGCATCCATGGCCTGGACCTGGGCCCCCTACTCATATGCAGCAGGTGTTCAGCTTGGTCTTCATGTGGGTCTCCTAGCAGTTGGAGTGGGGGCTATTAACGACTCTGCTGCCTGCCTTTGGAGCCCTTTTATAGCTGGGCTGCCTTGTCTGGCCAGTGGGACAGGATGTGCTTAGTCTGGCTGTGACTTGGTACCCATGACGAACCTCAGAAGGGGAGGGGAGGATGGGGTAGAGGGTATGTGAATGTGGTACTGGGAGGAGAGTTGGGGGGCTGTGACTAAGGTGTATTTTTTTTCACACGTGTGAAAAAATAAAGTTATTAATAAAAATGTAATTCCTTTATCATTATTCTCTCTCTTTACTCATTCCAAACATGTTTGAGATTATGACATGTTCACACCATTTCTTCTTTCCCTCCACTTTTCCCTCCAAATCATCTTGCATATGCGTCCTCATTCTCTTTCAAATTCTGTCTCAATAAAAAAAAAATCTATGAATAACTGAAATTGCTTAGTAAGTTGAAGGGAAGATTCTTTTGATGAGATAGATTAAATATTCAAGGAGAGAGAGGGAGGGTACTTATAAATCAATCAAGCGATAAAGTTTTAGCATGTAGGAGGCGGACTTCTGTTGGCTGTGAAGAAGATGAAACGGGGACTGAGGTATACGAAGACGAGGTGAGCATGAACAAGGGAAAACCTGAAGATTTTATGATTTCTTCCAGCACATTGGGAATATTCTTCATAATTATTGTGATTATGGTTCATACATACTCATAAGTATGGTATGTCCTAAAATAAACTACATGTTCCAGTTTTGTTTCTATTGTACTAAAACAATTTTACAAAAAGCAGCAAAGGATTTACTTGGCTTTCACCTCCATCATAGATCAAAGTCAAAGCAACCGGAGCCTGAAACAGAAACAATGACAGGATACTGCTCACTGGCTCCATCACAAGCTCATGCTTGCCAGCTTCCTTTTCTTTTAATAGCAAAGTTTATTTTATCATTTTCTTTAATTAAAAATTGATTCTTCTCTCACACAATGTATCCTGATTATATTTTTTCCTCCATCTACTCCTCCCGGTTTCTCTCTTCCAAATACACTCTGTTTCTGTTTGAGAAGAGAACGGGCTTCTAAAAGATAACCAAACATGACAAAATAAAATATAATATGATAAAGCAAAAAACTTTTATATCAAAATTGGGCATGCCAACCCAATAAGAGGAAAAGAGTCCTAAGAGCAGGCAAACCATCAGAGACTCACTCGTTCTGATCATCAGGAGTCCCACAAAGTATAAACCTAATAGCTAACATATAGCTACAGATCCCATGTAGGCCCTGGGCTTGCTGCTGCAATCTCTGTGAGGTCCTATGTACCTTGCTTAGTTGACTGAGAGGGCCACATTCTCCTGGTGCCCTCCATCCCCTCTGTCTCTTACAACCTTTCTGTTTCCTTTTCCATGGAGTTTCCTAAGCTCTGAGAAGAGGGATTTGATGGAGACCTCCAATTTAGACTCTCTGTCCACAGAATGTCTGGCTGTGGGTTTCTGCATCTGCTCCTGCTGCTTCCAGAGGAAGCCTCTCTGGATACGACACTGATCTATGAGTACCAGAATATGATTAAGTATCATTTTATTGATTTATTTTAGACCAGTAGTGTCTGGTTTTATCCTAGGTCTCTAGGATGTCTAGTTTCTGGCTTTGGTTAATCATGCCATGTCAGTTATGGATTCCTTCTTGTGGAGTGCTTAGTCCAACTGTAAAATCTATTCAATATCCTGTTCCTGGTGAGATCCATGTGTCCTTTCTAGAGCCCACAATCTGTGTCTACAGACTGTAGCCTGGTTAGTATTTATTTAATGATAAATAGCCCTTCATAAGTGAATACATGCCATAATTGTTTTCTTAGTTCTGGGTTACCTCACTCAGGACCATTTTTTTAACTTCATCCATATGCTTGCAAATTTTGTGATGTTATATTTTTAACAGCTGAGTAATACTCCATTGTATAATACATTATGTAAGAGCATATATGTTCAAGCACATCTGAATAAATGCATAGTTGTTTAGTAGTCAACTTATCATTCTTGTCCTCCATTGATCAGTTACTTTGTGAATTACTCAAAGCCACTTCCTTAAATGGAAATTATTTTCCAAATGATTTTTACATTTTTAAGTACTGTCATTTTAGTATGAGATGCACATTTTTAAAAATAAGGAAATAATAAATTATCCCTGCAATGATGAGTGAGTTAACCCAGACTCAGAAAGACATGCATGGTATATACTCCCTTATAAGTGGATATTAGCCCAACATAGATGTCTTCTGAGAGACTCCATCTAGCAGGGGATTGGGACAGATCCTGGACTCTAGTCAGGGGGCTGAGTGTGGCATGGAAAAGGGGAGGGTGGAACTACCACATTTTCTTTATCCATTCTTCTGTTGAAAGGCATTTAGATTGTTTCCAGTCTTTAGCTATTATAAACAAATCCCTACTCCCCCCAAAAAATGGTTCAGCAAGAGTTGTTGTAGAATAGAGTATCCTTCAGCTATATGCTCAGGAGTGGTATAGCTGGGTCTTGAGGTACAACAAGTACCAACAGACCTGTTGATTTCCATAGTCTATGTACAAGTTTGCACTTCCACCAGCAGTGGAAAAGTGTTCTCCTGCAACACATCCTCCCCAGCATGAACTGTCACTTGTGTTCTTGACTTAGTCATGCTGTCTGGTGTAAGATGGAATACCAAATCAGGGTTAGTTTGATTTGCATTTCCTTGAAAACCATCCTTAGCCAAGGATGTTGACCATATCTTTAAGTGTTTCTGAGACATTTGAGAATTCTCAGTTTAGATCTGTACCCCAGTTTGTAATTAGATTATTTTGGGTTTTTGTTTTGTTTTTTGTGGGGTTTTTTGCTTTTGTCTTTGTTTTTGTTTTGTTTGGTTTTGTATTTGTTTTATTTTTCTATCTAGTGTCTTCAGTTTTTTATATATTTTGTATATTAGTCCTCTATTAGATGTGAAGTATATAAAAAAAAAAATTCCCCATTCAGTAGGATGCCACTTTGTCCAATTGACAGTGTCCTTCCTTACGGAAGCTTTTCAGTTTTATTAGGTTCCATTTATTAACTGTTGATCTTTGTGGCTATGCTATCAACGTTATGTTCAGAAAGTGGTTTCCTATGCAAATGTGTTCAAGGCTATTCCTCACTTTCTCTTCTCTCAGGTTCAGTGTACCCCATTTACGTTGAAGTCTTTGATTCATCTGGACTTGAGTTTTGTGCAGAGAAATAAATCTGATTCTATTTGCATTCTACATGCCGACATCAGATTTGACCAGCACCACTTGTTGAAGATGCTGTCTGTTTTCCCGTGTGTATTTATGGCTTCTTTATAAAAAATTAGGCATCCATATGTGTTTGTATTTATGTCAGGTCTTGAATTTTATTACATTGATCAACATATCTATTTTTATGACAGTGCCATGTGGTTTTTATTACTATGGCACTATAGTACAACTCAAAATCAGAAAAGGTAAAATCTCCAGCAGTTCTTTCATTGTTCAGGTTTGTTTTAACTTCTGTTTTCTTTTCTTTCCCTTTTTCCATACTAGGACTTGCCTTTAAAGGTCTGTAAAGAATTATTTTGGAATTTTAATGGGGATTGTCTATAATCTGTAGATTGCTTTAGATAGAATGACTATTTTTACTATGTTAATTACTTGTTCAATTTCTTTCTTAAAAGACTTGAAGATTTTATCACGCAATTTTTTTCAGTTACTTGGCTAGAGTTACTCCAAGATGTTTTATATTACTTGAGGGTATTGAGAAAGATTTTGTCTCCCTGATTTCTTTCTCAGTCCATTTGTCATTCATATATAAGAGAACTATTGAATTTTTTATTTTTTAATATATTTTATTAATTTATTCATATTACATCTCAATTGTTATCCCATCCCTTGTATCCTCCCATTCCTCCCTCCCTCCCATTTTCCTGTTACTCCCCTCCCCCATGACTGTGACTGAGGGGGACCTCCTCCCCCTGGATATGCTCATAGGGTATGCTACAATAAGAGACTTGATACCCTATGAACTATTGAATTTTTAAGCAAATCTTGTTTTCAGGTATTTTTCTGAAGGTGTTAACAGCTATAGTAGTTCCCTGGTGGAATATTTAGAGCCACTTATGCATACTATCATATCATCTGCAAATAACGATAATTTTACTTCTTCCTTTCCAATTTGTATCTCCTGGATCTCCTTCAGTTGTCTTATTGCTCTAGCTAGGACTTCAAGTACTATATGGAGTATATGTGGAGAAAGTTGGCAATCTTGTCTTGTTCCTGATTTTAGTGCAATTGCTTTGCTTTTTCTCCCCATTTAAATTGATGTTGGCTACAGACTTGTTGTAAATCGTCTTTGCTGTGGTTAGGTATATCCTTTGTATTCCTAATCTCTGCAAAAGTTTTATCATTAAGGGTGTTGTATTTTGTCAAAGGCCCTTTCTGCATTGAATGAGATGATCATATGAGTCTTTTCCAGTTTGATTATATTGTGGTTTACATTTGCTGATTTTCATATATTGAACCATCCCTACATCTCTGGTATGAAGCCTATTCGATCATAGTGGATGATCTTTTTTTATGTGTTCTTGGATTCAGTGTCCAAGTATTTTATTGAGTATTTTTGTATCTAAATTTATAAGGGAAATTAGTCTGTAATTATTTTACTTTGTTTAGTTTTTATGTGGCTTGGGTATCAGGATAACCATGGCTTCATAAAATAAATTGCACAATGTTTCTCCTGTTTCTATTTTGTGAAATAATTTGAGGACTATTGGTGTTAACTCTTCTTTGAAAATTTGGTAGAATTTTACATTAAAACTATCTAGCCCCAGGCTTTCTGTGACTGACAAACTTTTAATGACTATTTCTGTTTAAACTAGGGATTATAGGTCTATTTAAGTTGTTTATCTACTATTGATTTTACTTTGGCTTGTGATACTTATTGAGAAAATATTTTATATGTTTTAGAGTTTCCAATGTGGTGGAGTATAGTTTTCTAAAGTATGCCCTTATGATTCTCTGGATTTCTTCAATGTCTGTTGTTATGTCTCCCTTTTCATTTCTGATTTTATTAGTTTAGATATTCTTTCTTTGCCTTTTAGTTAGTAGAAATAAAGGTTTGCTTGTCTTGTTGATTTTCTGAAGGAATAAATTCATTGTTTCACTGATTCTTTTTATTTTTCTCTTTTTTTCTTACTTTATTGATTTCAGCCCTCAGATTGATTATTTTATGTCTTTTACTCCTCTTTGTTGTGTTTAATTCTTTTCATTCTAAGTCTTTCAGATGTATCATTAAGTTGCTAGTATGAATCTCTCCATTTTTTTTTCATGTAGGCACTTAATGCTATGAATTGTTCTCTTAGCATCACTTTGATTGTGCCCCATAGGTTTGGGTATGCTGTGTGTTCATTTCACTAGTTGGTCAAAACGTTGTGGGTTACTGTTAAGTGGGTAGCTTTCTTATACTGCCCAGGATTACCTGCCTAAAGAGTGGTGTCACTCACCGTGGTATGAACCTTTCTGCACCAATTAATAATCAAGACATTCCTTCACTGACATGCCCACAGACCAGTCTGCTCTGGGCAATTCCTTTATTGAGACTCATTTTTCAGGTGATCCTAAGCTGTGTTTGCAGGCAAATATAATAAAATCTCCCATATTTGTTGATCTTTATATAAATTGACATAAAACATTTTCTAAAAATGCAATAAATACAAATAAAATTACAGAAAGTTGGCCTGTAGAGTTTTACCCTTTTCCACTTTGTTTTCTAAGACATTTGGTAGTGTTCATTGTATAAAGTTTCAATGGCAGTCCTGCCCTCAATTTTAAGGACAGAAAGGAATGCTGCATTCATATGAATGTCTGAGGGGACATTTGATGGAATATGCTATTGGAAACCATCAAAAGCTGAAAGGCTTATGGCTCTAATATAAAGCCAGCTTTATTCCATCTGTAGAAATCTGGTAATACATGCAATAAAATATAACAGCCCAATAAAGCCTGTCATTCTCAACCACTTTCTTTGGCACCGTCTTATGTTTGCAGTGTATTTTTGTTCTATCTCTTTTGTTTAAAAAAAAAATACCCTGGAAAGGGGCTGTTACACCCTGTGTACTAGTATGACAAACCAGAAGGATTCTCCTCCTTCACTGTTTAGACATTTGTTCTCTCCTCTCCACCCATTTTCTGCCTCAACTCCAAAGTCCAACTTGAGTTTTATCAAGAAACAAATAACTCATCATGATTAAGTGTTGTCTTTTGAGATCTCTCTCTCTCTCTCTCTCTCTCTCTCTCTCTCTCTCTCTCTCTCTCTCTCTCTCCTTTTCTCATTTCTTCGGTCCTTTTACATACTTTTATTATTTTCCCTTCACTTTTTTGTTGACCTGCCTTCCAAATTTGCTGAACATTTAAGGATAAAAAATGTATTTGTTACAAAATATCTTTCTGCTTCAAACTGTGGTAATGTTAAATATCTACCCAGTGAGGCATCAGTTGTCTTCTAGGTCACTTTTATTCCTAAGCAACAGTATAATTGTAAAATAGTCAATATCTTCATAAATAAGTTTAGCATCAGAAAAAATGTTAAAATCCGTCAACAATCATGTGTGTAATCTAATTAAGTGAGACAGCCTCAGTACTGTCCATGTGTTTTACTGGCTTTTTTTTTTTTTCAGAAGTCCCATAACCAGCCTTAATTTGAAGTTGCATTTGGAAGGCTGCCTAGAGTAGAAATTATAGTTATAGATCCAGTGGCAGTGGGAATACTGTGGAGTTCCAGGACACTCAGAACAAGTGAAAAATAAATTTGCCCTATGTTTGTTTGGGGCTTTATGGAGAAACCTTAAACAGTAAGTAAATTATTTTGTTATGAAAAATTTATATTTTTCCACTAGATAAAATCAAATTTTAATCAATACCAACTGACACCAAAAAAAGACTGTCCAAAAGCTACCTAGTCCTTCTATTTAAATACATTAATTACACTGTACCATCTAGGCAAATTGATATTGGCTTTTTAAATTATGATATCACTATGCTGAAACATCTTCACAAGTAGCAGTTATGCAATCTTTTTTTCTTTGCTGTGCCATAGGCTCACAGGTGGGATGTTCACATTTTATATTTAGCAAAGGACTACATGTTGCAACTTCAGTTGAATTTTCTGGCCCTAATTATGGCCTGGTTTATAGACTCTCATCAGAAAATGTTGAAAGTCATTCCAAATGAATACAACCAACCTGTTTCTAGAGATATACATGGGAAAAATCATAATGATTTCTTCAGATATTACAAGAAGTGCACTTTGTACAAAATTCAATAACTGTCAACAGAGATAAATAAGAACTTATTATAATCTAGTATGTATTATTTTATCTCCATGAAAATAATCTCAACCATCTTGCCATTGAATGATTTTCTCATTGGATAAAATATACTATAAGTATAATTTAGGCTTCAGGAAGGAAAAGACTCTTGAGGCAAGGTTTAAAGAGTAAGAGTTGAGAAGGCAGAAATGTTAAATGTCATTTCTCTCCCAAAGAACCATGGTTATCTGGAGTTACCTGTAAATACCACTTGTAAATCCATTATTTATTTCTGATCCTGTCCCTGAACTATTCTTCATGTGTCTTCTTCTCCTATTTCTGTATTACTTTCCTTGTCTTCAATGTTTATATTGATTTTCAGTATTATTTATTATGATATTTAAAACAAAGCAATAATCTTACAGGCTGTTGTGTGCTTTAGGTTTTCCAGTTTGAAAACTTTACCTATGTAAGTGCTATGTAAGTCTATGTACAATTTAACTCTAGATTTAGAGAAATTTTTGTAATAATTTTAGTAAGAGAGGAAGAAAGACCAAAAGAATAAAGATCTTTTAGAAGAGCTGCAAGGAAAACAAGAAGACTCACTTGTATTCTAGCATTTTAGCAAAAATCTTATAAGTTATCTGCAACATAAATTTTCTAGTAAGATAGGATTCCATCTCTCTATATATAAATAATGTTAATGGAATGCATAAGCAAAGTGGAAAGCAATCTTTATAATAAGTATAAATAGTGTAAATATGCAAATAACATTATACACAAAGGATTCCATAAAATGAATGTCTACAGGTACTTCAAATAGTAGCGCAAGCAATTACTGTTTAACTCTTTTTTCATATCATGATTAATTTCTTTGCTTTATATAATTAAATAATTTTTTTTCTTTTTCACTCAAAACAGAAAGTATTTTGCATATAATATCCTAAGAGAGAGTCTTGGAAATGGCTTCTGGCCATTCATGCCACATTATAAATGAAAAGGCTGCTATTGGCTGGTTCTCTGTGGTAGAAACCAGTTGTACAATGGTTGGTTATTCATTACGTTTTAATTATTGTTCAGTATCCATAGTAGAGGATTAAAATTGTTACTTTTTTGTTAATGAACCTGAAAAGATGATAAGCATTTCATTCTTAGAACAATTTTTAATGCAGAGTAGTGTTGAGGTCAAAAGACAATGTCCTTGGGATAGAGTCTATGAAAATTTCATTTTAAAAAATGTAGTCTGGTCTGTACTAGCACTTCAAAGACATTCTGCACTAAGGTTAAAAGATTACTTTATTTCCAGCATATTTTGATGATTTCAACAGAAAGATTTCTGATATGTGTCTTAGTAGAAAACACTCCATTTAAATCATCTTATAAATTAGTATGTTAATATTGATTTATTTCTCCATAGATGGAAAGTAAAATTAATCTTTCATGCAAAGGAAGAGACCAAGTTATCACTATAAGAATCTGAAATATGTATTAAAGAGAATGATGAATCATATCAGAGGCAGTTTGTATTTCAGAAACTCAAAAGTAATCAATGCCGGTTTTACTTCATGTATAGCTGATGATTCCATTGGATACTTTTTGAAGATCCTATATTTCCTCTTTTTTTCAAAGTGTGGAAAGATGTGAGTACTTTTGTTAAGACAATACTAAGGGTGAAAGGAGCTAAATTAGTTAAAAAGTATGAATCCTCCCTGACATTGCCTTGGATCAGAAGGGAGAGACTTTGTGTTTAGAAGCGATTCCTTAGGGAAAAGTAGGACATCCTGTGCTAATTTGGAGAAGTAATTAGGTCCTTCGGTGTGGGATAAGTCAGCCTCCTTCTGGGTGAGAGTTTCATTGCATGTTCCATTTCAGTGGTATATCTATATGTCTATGTTTTTATTTGTTTTGATTAGTCACATAGTTATGCATCTATATTTGCTATGTTATTATGGTTCAAAATTTTAATTTGAGGTGTTGCTAAAACATTTTCTCCTAAATCTGGTGTTGTTTCTGTGGCACCAGATGTCAAACTGTGTATTTGTATTATATTAGCCAACATAAGACCCAGTGCTTTGTCCATTCTTGTCTTATTTAATTAAATTATAGAAACTTTGGGTCCAATAGATATTAGTAATTCATGCTATACTTTCAAATAAGGATATAGACTTAGGAGGCTTGGATGATGCATTAGTTATTTGTTTCGTTGCTGTGTCAAAGTTCCATGACAAAAACAATTAAAAAAAAATATTCATTTCAAGCCATATCATGTTTCAATGGCCCATGCTGTTATATAGATGTGGAGGCAGGAGCAGAGGCAACTGGTCTCACTGTGTGCACACAAAGGAAGCAGAGAGTGATGAACGCTATTTCTTAGCAAACCCGCCACTGTCATTCAGTCTAGGATCTCAGCCTAGGAGGTGTGCCGCCCATAGTAAAAGTGCATCTTCACATACAGAAAATGTTTCACAGGTCTGTCCAACTGCTAACCCAATACAGATAAGTGTTCCCAGTGGCTCATCTCTTAAATAAGTAGATTAAGTCAGGTTAAGGATCAATATCAGCGCTGACTTATGCAAGGAGATGTACAAAGAGGAGCGGTGGTTAACCCATTAGTGACAGTATCTTCTAGTAGGTTTCAAATACCTTGCAGCATAGTTCTCTTGGGAAGGTTCTTTAATAAAAGGAAATGTTATTTCAAAATTGCTATTTAATAATATATAATGTGTAATAATTATCAAATGATAATTCTTGGATCCAATATTACCCAATAAGGTAATAACCTTACTGAGATTTTCATATTCTGAAATGAATATGACATCTTCTGACAAAGTTTACTTTCACAATAAGATGACAGCCATCAGAAGTCAGCCCTAAGGCAGATGACACTGACTCTCATTAGAATTCTCAGGGGATACTTTGTAAAGCCACTGGTTGTGATAAGGTCTATAAATGACTAGAAGACATTGTCACAAACTTTCAAGAGTGAGACATTCGCTAACATCATAGACACCTCTTGTCACAAAGAATAAAATCGAAATTTTCAGATGAAGGCAAAGGATAGACTTTGATCTAGTCCAAATTTAAAATTGCCATCTACAGACCAGAGGTCCTATGCTATGGAATTTCAGTAATTCAGTTCAACATTATGCATTATAGTTCAGCAGGCATGACCTAGATACAGGAAAATACAGACAGTGTCTACAAGGACATCGAAGATGAAATTTGACATTCTGGGTGAATTTTCCCACAGTAGTGTGTGTGCATGTGGTGTGTGTACGGTGTGTATGTACATGTGTGATGTGTGTGTGTGTGCATGTGTGATGTGTGGGGGTGGACGTATGTGTATGCATGTGCTTCGTGTGTAGGAGTGGTATGTGTTAATTAAAAACTGCGATAATTCTTAATTGAACAATTAGCTTAGAGGGTTGAAGTTAATAAAGAAAAGCTTACGGTCCTTAACAATTGGTCATGTATCGTGATTGTAGCATGCACTAAGATGCGGGCTGCACATGTGTAAGTCTACGGCAAGCCATTTTAATAGAAACAATACAAGCATTCCATTCATGATCCATAAAGAACCTTACATATATTAGCATCTCTTTTTTTTTCTTTTTTTTTCCTTTATTAATTTCTTCTTGTTACATCTCAATGTTTATCCCATTCCTTGTATCCTCCTATTCTTCCCTCCCACCCATTTTTCCATTATTCCCCTCCCCTACGACTGTTCCTGAGGGGGATTACCTCCCCCTGTATATGCTCATAGGGTATCAAGTCTCTTCTTGGCAACCTGCTGTCCTTCCTCTGAGTGCCACCAGGTCTCCCCCTCCAGGGGGACATGGTCAAATGTGAGGCACCAGAGTATGTATATCTCTTAATATCTAATGCCTTACTCTAAATTATGACTACAGATATATTCATTTGTTAAATAAAATAATTTCTCTGCTTTCAGTGAGTTTGAAAATGCTAATTTTCTCTGTTATTCAAAGATCAAATAACTCATAGAAACTGCCGTTCTCCTTCATTTATCTATATACACTATTAAAATCATTAGGGATTTGATAATTAAAGAATGGGTTATTTATTGTTTGTATACAAGGTAGTAACATGAAACTGAAGTTTCATACACGATAACAACATACATTTAAAAAAGTCTTTTTAGTGGGCTCGTGCCAATTTAAACATTAAGATGATATAACACACTCAGAACAGTAGATCTATATAAAATAAACCTGAGAGTACAAAGCATACACCACACATGAAGGAAGTAAACTGCTAAGCACAAAATTAGAATAAAGTGGCATTCCAACATCAATTCCTAGTGAATACATCTTAAATTTTCTTTACCTGCCTATATATAGTGAATGTGCATTGAAAACAATTTCAGAGTGAGAATTCTCTCTCCATTACTCCAAAATTCTATACAGCCAGATCTTCTTCTAAGCACCAACAAGCTCGAAACAATCAAAAGATATAATCCCAGTGACTCAGACACAGCCAGGTAACCCTAACTGAGTGCATGCTTGAGGATTCAAAACGTAACTTGGGAATAAACTACTGTCAAAGTGAAGCCAGTCAGAAAATTGGAGAACCAGGACGTCAAGTAATATAGTGGAGTTGGAGGCATCTTTGTTAACCTCTCTCTGAATGGTCTAAATCCTATAGTCCAAAAGCAAAAGAATCTTGGAGACAGCAAAGTGTCCCTTCCTCTACCTTTTTGTTCTATTTAGATACCACAGTAGATAGGGTTTGCTGGCTTGATTGCACATCAGTTCATAACATTCTCACAGATGCACCTAGAAACGCTTTACCAGCTATCTGAGCATTCTTTAGTCCAGTGAGTTTGGTACAAATCTGCCCATTGCACATGCTCTCTCAGAACTGCACCAGAGAGTGAGTGCAATCTTCTCTCTTCCTGCCTTTTGCAATCCTCATTCCTGATAAGTGTTACCCCTTGTGCTAGAGTACCGTCCGCCCTCTAGAAATATCAGAGACTTTGGCGTTTCTAACACATACCTCTGCGCTAACACTTACTGTCCTGCTTTAATTGATTGCTTTTGTCTATGTCTTCTCTTTCATTCTTGTATGTTTGATATTAAAAAAAAAAAGTAAAAGAGACCAGCAACATAACTCAATGGGTTAAAGGTACTCACTGCCAAGTTGATGACCTGAGTTGGATCCCCTAGACCAGAGGTTCTCAACCTGTGGGTTGCAAGCCTTCCACGGGGATCATCTAAAGCCATTGGAAAACACAGATGTTTACACTATGACTCATAACAGAAGAAAATTACAGTCTTGAAGTAGCAGCAAAAATAATTTTATGATTAGGATTGCCACAACACGAGGAACACTATTAAAAGGTTACATTAGGACTGTGGAGAACCACTGTATTAAACCCACATGACACAAAGAGATAGTTAACTTCCACAAGCTGTCCTTTGAACTCCATATGTATGCTATGGCACAATGCACACACACACACACACACACACACACACACACACACACACACACAATAAGTAAATATATGTAATTAGAAAATAAGATAGATTTTTAATAGAAAATGTTCAAGTATGATTTATGGATACCTGTCTTTGAAAGGACACTCACTAAATCTTGCAAACCAGCTAAGCTGAGAGATACAAAACATGATAGAGGCAGCAGCATGCATGAAAGTCTGTAAGCAAAAATGAGCATGGGATATATCAAAGAGAAAACATTTCCATATGGAAACTCAATGCTCACTTCATCGCATATGCATTATGAGCCATTTGGTTATAGAATTTGCTAGAAAGTGGCAGACAACGAAGTGGGGGAGCTAAGGATTGTAATAGGCACTGCTGGTTGCCTATCTAGTAGTTGTACCTCTTTAACAACACACCGTACAGAAATTCATTTGCATTTTAATCATGAGCTTCAGGCTTTGCTTATTCATAGGAACAGGAGGAAAGAAATGGCAGGTAATGTCCTTTGTAAGGAAATCCAGGTGGATGCACTGCTTTTTTTCCAGACCGGTACAAAGATGAGTATGCTGTGGAACACACTCCAGGCTGGTGGAAGTCTAGCCTTGTTATTATGATACCTCATATACTTATGTAGTTTATTCATTCCCTACTCGCTGTGATAACCACAAACAAAAAATGTTATCATAGAATAATTATCGTGATGAGTGTGATAAAGGTGCTCCACAGAGTGGGATATTCAGAGCAAACTTCATGCTTAGATGATTTACTTCCATTTGAATAAGTTATCCCATTGGCTTTTTCAATAAACTCAATAATTCCTTGGTAACAATGGGTAGAAAAGGTAATATGTAGTCATCACACAAAACAGGGAGAGGGGAGATAAAGGAAGAGGACAGAGGAAAGAAATAAAAACTATTAAACATCTCCTTTCCTCATTTAAACCCTGGTCACAAAGGAGAACATGCCTTATGACCTAATATTCTTCTCCTCAATGGATATGGAATATCCCGATCAAAATGGATTCACTGTTATGAAAGCTTGCTGTGCAAGATTGCAATCAATGTGTGCATGTTCATTGATAAGTCAGCAGGATATGGGGACAGTGGGCTGAGATGAGTCTTAGACTAAGCAGTCTCTAAATGGCAAGAAGTGTTTAAGCTAACCAACTTCTCAATGGGGACTAGTCGCTTCAGCTTTCCACTGGTCCCTTACCTGAAAGTGGTCATCTCTCATCTCGTACAGGTTCACAGTACACTAGCTTTGTGAACAGGACTGCCTCATACTTTCTCCCAAGGCTAACTCAGACACACTACATTTTATATTTTCAAATAAATATGATGCTTTTATACACTTTCTATAAATTATTGCTCCTGCTAGTAACACCTTAACTGAACTATTTATTCTTAATAATACTCATTGCCACATGGTTTTGTCTCAAGCTTATTCTTGGGTAATATAAAGTATTCTGGTAAATTGTCCTGTACTGTTTATACTTGTGCAAATCAGATTCTGGGTGTTAAAAGGGTTCCTTTATCCCAGACTCCAGCATGTTTATCTCAAGTGTATTGCATGATTTCCTGTCCTGGGGCAGGTTGGACCTTGACTTTGAAACATGGAGGAAGGAAAATACCCAACAGCTAAGGGTATTGAAACCTGTGCCCTGGATAACAGCTGTGATGGTTCTAATAGATGTGACTATCATTAATTCCATGAGAGAAAATGTCTGTGGTAAGAATGAAAAGTTCCTGAATGTGTCCTACTCTTTCCAGAAATATTTCCTTCGGAAAGTCCAACCAGAGTACTTCAATGGGGTTTTTTCCAATCATGCATGCTGGATTCTGTAAGCTGATTGGACAGTGCTTTGAAATCTGGCTGCTGCTTGTTATTTGTTCTTTTATTTGCTATATACTTAATCATCTTGCTCATTTAAAAACTAGCTTATTACATCTTGAATCCTTCTCTGTACGGAATATCTTAATTACTCTAGAAAATAGTTGTCAACCAGTGGTCACAACCCCTTTGGAAGCCAAAAGGCCCTGTCACAGAGGTACATATAAGATACCCTGCATATCATACATTATGATTCATAACAGTAGAAAAATTAAAGTCATGAAGTAGAAACAAAAACAGTTCTATAGTTGGGAGTCACCACAGCATGAAGAATTGTGTCAAAGATTTAGGAAGGCTGAGAACCACTGCTCTACAATACCCAATCGGAGAAGGACAGGATTTTATCCGGGGTTTTTTTTTTTTTTTTTCCTATTTTATCAATGCCTAGAAGTGTTGAGCAAAAAGTTGACACTCAAGAAAGACTGTGAATAAATAAATGCATCTTATTATCTAGGAATAGGCTATGCTCTAAATCTGATCAGTGTGTTTCTCAAAGTAACAGATGCTGAATATCATTGCACTTTGTGTGTCCTTTTTCACCTGTGTCTATGTTAGGAAGAGAAGAATGTCCTTAGGTTGCTTACATCCATGGTACAGACCAGGAACATTAATATTTTTCTTTCTCTTTTACAAACTGGACTGCCTCTAGCACATCCAAGATTTCAGTGATGGAAAGGTAGACTAGAAAAACAGGTCAGCACTCATTCTGCTCTTAACAGAGGTGCCAAGTCTGTTTGCTAGCACCCACAAGGGGAAGCTCACAGTTGCTTGTAAGCCTACTTTTAGGGGGGAATTGACACTCTATTCTGGCTTCTACACACACACACACACACACACACACACACACACACACACACACACACACAGACACACATTCATACACACAGACACACACATACACATTCACTTACAAATTTCAAATAAATCTTCAAACAGTAGAAATGAAGAGTACTGATATGCAAGAAATATTTTCCTCAACTCGAGGCCAGGACTGACACTGGTACCTTCTGAGCTTGGGGTGCAGTGGACTCTGCTAACCAGAGAATAGTTGTGGTTCCTTAAGAGAGGACCTGTCTTCAACTCCATCAGAGACTTGAGAAGGAATAAACTTGATTACCTGAGTATACAGGGAGTGCAGGTTAGTAGCTTTCCAAACGAAAAGATGACAGAGACAGTTTGCTACTTGAATAGCCACCCAAAACTCTCTATAACATTGGAGCATCTTCTTCAGCCTTCTGGCCCAAAATATCTGACAGACATATTTGTGAGGCAGGAACTCTTGAGGACTTACTTACGGGGTATCTTAGTTTTACAATGAAGCTTAGTTGTTTAGGTGTTAAGATGTTTTTAGGTCTAGATAGATGTTCTAAGTTGATAATGACAGGATGTGATGGAGACTGATTTGCATTCAGAATTTTAGACTTACCAAGATAGGAATGATGTTTTCTTCAAGGCTGCCAAAACACTAAGAATGTAACATTTATATAATTCCTGATTGTTTCATGGTTCTTCTTGCTATAGGTAGTTTATTGTATTCATATGTAATAATATAGATGCATATGTAAAAATAAAAAGTTTTAACTGAGAGAGAGAGAGAGAGAGAGAGAGAGAGAGAGAGAGAGAGAGAGAGAGAGAGAGAGAGAACAGATCTGTCACTGCCGAGGATCTCACGTCACAAGGTCTACACTGCAGTAAAGGCTTCTGATTGCTATGAATCTCTACCTGCTCATGGAATTCTCATCAAACATGGTGTGGTTCATTCCTCTAGGAAGTTTATTTGGATCCCCATGGTTCTTCCTTCATAGTAGTCTCACACTGACAATTATTTTCCTTGCAGCCAAAACCAAAGAACCAACCAAACAAACAAAAACCACACCAAAACTAAACCTATTAGAGAGCTTGCTATAAAATGCTACATAAATGTTAAGTCTAGGGGAATATTAAGTGTCACTGATGCTTGAAATCCCCTGGAATGCACTCTCTGTCTCCATGCTCTTCTGCCCTTCCATTGGCCTTGGACTGTCCTCTGATTCGTTGAAGTGTGCCATGAATATCTATGCACTCATGGCCCGCACAGAGCACAAATATGATTCAATATTTTTCAGGGGTGATGAGTATGACATTGAAACCACCCTGCTGGCCAACACGTATCATGCATGTAAACTTGCTCTATCATGCAAAGTGATTTTCTCTCTCTGTGACATCTGCTCCCTGAGTTTTCCACAGAACACTAAAATTCTCAGCACTACTAAGGTCATTTTCAATAAAAAGAATCCATTGTTAAAAGTTAGCAGTAATATCTGCTAGGGCCAAAATTTTCTTCTGCTATAAGTGTTTGTGCTTGCTCATGTATGACTGTTCATATTAACTGAAAGTAACATATGGCCGGCTTGCTTGTATTTTAAGCTTAACAAAAATGAAAATTCGAAGAATTTGAAGTTTACTCAGAAGGTCATTACTAAATATTGTACATGTGTATATAAACCTACATACGTGGACACTGGAATAACAGAGAGAGGAAATGTCCATCCAATTCTGCATCACGCCTTAGAGAGGATAGATTTAGCAATGTGATACACTACTAATTTTTCTAGGCTAGTGCTGTTATTTACATATATGCATAAATGCACATGAAGTTTTAATACTAACAAAACTATGTGAAACATATTGCTCTGTAACATTTTCCCCATTAACAACAATGTATTATGAATATACTTTATGGAAAGTTCATGCATCTAACTCACTTGTGGCTATAGTGTTTTCCTTTTCATGAAAGCAGTTGGAGTTAAGCCTTACATGAAATGCCATCTCAACCTCCACAACAGTCTCTCCTGCCTTTGGTAGTATATGATCTGTACTAATCAATTTCTTTCAAAATGATTTGATGACATTATCTTTATTTTTTCCCATGGACTTTAAAACAACTTTGAAAGCTAAAAAGAATCAACCAAAAATGTCTCAGTTAAGTCTGCATCATCACGAGGACAGTTGGTATTAGCTTGAGGGTGAATCCAAGAGTTAAAATGTAGTCCCTTCACTCAAGATCATCGGACACCATGATTTTACATCTGTCCTCACTCAGGTTATATGTTTGATTGACATTATGTTGCCCAGTCTCATTTTTCAGCCTTCATTTTGAATGTCAGTTATAAGCAGCAACAAATGGGTGCTAACCTGTGTAAGGAGTTTTACAAATCAGCCCATACCCCCATTCCTAGACAAGAGATCATAAGAGCTGCCTTTCTGTTCCCATTTCTCAAATATTCTCAGTAATTAACATTTTATAGCTTTAAAATGACACCATATTTTCTTACTGTCAATATTTAATTCCATAATGCAAATAATCAACATTATATGAATGTATTTTCCCCTTTTAAGCCTTAAGGAAGTGGTCAAAATTTCAATAAAGTATGTCATCTAAAATTTTTTTTCCTAAATTGATCCCCTGGAATAAAATTGGGGGTCCTAAATATATTTTCTTAATTCTAAATTGAATCTTAATGAGATTAGAAGGTGTCAATCAAAGCACTAAAAGAAATCTGCTCATTTTAAGTTATTTTTTTCGTGTTCTCTATTGTTGTTTTCATTAAATGTTATTTTGGAGATGTAAGCTGGTCATTTGTCATCTCCTTTTGTGGCATGGGGCTTCTCTCTGGACCATTGATGTTGCCTCTGGATGGCTGTCTCTCTGAAATGAGCTTCACCACAGGTAAAAGAGGCAAGTGCAAAGCCTGCAGTCACACTTCCCTCCTTGTGCGTCTCCCCCTGCTAGAAAATCCAGATAATTATGTAATTATGCCAGATAAGGATCAGCAGTTATCAGTAATCTAGATATTTATTCATGACATTTTTTCTTTTTTTATATATGCATTTATATTATTACACATATATACAATAAACTACCTATAGCAAGAAGAACCATGAAACAATCATGAATTATGTAAATGTTACATTCTTAGTGTTTTGGCTATTTGTATTTGTCAGCCTTGAAGAAAACATCTTTCCTATCTCAGTGAGTCTAAAATTCTGAATGTAAATCAATTTCCATCATATCTTGTCATTATCAACTTAAAACATCTATCTAAACCTAAAAACATCTTAACCCCTAAACAACTAAGCTTCATTGTAAAACTAAGTCTCCTTCAGAGACTTGAGAAGGAATAAACTTGATTACCTGAGTATGCCGGGAGTGCAAGTTAGTAGCTTTCCAAATGAGAAGATGACAAATACAGTTGTCTACCTGAATAGTCATCCAAAACTCTCTATTATGCTGGAGCATCTTATTTTCACACAGAATGTATCTTTCCAAAATGGAATCGTGTACCAAGAAACAACTAGAACTGGGCTACTGTTTATGCTTCTGTCAACCATCAATACAGGAAGGAAAGCTCCAGAAGTTCTATACATGGAACTTTAAAACATACACCATAATTTTCTTCTATAATTTTGTTGAGAATATTTTCTGGGCCTTGGAGTCTGGCATCTTCTCTTACCTCAATATCTATTATCCTCAGATTTCTTCATAATGTATATGTAAAAAATTTTTTTAAAGTTAAAAGAAAATAAACTTCAAACCTCTACCCAGATCTAGTCAATGGACAGGACATTCTCTACAGTTGAGTGGAGAGTGGGGAATGACTCCCACACGAACTCTGGTGCCCCATATTTGACCATGTCCCCTGGATGGGGAAGCCTGGTGGCACTCAGAGGAAGGATATCAGGCTACCAAGAAGAGACTTGATACCCTATGAGCATATACAGGGAGAGGAGGTCCCCCTCAGTCACAGTCATAGGGGAGGGGAGTAAGGGGAAAATGGGAGGGAGGGAAGAATGGGAGGATACAAGGGACGGGAAACCATTGAGATGTAATATTAATAAACTAATAAAATTATTATTAAAAACATATCCCGCATAGATATCCAAGAAATTTCCTAAATAATAATCCAATTTAAGGCTTGTATCTATTACCCTTTCACAGGAAATCAAAACCCTCCCTACTTATTATCTCAAGAAGGCATTTAAGGAGTGTTTATGAACATGTTCGCATGCATCATGGGAAAGGTAGCTATTAATTTGTGAGTGAAAAAGAAAGTAAAATTTTATGAATATAAATATATCCATGAAGAGATAGTGGTAAAAAAACACCACTTCTGGCCTTCAGGTAACCAGAATATCCATGTTACTGAGGCTCTGGGTCACTTCAACCCTAAAGCTCTGATGGAAGACACTAATTTTTCTGCCTCTGTCTGAAGAGTCTCTTGCCTCTTACTGTCAAGTAAAAGCCAATTTCATTTCTGTATTTTTGACTTTTATGGACTAAACTTAAGTTTGCAACAGAAGACAGGAAACTGTAGCCCCCAGGCTCCTGACTATGGAACACAGGAGGTAGGATGGGTGGAATGCATCAGAACATATCTCATTCAGATGCTCATTAGCATGATTTCTAAGATCATATAGTCTCTTTGGAGACCCAGAATACATATATTAGCTGACACTTATACCCTTTGAAACTCATTTGCATGTCCCAGTTTTCCTATCACAAGAAGAAATCTAAGCTGATGCTTCTGAACATGGCAACCTTGTTGGAATCACACTTAGTTAATTGTCTAAACTTGCTCTCATAACTGAACCCAGGAGGGCAGACCTACCACCTCTCCATTTTTACTTTCTTGTACCATAAAATGGGAGAATGAATTCTAAGGGTTGGCTGGAACTATTCTAATGCCAAACCAAATAAATACAGCCTTCTTTCCCTTAGGTCATACGTCCATAGAAGCTGGTTAATATGCATTAAATCTGGTTAGGTGGTTCTGGAAAACCAAAATTCTTTTCGTTTTTATTGAATCCTTCATGAAATTGATTTGAATTTGTAAAGGATTCTCCCCATCTTCAGTTTTAATTTGCTTATTTGAGGATAAATTTTATGCAGTTTTCAAAATATATTATCTGCCACTAGTTTAATGAGCCTGGGGTTTAGTTTACATACTAGCAGGTAGTTTTCTGCAATGCTCTTCTCAGCAGCTATGGATATCAGAAACTTCAGCAGAATATTTTCATTTACATCCCTTGGCTTTTAGCTCCAGACCCCTTATAAAACACATGTTTTAAATTATACATATATCTTAATATGAAAATCACCACTGTGCCAAAGCAGAACTATATCTCAATGTTACTTCTCTCTTTTGCATATGAAAAATTGAAGTGATAGTAAGATACAACTGTTCATCCACAAGAATGACAAATTAAAAAATCTTACATTAAGTATTGGCAGGGATGTGAAAAACATTGAAGCTTTTTAGGTATGAAAATGCTAAACTGTTTGGTAGTTGGACAGTTTTTAAAATATTAAATATTTGCCCATCAGAAATCCCAGTCATTTTCTTTGTTAAATATTTACTGAAGAGAAAATGAAAGCAATTATTAATAAAATGTATGCATAATCATAGTAGCTATATTTGTAATAGCACAAAACATTAAAAAACCAAATGCCAACCAACAGATGAATGGTTAAATAGATGGGACAAACTATTAAACATGCACCTTGGCAAATGAATTTTAAGGTAGTTGTGCTGAGTGAGTGGGGCTAAATAAAGTAAGTATTGAATGACTTCATTTACACAAAATCCTAGAAAATGTGTGGTAGTTTACATAAAAGGGAAACAGACAGCTATTTCTTTGGGATAAAAGAGTTGGACAGTAAAGAAGGTCATGATGGAATTTGGAATTTAGAAGTTGCAAGAGGTTAATATGACATATTATGCAGGTACTCATGCATAAAATTTATGAAGAATACATGAAAATAAAAAATAAGTACAGGCATGAATAAATTAGATTTTTTAATTGGAATTTGTATTAGTTACTTTTCTGTGGCTGTGATAAACTGTTGTGACCAAGTACATTTATAGAAGAGTTTGTGTGGGCTTTTGGTTCTCAGAGTATGAAACCCTAATTGCAGGCATGCTAGAGGGCTGGCATACATGGCTGCTAGAGCAAGAATCTGGGAAGTCATCTCTTCAGTGGCAAACACAAAGCAAAGAAAACAAACTGAGAGCTAAGCAATGCCAGTGACTTACTTACTACATTAAAGCCATCACTTCAAAACCCCTTCAAACACCAACAACTTGGGGCCCAGAGTTCAAATGCCTGACCCTATGGGAGACATTTCTCATTCAAATCACCTCACCACATTCTTGGTGCCAGTTTTGTTTCATCTAAGTTTCTGTTGCTGTGATAAAACATCATGACTAAATACAAGGGCACCCAAGTTTGTAAATGAAACATTACTGTAGCTTAAATGATATATTGGCTCTCACACAGGGATGTTTGGGAACTTTACCTACCCACTATTGCCAATAGGCAGGTCACCTAGACAAAAACTAACAGAAAAATGAAGCTAACTGACATAGTAAATCAAATGGACCTAAGTGATAATTCCAGAATGTTTCACTCAAATAAAAAAAAGTATACCTTCTTCTCAGCATGTCATAGAACTATCTCCAAAAGTGAACATGTACTCAGACACAAAACAAGTTGCAATAGATACACGACATTTGAAATAACACCCTGCATCCTATCAGACCACCAGAGATAAAAGTTGGATATGAACACCAACAGAAACAAAAGAAAGCTTACAACCTTGTGGAAACTGAAAACCTTACTACTCAATGGAAAATGGATAAAGACAGAAATTAAGAAATTACATACTTTCTATAATTGAATGAAAAATAATACACAACACATCCAAACTTATAAAACACAATGAAGGCAATACTAAAAGACAAGTTTATAACAGTAAGTACCTACTTAAAAATATTGGAGAGATTTCAGAGTAGTAAGTTAAGAGCACATACAAAGACACAAAAACTCAAGAACAAAAAGAAGAAATAATACCTCAAAATGTAGACATTAAAAAAAAAAAAAGCTTAAGGTTGAAATCACTAAAATAGAAACAAAAAAAAAAACAATAACAACAAAACAATACAATGAATCAGTGAAATAAAGAACTGGTTTTTTTTATAAAAATCAGTGAGATTAATAAACACTTAGCCAAATTAACTACTGCAGAGATAAGATCCAAACTCACCAGATTAGAAACAAAAAGGGGAATTATACAATAACAAAAACAACCAAGGAAATAAAAAGCCTTTACTCTACTAAATTAAAATATCTAAAACAAATGGGTGATTTTCCTGACATATATTACTTACCAAAGTTAAATTAGGAACAGACAGGCAATCTAAACAGACCTAATAACATAGAGGCTGTCATTAAAAGTCTTCCAAGAACAACAACAAAACAAAACAAAGACAAAAACAAACAAACAAACAAAGAAACCCTCAAAACCAAATAGTTTTACCAGACTTTTAAATAGTTAATCCCAATACTTCTCAGATGGTTCCACAAACTACAAACAGAAGAAACATTGCCCAATTTTTATGAGGCCATAGTTACAAAGACCCAGCAGAGAAAGAAAAGAAAATTACAAACCTCTATTCTCAATAAAATACTTTCAAGACAAATCCAAGAAGACATCAAAAAATAACCCAAGTAAAGATGCAGGAATGGTTCTATATATGTAAGTCAGCACAAGAAATCCACCTATGAACAACTGAAAGAGAAAACCAGCATGGTCATCTCTTTGGATGCAGAAAAGGTCTTTGGCAAAACCCAATACCCATTTATTATAAAAGCTCCAGGGAAACTAGGCATACAAGGGACATATTTAAACATAATAAAGATAACTGAGAACAAGCCCAGAGCCAACAGAAGCCTAAATGGACAGAAGTGCAAAACATTTCGACTAAAGTCAGCAACAATAAAAGATTGTCCATTTTCTCCATACCTATTCAACACTGTACTTGAAGTCTTAGCTGTCATTGGAGAAACTTCCTCCTGCAGCAGATGAGAACAAATAAAGAGCCCCAGAGCCATGTATTACACAGAGAGCAAGAGACTTTGGAATACTGTCATTAAAAGGATGTCTCAGTCTCAATTCTCCAATAAAAAGACACAGACTAACTGAATGGATGCATAAACAAGACCCAACATTCTTGTGAATTCAAGAAATACATCTTAGTCATAAGGGTAGATATTACTTCAGGGTAAAAGGCTGGAAAAAGGTATTCCAAGCAAACAGACACAAGAAGCAAGCTGGTGTAGGCATTTTATTATCTAATAAAATAGACTTCCAACCAAAATTAACCAAGAGGGACGAAAATGGTAACCATCTGTCATCAAAGGTAAAGTCACACAAGATGATGCCATAATTCTAAACATCTATGCTCCCAATATAAGGGCATCCACATTTGTAAAAGAACTATTAACGAAGCTTAAACCACAGATCGATCCTCATACATTAATAGTTGGTCATTGAAGGATAGGTCATTGAAACAGAAACTAAACCAAGAAATAATGACACTAACCAACATCGTGAACCAAAATGGATCTAACAGATATCTACAGAATTTTCACTCAGACACAAAGGATTATACCTTCTTCTCTGCACCCCATTGAACCTTCTCCAAAATTAAGAGTTGGTCATTAAGCAAGCCTCAACAAATACAAGAAGATTGAGATAATACCTTGTATCCTATCAAACCACCATGGTTGAAAGCTGGGCTTCAACAACAACAGAAATAACAAAAAGCCTACACACACATGGAAACTAAACAACTCTCTACTTAATGACACCTGGGTCAGGGAAGAAATAAATAAATAAATAACTTAAGGACTTCTTGAAATTCAATGAAAACAAAAGAACAACATACTAAAATTTGTGGGATACTTTGAAAGTGGTTCTAAGAGGAAAATGCATAGCGCTAAGTGCCTATAAAGAAATTACAAACATTCCATATAAGGAACTTAGTGACACATCTGGAAGCCCTAGGGAAAAAAAGAAGCAGAACCACCCAAGAGGAGTAAATGTCTAGAAATAATTAGACTCAGAGCTAGAATCAATAAATTAGAAACAAAGAGAACAATTCAAAGAATCAACAAAACCAGAAGCTGGTTCTTTGAGAAAATCAACAAGATATACAAACTGTTAGTCAAACTAACTAAAAGGTAGAGAGACACTATCCAAATTAACAAAATCAGAAATGAAAAGGGAGACATCACAACAGACACTGAAGAAATACAAAGAATCATAAGATCCTACTTCAAAGGCATATATACCAGAAAATTTGAAAATCTAAGGGAAATGGACAATTTTCTTGATTGAGTCCACTTGCCAAAATTGAATCAAGATCAGACAAACAAGTTAAATAGGTCTATTTCTCCTACAGAAATAGAAGCAGTCATTAATAGTCTCCCAACCAAAAAAAAGCCCAGGGCCAGATAGTTTCAGCGCAGAATTCTACCAACCTTCAAAAAGGAGTTAATACCAATGCTCTTCAAGCTACTCCAAAAGACAGAAATGGATGGAACATTACCAAACTCATTCTACGATGCCATAGTCACATTGATACTTAAACCTCACAAAGACCCAACAAAGAAAGAGAATTTCAGGCCAGTTTCTCTTATGAACATTGACACAAATTTACTCAATAAAATACTTGTAAACTGAATATAATAACACATCAAAGATATCATTCACCATGGCCAGGTAGACTTCATTGCAGGCGTGCAGGAATGGTTTAATATATGGAAATCCATCAATGTAATCCACCATATAAACAAACTGAAAGAAAAAAAAAACCACATGATCATCTCCTTAGATACAGAAAAGGCATTTGACAAAATCCAACACCCATTCATGTCTAAAGTTTTGGAGAGATTAGGGATACAAGGCACCTACATAAACACAATAAAGGCTATATACAGCAACCCAATGGCCAACATCAAATTAAATGGAGCGATACTCAAGGAAATTCCTCTAAAATCAGGAACAAGGCAAGGCTGTGCACTTTCTCCATATCTCTTCAACATAGTTCTAGAAGTTCTAGCCAGAACAATAAGACCAAAAAAAAAAAGTAGGTCAAAGGGATCCAAATGGAAAAGGAGGAAGTCAAATTATCTCTATTTGCAGATGATATGATAGTGTACATAAGTGACCCCCAAAATGCCACCAGAGAAGAACTCCTACAGCTGATAAACACCTTCAGCAAAGTGGTTGGATACAAAATTAATTCAAAAAAGTAAGTAGCCTTCCTGCATGCAAATGACAATTGTGCAGAGGGAGAAATTAAAGAAACTAAACCTATCCCGACAACCACAAGCAATATAAAATATCTAGGAATAACTCTAACCAACCAAGTGAAAGACTTGTTTGAAAAACACTTCAAATCTCTGAAGAAGAAGAAGAAGAAGAAGAAGAAGAAGAAGAAGAAGAAGAAGAAGAAGAAGAAAAAGAAGAAGATTGAAGATGGCATCAGAAGATGGAAAGATCTCCCTTGTTCCTGGATCGGGAGAATTAACATAGTAAAAATAGCCATCTTACCAAAAGCAATTTACAGATTCAATGCAATCCCTATCAAGATACCTACACAATTTTTAAATACATTGAAAGATCAATTCTCAACTTCATATGGAAAAACAAAAAAACTAGAATAGCTAAAACAATCTTGTACAATAAAAGATCCTCTGGAGGAATCTCCATACCTGATCTCAAGCTGTACTATAGAGCAAGAGTAATTAAAACAACGTGGTACTAGCATAGCAATAGGTTGGTTGATCAATGGAATCAAATCAAAGACCCAGAAATGAATCCACACACATATGGACACTTGATATTTGACAAAGAAGGCAAATCTTTTCCATGGAAAAAGGATAGCATCTTCAACAAATGGTGCTCGTCTAATTGGATATCTACATGTAGAAAAATGCAAGGAGACCTCTATTTATCACCATACACAAAATTCAAATCCAAGTAGAGTAAAGACATCAACATAAAACCAGAGACACTAAATCTGTTAGAAGAAAAACTGGGGAAGAGACTGGAACACGCTGGTACAGGAGACAACTTCCTGAGCAGAATTCCAACAGGCCAGGCCTTAAGGTCAACCATTAATAAATGGGACCTCATGAGGCTGAGAAGCTTCTGTAAGACAGAAGACACTGTCAACAGAACAAAGGTGACAGCCTACAGACTGGGAAAAGAACTTCACCAACCCTACATCTGACAAAGGTCTCATGCCCAAAATATATAAAGAGCTCAAGAAATTAAACACCACCAAACCAAATAACCCAATTAAGAAATGAGGCTCAGAACTAAACAGAGAATTCTCAACAGAGGAATGTCAAATAGCTGAGAAACACTTAAAGAAATGCTCAACATCCTTAGTCATCAGAGAAATGCACATCAAAACAACTCTAAGATTCCATCTTACACCCATCAGAATGGCTAAGATCAAAAATTCAAGCGACACCACATGCTGGTGAGGATGTGGAGAGAGAGGAACACTCCTTCATAGCTGGTGGGAATGCAAACTAGTACAGCCACTTTGGAAATCTATCTGGTGCTATCTCAGAAAACTGGAAATAGGGCTACCTCAAGAGCCAGCTATTCCTCTCCTTGGTATATACCCAGAAGATGCTCCACCACACAACAAGGCCATATGCTCAACCATGTTCATAGCAGCCTTAATCTTAATAGCTAGAACCTGGAAACAACCTAAATGTACCTCAGTAGAAGAATGGATAAAGGAACTATGGTACATTTACACTATGGAATACTACAAAGCTAGTTTTAAAAAGGAAATCCAGAAATTTGCAGACAAATGGATGGAACTAGAAATCATCATACTGAGTGAGTTAACCCAGACACAGAAAGACTCACATAATATACAATCACTTATAATTGGACTCTAGCCCAAATGGGATGTCCAATGAAAGTCTTCATTTACCAGGAGATTTGGATAGATGCGAGGACGTCCTATTGTGACTCTAGGTGAAAGAAGTATGGGAGAATTGGGAAATAAAAGGATTCAGAGGGTCCTAGAAACCTATAAGAACATCATGACAGGAGAATCTGGACCCAGGAGGGTCTGCTTAAACTACTGCACCAACCAAGGACAATATATGTAGTAAACATTAAACCACTACTCAGATCTAGCCAATGGACAAGACACTCTGCACAGTTGTGTGGAGAGTGGGGACTGACTCTGACATTAACTCTGGTACCCCATATTTGACCACTTTCCCTCGGTGAAGAGACCTGGTAGCACTCAGAGAAAGAATAAGCAGGCTACCAAGATGAGACTTGATCGGCTGTGATTATATGGTGGAGGAGGATGTACCCTTCTGTCACAGACCTAGGGGAGGGGAATAGGGTGAAAGAGGGAGGGAGGGAGGAATGGGAGGATACAAGTGAGGGCAAAACAATTTAGTTGTAATCTGAATAAATTAATTAAATAATAATACTTTTAAAAAGAAAAATAAATAAATAAATAAACAAATCTGCCAATATAGAAAAGCTTAAAAAAAAAAAAAAAAAAAAAAAGATGTCTCCATTCTGGGCATGGTGGCACATGCCTTTAATCCCAGCATTCGGGAGGCAGAGACAGATGGATCTCTTTATGTTTGAGGCCAGCCTGACCTACAAAGCAAGTCCAGGACCACCAAGGCTACATAGAGAAACCTTGTCTCGAAAAACCAAAAACAAACAAAAAAAGATGTCTCCATCCAATCTCTCCCTTCAGGGATCAGGGAAGCCTTCATAAAGGGATGGGGAAATACTGTGAGTGCCAGAGGAGACACTAAAGAAACAAGCTCTCTAAGCACAGTGGGACCTATGCAAATGAATCACAGAGATGGTGACAGCATACACAGGAACTACTCAGGTCTGCACCAGATGGGTTGCAGCGCCAAGAGAAGAAGTGGACACAAGCCCCTGTCCCTAACAAAGAAGCTATGTCGAATTGACAACCACTTACAAATGAAGAATCAGATCTCTCCAAAGGAGTGCCATTGGAGATACAAACCCTGCACAGCAGTAAATGGCCAGCATAAAATGAACTCAATGGCATCACTGAGATTTGTTGTCTCATGATGTTTGACAAAGTGTCCTGTTTTCTAGTCTTATGGGTCCTTAGGATGTACATCATGACCTCCAGTTGTGTGTGCTTAGGGGATTCTTGTGTGTAGGAATATGTGTGTCTCTGTATCTAAATGTTTATTTTGTAATTTTCCTTTGGAACTTTTTATTTCATTTGTTTGTTTTGTCCTAGTCTAGATTGTTTGTTTTACTTTTATCGTTTTATTTTACTAGTATTCTTTAGGTGCCTATTTGTTTTCTAAGAGAGGCCAAAAGATTGTGATTCTGATGGGAGGGAAGGAGGCAGAATCTCGGAGGATTTAGGAGAGGGGGAACTGTGATCTGCATATTGGATCTGTTTTCAATAAAACATCAAAAAACATCTGTTTTCAATAAAGGAAAGAAAAAAGCATACTGAAGACAATATTAATTTATTAAACTGATTTAATCTCTGCAGTTCTTGTTTTATATTTCAGTCATGAGGGTTTTTCAAATGCTTTGATGTTTAAAGTTAATCATTAAGTTTCTAAGGAAAACCTTTCTCTTACTTCTGTGCAATTAATTTTATTATGACAAGCTGTTGCTTTCATAAACACTCACTTAGACATGCTATAACTATTGGGGAAGACAGAATCATCAAAGCGCTTCATCCAGGAGCTGGAGAGTGGCTCAGTGATTCAACACTACCTACTGATCTTGCAGAGGACCAGAGTTTGTTTCGCAGCACCCAGGCATCTTACACTAGCCCATAACTCCAGTGTTAGGATAGGTGATGCTCTCTTCTGGTCTTTGTTGGCAACCAAACTCATATGCACAAACCACCAAAAGCCAGACAAGCACACACACAGTTAAAAATAAATCCCCAACCATATACAGAATGTAAGTAAATAGACTCTGAACTACATACTAGGAGGGACAGCATATTGGGGAGAATGTAGAGCAAGGGAAAGAGTCCCCTATAGCTAGTGGGAGTGCAAACTTGTACAGCCACTATGGAATATGGCAGTTCCTCAGAAAATTGGGAATCAATCGACCTCAAAACCTAGATATACCACTCTTGGGCATATAACTAAAGGATACTTTATCTTACCACAATACTTGGGCAACTATGTTCATAGCAACTTTATTCATAAGAACCAGAAACTGAAAACAACCTAGATGCCCCTTAAACAAAGAATAGATGAATAAAATATGGTACATTTACGAAATAGAGTATGACTCAACAGTAAAAAGTAACACCACGAGGATCCAAGATGGCGGCGAGCAGTGTGGACCGCGTTTGGAGGCTCCAGTGAACAATTCAGGGAATTGCACAGATTTCTGAGCCAGGAACACCGAGGTCCGAACATCACGGCAGCAGGAGTGCTCCACGGTTCGGAGGGACCAGGGTGCGGAGGACCTGCGTGCCCCTGCACACGGGAGGAGTGTGGTTTTTCTCTGATCGGAGCGGCAGCGGCAGAGGCAGCAGCACCAGCGGCACCAGCAGCGGCGGCTGAGGTTTGCAGCTCATAGCCTTCCGGTGGAGGCGATTGGTGTGGTGGCTGGTGGGAATTGCTGCGGGAGAGGGGACTCGGGGCAGGATTTGGGTCGCGTGGAGCCTTTGGACCCAGACTGGACTCGGCGGACAGTTCGGCCCCAGAGTCCCGGGTATTGGCCCGGCCCAGCAAACAATTCTGCCTGAGGCACTAACTCAGCGTGGCCATAGCTCCCCTGCTGTGGCACAGGCTTAGTTGAGCTCGCTGCTCCACACTAGGCACCACCTCAGCTCAGCGGCAGCTCCCCTGCGGGGACACAGTCCGGGCGGAGCACTTGTTCCACCACTGGCGCTAACTCAGAGCAGCCGCAGTTCTCCTGCTGTGGCGCAGGCTTGGTGACGTGCTTGGTTCCATCCTAGGCACCACCTCAGCTCAGCGGCAGCTCCCCTGCGGGGACACAGTCCGGGCGGAGCACTTGTTCCACCACTGGCGCTAACTCAGAGCAGCCGCAGTTCTCCTGCTGTGGCACAGGCTGGACAGAGCTCTCGGTTCCACCAGCTCTAAGACTCTGGTTGGACACAGTGTACAGTTTGAATCCAGAATTCCTGGCTGAGATTGGTGGTCAGTTCGGGCCCTGAGTCAATAACTGACCACAGCACGCACTTTGGGCCAAAAGGCCCTAGTGGAGCTTGGTGCGTAGTCCCAGCCCAAAAATTCTGGCTGGACCCTGTGTGCATTTTGGGCCCAAAATCCCTAGCTGAGCTTGGCAGACGGTTCAGGAACTGAGAATCTAGCTGAGTTCTGCCCGTGGTTCGGTCCCAGTGCTCCTGGCTGGACTTGGCAGGGAACACAGAAGGCTGTGGATACCTTGGCCTGACCCAACGCTCATTCAGAGACCCAGAACAATTGCAGGATCCACATCAGAGGGGGACTGAGGATCACTGGCTGTGAGAGACCAGAACAACAGGGCTAACCTCCTAACATCCACACCAGTGAAGCTTTGAGCTCGCAGCCTAGGGAAATCGTAAGAAAACAAGTGAATCTATCGTCAGACACCCTCCATTCAACTCTGGAAGCTACCCAACAAAAACAAAGATGGCAAGATGTCTAAAGGACAACGAAAAAGCATACGCAAAAAACCCCAAAACAACATGGCATCTCCAGTTTCCAGCTATCCCAAAGAAAACCACCCAGAGAACTCAAATACAACGGAAATACAAGAAAATGACCTCAAATCCTTAGTAATGAGGATGATAATGGAGGAAACAAATAAAATTCGTAATCAAATGCAGGAAGACGCAGACAAACAGGTGAGAGACATAAAAGAAGCACATAGAGTGGAACTGGAAAAATTGCAGGAAAATGCAAACAACCAGATGAAAGAAATAACTAAAACGGTTCAAGCTCTGAAGACCTATAAAGAGGCAATGGAAGAAACTCAGGAATATACAAAAAATCAGATGAAAGAAATCAAAAAATCAGTTCAAGATCTGAAAATGAAAATGGATTCAATGATAAACACACAGACAGAAGAAAAACGAGAACGTGAGACCTCAGAGAAGAAGGCGAGCAACACAGAGGTGAGCTTTTCTAACAGAATCCAAGAGATGGAAGAACGAATCTCAGGGCTAGAAGATACAATCACAGATATTGAATCAACCATTAAAGAAAATGCCAAATCTGAAAACTCCTGACACAAAACATCCAAGAAATTAAGGACACCATGAAAAGAAGAAATCTGAGGATAATAGGCATTGAAGAAAGAGAAGACATCAGACTCCAGGGCCCAGAAACTATTCTCAACAAAATCATAGAAGAAAATTTCCCCAATCTAAAGAAAGAGATGCCTATAAACATACAAGAGGCCTACAGAACACCAAATAGAATTGACCAGAAAAGAAAAACTGCCCGCCACATAATAATCAAAACACAAAACATGCAGAACAAAGAAAAAATATTAAAAGCTGCAAGGGAAAAGGGCCAAATAACATTTAATGGTAAACCCATCAGAATTACACCTGACTTCTCAGCAGAGACCATAAAAGCCAGAAGGGCCTGGACAGAGATCCTGCAAACCCTAAGAGAACACAGATGCCAGGCCAGACTACTTTACCCAGCAAAATTATCAATAACCATTGATGGAGAAAACAAAATATTCCATGACAAAAACAAATTCAAACAGTACCTATCCACAAATCCAGCTTTACGGAAGGTACTAGAAGGAAAACTCCATCCCAAAGGGTCAAGCTACAACCAAAACTACCCAGGAAATAGATAACTATCCCATGGCAAAAACACAACTACACAAACGCTCGACTGGAAACAACATCAAAATTAAGACTCTTAACAGTCACTGGTCATTAATATCTCTCAACATCAATGGCCTCAATTCTCCAATAAAAAGACACAGACTAACTGAATGGGTACATAAACAAGACCCAACATTCTTCTGCATCCAAGAAACACATCTCACCCATAATGAAAGGCATTACCTCAGGGTAAAAGGTTGGAAAAAAATATTCCAAGCAAATGGTCACAAGAAGCAAGCAGGTGTAGCCATTTTAGTATCGAACAAAATAGACTTTCAACCAAAATTAATCAAAAGGGATGAGGAAGGACACTTCATACTCATCAAAGGTAAAGTCAACCAAGATGACATCACAATTCTGAACATCTATGCTCCCAATACAAGGGCACCCACATATGTAAAAGATCTCCTAAAAAGCTTAAACCACACATCGATCCCCACACAATAATAGTGGGAGACTTCAACACCCCACTCTCACTAAAAGATAAGTCATTGAAACAGAAACTAAGCCGAGAAATAACATCATTAACCAATGCCATGGGTCAAATGGATCTAACAGATATCTATAGAACCTTTCACCCAAACAAGAAAGAATACACCTTCTTCTCTGCACCCCATGGAACCTTCTCCAAAATTGATCACATCGTAGGTCACAAAGCAAGCCTCAACAGATACAAGAGGATTGAAATAATACCTTGTATCCTATCAGATCACCATGCTCTTAGGCTGCAATTCAACAACAACAGAAATAACAAAAAGCCTACACGTTTGTGGAAACTAAACAACTCTCTGCTAAATGACACCTGGGTCAGGGAAGAAATAAAGAAAGAAATCAAGGAGTTTCTGAAATTCAATGAAAATGAAGAAACAACATACCCAAATTTGTGGGATACATTGAAAGCAGTGCTAAGAGGAAAATTCATAGCACTAAGTGCCTTTAAAAGAAATTGGAAACATCGCACATAAGCATCTTAACAACCCAACTGGAAGCCCTAGAAAAAAAAGAAGCAGAAACACCCAAGAGGAGTAGACGCCTGGAAATAATCAAACTCAGGGCTGAAATTAACAAATTAGAAACTAAGAAAACAGTCCAAAGAATCAACAAAACCAAAAGCAGGTTCTTTGAGAAAATCAACAAGATAGACAGACCATTAGCCAAACTAACTAAAAGGCAGAGAGACAGTATTGAAATCAACATAATCAGAAATGAAAAGGGAGACATAACAACAGACACTGAAGAAATTCAAAGAATCATAAGATCCTACTTTGAAGGCATATACGCCACAAAATTTGAAAATCTAAGGGAAATGGACGATTTTCTTGATCAAGTTCACTTGCCAAAGTTGATGAAGAACAGATAAACAAGTTAAATAGTCCCATTTCCCCTACAGAAATAGAAGCAATCATCGATGGTCTCCCAACCAAAAAAAGCCCAGGGCCAGATGGTTTCAGTGCAGAATTCTACCAGACCTTTAAGGGCGAGCTAATACCGATACTCTTCAAGCTACTCCAAAAGATAGAAATGGATGGAAAAATACCAAATTCATTCTATGAGGCCATAGTCTCATTGATACCTAAACCTCACAAAGACTCAACAAAGAAAGAGAATTTCAGACCAATTTCTCTTATGAACATAGATGCAAAAATACTAAATAAAATACTGGCAAAACGAATACAGGAGCACATCAAAGATATCATTCATCATGACCAAGTAGGCTTCATTCCAGGCATGCAGGGATGGTTTAATATACGGAAATCCATCAATGTAATCCACCATATAAACAAACTGAAAATAAAAAACCACATGATCATCTCCTTGGATGCAGAGAAAGCATTTGATAAAATTCAACACCCATTCATGTTTAAAGTTTTAGAGAGATCGGGGATACAAGGCACTTTCCTCAACATAATAAAGGCTATATACAGCAAGCCAATAGCCAAAATCAAAGTAAATGGTGAGATACTCAAGGAAATTCCTCTAAAATCGGGAACAAGGCAAGGCTGCCCACTCTCTCCATATCTCTTCAATATAGTACTCGAAGTTCTAGCCAGAGCAATAAGACAACAAAAGGAGATCAAGGGTATCCAAATGGGAAAGGAGGAAGTCAAATTATCCCTCTTTGCAGATGATATGATAGTGTACATAAGTGACCCTCAAAACTCCACCAGAGAACTCCTAAAGCTGATAAACACCTTCAGCAAATTGGCTGGATACAAAATTAACTCAAAAAAGTCTGTAGCCTTCCTATACACAAATGACAAGCTTGCAGAGGAAGAAATTAGGAAAACCACACCCTTCACATTAGCCACAACCAATATAAAATATCTAGGAGTTACCCTAACTAAGCAAGTGAAGGACTTGTATGAAAAAAATTTCAAAACTCTGAAGAAAGAGATTGAAGATGACCTGAGAAGATGGCGTGATCTTCCTTGCTCATGGATCGGGAGAATTAACATAGTAAAAATGGCCATCCTACCAAAACAATCTACAGATTCAATGCAATCCCTATCAAAATAACTACACAATTTTTTAAAGACATTGAAAGTTCAATTCTGAACTTCATATGGAAAAACAAAAAACCCAGAATAGCTAAAACAATCTTGTACAATAAAAGATGCTCCGGAGGAATCTCCATACCTGATCTCAAACTGTACTATAAAGCAATAGTACTTAAAACAGCATGGTACTGGCACAGCAACAGGCTGGTTGATCAGTGGAATCGAATCGAAGACCCAGATATGAATCCACACACATATGGTCACTTGATTTTTGACAAAGAAGCCAAATCCATTCAATGGAAAAAGGATAGCATCTTCAACAAATGGTGCTGGTCTAACTGGAGGTCTATGTGTAAAAAAATGAAACTGGACCCATATTTGTCACCTTGCACAAAACTCAAATCCAAGTGGATTAAAGACCTCAACATAAAACCAGAGACACTAAGCCACTTAGAAGAAAAAGTGGGAAAGAGCCTGGAACATATTGGCACAGGAGACAACTTCCTGAACAGAACACCAACGGCCCAGGCCATAATGTCAACCATTAATAAATGGGACCTCATGAGGCTGAGAAGCTTCTGTAAGGCAGGAGACACTGTCAAGAGAACAAAGCGACAGCCTACAGACTGGGAAAAAATCTTCACCAACCCTACATCTGACAAAGGTCTAATATCCAAAATATATAAAGAACTCAAGAAATTAAACACTACCAAACCGAATAACCCAATTGAGAAATGGGGCTTGGAACTAAACAGAGAATTCTCAACAGAGGAGTATCAAATGGCTGAGAAACACTTAAAGAAATGCTCAACCTCCTTAGTCATCAGGGAAATGCAAATCAAAACAACTCTGAGATTCCATCTTACACCCATCAGAATGGCTAAGATCAAAATTCAAGTGACACCACATGCTGGCGAGGATGTGGAGAGAGAGGAACACTCCTTCATTGCTGGTGGGAATGCAAACTAGTACAGCCACTTTGGAAATCTATCTGGTGCTATCTCAGAAAAATGGGAATAGGGCTTCCTCAAGACCCAGCTATTCCACTCCTTGGAATATACCCAGAAGATGCTCCAGCACACAACAAGAAAATTTGCTCAACCATGTTCATAGCAGCCTTATTCATAATAGCCAGAACATGGAAACAGCCTAAGTGTCCCTCAGTAGAAGAGTGGATAAAGAAACTGTGGTACATATACACTATGGAATACTACTCAGCTATTAAAAACAAGGAATTCCCGAAATTTGTGGATAAATGGATTGAGCTAGAAATGATCATAATGAGTGAGTTAACCCAGAAGCAGAAAGAATCAAATGGTATATACTCACTTATATCTGCATACTAGCCCAAGGGGCATGTCCCACGAAAGCCTTCACTTACCAGGAAACTGGGACAGAGGGGAAGGCATCCTATTGGGACTCTAAATGAGAGACGCATGGGAGAACAGCAAAATAAAAGGATCCAGAGGGTCCTAGAAATCTACAAGTAGAACAATATGATAGGCAGATTTGGGCCCAGGGGTCCCGCTCAAACTAAGGCACCAGCCAAGGACAATACAGGAGGTAAACTTTAAACCCCTTCCCAGATCTAGCCAATGGTCAGAATATTCTCCACAGTTGAGTGGAGAGTGTGATACGACTTTCTCACGTACTCTGGTGCCTCACATTTGACCATGTCCCCTGGAGGGGGAGACCTGGTGGCACTCAGAGGAAGGACAGCAAGTAGCCAAGAAGAGACTTGATACCCTATGAGAATATATAGGGGGACGTAATCCCCCTCAGGAACAGTCATAGGGGAGGGGAATAATGGGAAAATGGGGGGGGGGGAGGAGGAATGGGAGGATACAAGGGATGGGATAAACATTGAGATGTAACAAGAATAAATTAATAAAAAAAAAAAAAAAAAAAAAAGTAACACCACAACATTTTCAGGCAAATGGACAGAGCTAGAAACAATTATTTGGTGTAAGATAACCCAGACACAGAAAGACACACATAGTATGAACTCACTTGTAAGTGGATATTAGCTGTTACGTGACAGATAACCATGCTTCAATCAATCCACACACCCAGGAGGATAAGTAACAAGGAGGGCTCAAGGCGAGGAGGAAGCATTGATCTTCCTGTGAAGGAGAAATAGAATAGATTTTGTAGGTGGTCTGGGGATGGGTGGGGATAGGAACATGAGGGATCAGATGGGACAGGGAGGGATGAAATGAGAGGGTACTGGGAGAATCGACTGAAATTTGGAGGTAGTTGGTGGGGGGCGTGCAATACGGTAATTGAGAACAGTGGAAACTCCCTGGAATCTATGATATGAACCCTAGCAAAGACTCCTAGTACTGGGCCATAAGGAGCCTGAACAGGCTCTTCTGTAGCTAGGCACAGCTTTTAGTGGAGGGACTGGGAAACTAACAAAGTCACAAAACTTCCATCCTACAATTTGCCTTGCCTGCAAGATGTGCTGAGGTAAAGGGGGCACAGAACTCATGGGACTGGCCAAACATGACCAGACCCATGCACAGGAGGAAACCCTTGTCTGATACTGCCTGGATGGCCAGGAACTAAAGGCTGGGTAGTCCAGAGACATGAGATAGAACAAAACAAGACTGGCAAAAGAAAAAAAAATCAGTGAAATGATTCCTAATGGTATACTGCTATACTCATAGATTGGTGTCTAACCCAATTGTCATCGGAGGGATGTCATCCAGCAACTAAGAGAGCAGTTCCAAAGACCCACAGCCAAACATTAACAGAGCTCAGAGAACCCCACAGAAAAGAGGAGGGAAAACTGTAGAAGCCAGAGTTGTCAAATATACCGCAAGGACAAGGCACACAGACTCAACTAAGCAGGGCTCATAGGAGCCAACAGACTGGAAGCAATAGTTATGGAGCCTGCATGGGTCTGAGCTAGGTCCTCTGCATATATGTTAACGTTGTATGGCTTGGTGTTCTTGTAGCACTCCTAAGTCCTTCTCTCCTCTTTTCTGAAGGGAAATGGAGGTCGGGGTGGGGGGGGAATGGATCTGGTAGGGAGGGGAGGTAAGAGAGAGAACTGGGAAGGTGAAAGGAGGGGAAACTTCAGTCCAGAAGTAATGTATGAGAGAAGAAAGAAAAGAAAAGAAAGAAAGAAAGACCTCTGCCTCAAATACACCTACTCTTGTATGCACAATGTAAGTAAATAGACTGTGAATTGCATGCTGGGAAGCTTAGCTCTGATTCCCTCAAGGTGCCTGCTTAGTTGTTTAGGGGTTAAGATGTTTTCAGGTCTAGATAGATGTTTTAAGTGGATAATGATGAGATATGGCAGATATTGATTGACATTAAGAATTTTAGACTCACCAAGATAGGAAAGATGTTTTCTTCAAGGCTGCCAAATACACAAATAGCCAAAACACTATGAATGTAACACATATTTAATTTCTGATTGTTTAGTGGTTCTTCTTGCTCTAGGTAGTTTGTTGTATATATGTGTAATAATATAAATGTACATTTATATTATGTACTGGGTTGTTTAGGCAAGGTAAAGAAAATGGGAGGCAACAAAATCTCTGCTCTTTAGGTGTACGACAGGAGCCCATAAAATCCAAACTTATTGTGATTTCCTTTGTTTTAAGGTGAATGGAATGAAATAAAATAGCATTGAATTAAGTAAAAAACAATTTAGGTTGGACATAATTAAAATCTTTAGGGGTTTTGAAATAGTAAGAGAGCATATGGCCTCCAGCGGGACACTGAAAACTCTAGCTTTCATGATGAGCAAAATGAAGGCAGAAGCATAAACACAAAACAAAACAAAACAAAGGAAGAGGAGATGGCCGCATTTCCAGTTCTGAGCTAAAACAGTTGTATTTTCTTACTGTCATTCATATCATTATGTTGCTCATCATCTCTACCCCTTATCCCTCTCAATCGTTTCTTACAAGGGAGATTCTGCCTTGGTCTAAACCGCGAGATGTCTAAGCTATTGCCAAGAAGAAGCTGAAAAGAGACTGGACTGAGCTTGGAATCGATCATGCAGGACTAGTGATATTTCACTGTGGTGTACTTCAATGACAAATTACTTGGGTTCTGGAATGTGGTAAAAAAAAAAACAAACAAAGAAACAGACAGGTAGGCAGTTATATGATTGGGAAATGTACAGTAAGGCCATGCCTTCCTGTGTCGGGTCAAACTGATATGGGGCCAGGAAGTGAGGTGAAGAAACTTGGGTCAGGTCTAATGGGGACTAGGATCATTGTCGATTGCACATAAAGATGTGTGGACAGTTGTCCACTTGCTGGTCCACTGCTAGCATTAGGAAGCAGGGCAGGAAATACTTCACAAGTTTTCCTTGTTTTGTTTTTCAGAAATGTAAGTAAACCTGGATGTTAATACAAATACTGCTGAAGCTTCAACCCTATGACCCTAATGTGAACTACAGGAAGAGAGCTGACAAGCATGGAAAAACAATAAAAATAGTAGCCAGCACAGTAATGGTGGGTCTAGAACTACATCTTTTCAAAAGAAAAAGTAGACTAGAGGGTGGCCGGGGATCTAGCAGAGCTGGGAAACCCAAAACATAGCCTCTGCAAGAAACAAGGCGATTCACTTTATGGGACCCAGGACAGGCAAATGGCTGCAGGGAGACTATGTGGTTCCAAGAAGGGCAGGGCTGGCTCATTCTGTACATAAAATGCTTGCACCCGCGCAACCAAAGTGACAGGCATGTTGGCAACCATGGGAAGGATGAGATGTCTATTGTTTATAGAAATTATGCAACAAAGGTCTTACCCAGAGTCCCAGAGTGAGGCAGAGAGAGGAGATGAGTTTGACACTCATGCAAAGAAATGAGTCCCCTTCCCCCAACTTCTTTCTTCTGTCCCCTCTTTCCCTCCCTCCATCCTGCCAAATTTTATGATACGGTTTCTTTGTCTTGAAAGAAACTTCAGAAAAATTTCACGACTTTTGGTATATTTCCCCAGTGCTCATGTCTGTGCCTTATTTAAGCAAGTCCTTTGAAAAATCAGAACCTGCCATTGTTCTTGTCTTTCTGAAAAGAATCTTCCCCGCCCCACCCCCCAGCATTGTTCCTCAGTTAGGAATGCTGATTGGGATTTCTCTAAAGGGGTTCTATCAGATGTGTCTTTTCGTAGCTATTTACAGATCCCACAACAAAAATAACATAATTTGATATAATAATTTCAGAACAAATGCATCTAGAAAGTTTGACTCGTAGGAAGGTAGAAGGCCAATTTCTTAAGTTTGTTAGGTATTTGGTAGGCATATCATATTTTCCACTTGGGTTCTATCCATCATGGGAAAGTAAGATTTGCCCTGAATCTCTCTGTCTGCAAAGCATTAATCCACTTTATCTTTTAATCATTTTTAGTTCACATTGCAGACTAAAATAATTCTCTGTGCTTAAAGAGGAGTAAAGTTTATCCTCAGCAACAAAACTCAGACTTACTTCCTGTGAAACGCTGCCTACGGTGAGGCTCTGCTGTAGGCATCACAGCCAAAATCCACTAGCCAGCTCTGACTCTTTTGAAAGGACACTTCTAATTTTCCCATCATAAAATTCAGTACTTTGTATCATGTGTGGCTACTTTGTCTATATTCTGCCACTTGGTAAGACTAGAAATAACCTGACGTTACTGGGTTTTACTCATAAGCAATGGGCCATCATCTGCCCTCAAAATAATAATATGATACTGTGGATAAATATTGAACGGATGCTTAGAATATGCACTTCAATTTAAAATGTCTAGTAACACCCACGGAGGGGCGGTGCAATGGAGGCAGAGTCTTACAGATGTACAATGGCTGCTCCCTTCTGTATGGCTCATTCTTTCTTCTAGCTTTACAGGCTAAAAAAGGTAGACAAGCAGTATGGTGTTATTTCAATAGTCTGTTTCCATTGTCATTTCACTTTAAATTCCCATACAAAGAGAAAGCCAAACTGATGAAATGGGAAAGAAGAGGTGCCTCCTAGAAGTCAGCTAAGCTCGTCTCCAATGATAGCATCTGTTCGTCCTTGACAAAGATATAAATTGTCCCCTTTCAAGCTGTCTCTGTTGTTCCTAGACATCAGGAAGTCTTGCAGTGCCATATGTTACAGTGTAAGTGTTTAAGGGTCACACCTCACTTCCTACATTGGTATTCAAATGCCTTTAATCCCATACTCTGCTCACATCAGAATCACCTCAATGCTGAGCTCAGTGTCTCTTGGCATACCAGTTTGCATTATTGCAGTCAGGTGTTTCTAATCAGGATATGTCTTTGAGGACATGTCTTATCTCCCTTAGGATTCTTGTTGATGTTTTGCTTAGCACTTTGCTCATTATAGAAGCTCAGCAATTCTGTGTCAAACAAACAGGAAGGTACAGATAAGGGACATTGATCCAGTGTAAGTGGGCATGAATCTCACTACGCTTACGCTAAAAGAACAGTGCTTATTTGTATTTGATAGACAGAAGTTACCTAATAAATGATACTTTCTGTAGTACTTGCTGGGACCAAGTGAAAGCACCAGGGAAATATATGAATCATGTTAGTGGGCATGGGTATTGGCAAAGGACTCCTCCACTCTGTGCCCTTAAGCTGGGCAGACTTTCCAGAGGCCTATTTCAGGAAAAGCTAAAACTTTAATAAACCAGTTTCAATGTTGACAAGAATTGATGATGATGCCTTCTAAATCAATAAGTGTTAGTTAGGTTTTATTGCTGTGAAGAAACTCCACGACCACAGCAACTCTTGTAAAAACAAAATTAACCTGGGCAGGCTTACAGGTTCAGAAGCTTAGTTCACTATCACCATGATAGGAAAAATAACACCATGCCAGCAGACATGGTAGAAGAGAGTTCCATATCTACATGAGTAGGAAGCAGGAAGAGGGGGTGACATCGGGCATAGCTTGAGCATTTTAAACTTCAAGACCCACCCCTAGTGGCACACTTCATCCAACAAGACCACACTTACTGTAACAAGGCCACTACTAGTAGTGCCACTCTCCATGAGCCTGTGGGGGCCATGCTCACTCAGATCACCACATTATACTCCCTGACCCCATGAGACAAAGCAAGACCAAAACCCATCAAGGCAAAGTCCAGATGCTGCAACTCCATGTCTGATGCAAAAAGGGCTCTTCAGATCTTCAATTTATTTCAGCTTTGTTGAATGCAGTACACTTCTCTGTCTTCAGTTGGTTCTGTTCCCTCTTAGCAGCTTTCCTCAGCAGGTATCCCAATGCTATGACATCCCCAATATCTTGGGAATCTCCAAATGAACCCAGATCTTCACAGCTTCTCACTCTGTATACATCTTCACGCAGGGACACCTCTGACATATGCCTAGGGTCAGCAGCTTTTCTTACCCAAGGAGGGAGATTCCATAATCCATTTCTTACCCTTGACTTTAAAGCCAGAAGCATATAGCTGAGACTGTCAAGTTAATCTGCTATCTGGGCCTGAAACATAGCCCCTTTGTTCAATTACATTTTCACAAGATTTCTGTTCTTTTTTAAAGATTTATTTATTAATTATACAGAAGAGGACATCAGATCGCATTATAGAAGGTTGTGAGCCACCATGTGGTTGCTAGAAATTGAACTCAGGACCTTTGGAAGAATAGCCAGTGCTCTTAACCTCTGAACTATCTCTCCAGCCCAAGATTTCTGTTCTTGATGGTTTCCTGTAGAGAAATTTTAATTAAGTAACATGACTTGACTTCTCTCATCACATCCAAAGACTTTCTAGGTCTGTGTGATCTGACTGTAATGCAGAAATGCCACATATCTTTAATCCCACTGGCTGGAATACAGAAAGGGCCTTAGTATACAACTTTAATCTCAAACAATGTAAGTAAGGTTAGTTGATAGAGGAAAGCAGCCATGTTTGAAAGTGACACCTAATTGAGGGCCAAACAAAGTGACAAATCAAAGAAAGATTTGACAGAATGAGTCAGAGATACTATATGCCCAACTAGAACAGAGAGGAAAGGGAAGCAACTTAGAGAGAACAGCAGAAATATGGAGAAGAGAGAGAGAGGAGAGAGACAGAGAGAGAGACAGAGAGAGAGAGACAGAGAGAGACAGAGACAGAGAGAGACAGAGACAGAGAGAGAGACAGAGAAAGAGAGACAGAGACAGAGAGAGACAGAGAAAGAGAAAGACAGAGAGAGAAAGAGAGACGAGAGACAGAGAGAGAGAGAGAGAGAGAGAGAGAGACAGAGACAGAGAGAGAGAGAGAGAGAGAGAGAGAGAGAGAGAGAGAGACAGACAGACAGACAGACAGACAGACAGACAGACAGACCAAGAGACAGAGAGAGAGTAGTTTTACCTGGAAGAGTTTTATAGAGACAGGTTAAAGGCAGAACAGGCTAGATACATAGACACACATAATGACAGAACAAACCAGAGACTGAGGAGCCAAAAGATTAGAACAGATTGCTAGAGTTAGTTTGAGGCCAAGCAGAACAATTCAGTCTGAAGCTGACAGAAGCCAGTTTGAACCAGCCAGCTTGGATAGGAGTATTGAGCCAGAACAGCTGAGTTGAACCAGCCATCAAGAGTTCAGAAAGAGCTAGAAAAGATGAGTTTATTCAGCAGTAAGTCTCAGAGGCTGAAAACATTCTAGAGCTACATTAGGTTGCCCAGAGGCTAGAAGCTTCCAGGACAGGGCTTACGTTAGCAAACAGAAGCAGTAAGACTCTGAAATGACAAATACACCAGATGAACGTGTTTCTTTTACAGTTTCCTTTATTGCCATAACTCAGCTGTCTAGGAGCTTGCTTTGTAGACCACCCTGGCCTCAATCTGAGAGACCCATCAGCCTCTGCCTTCTGAGTGTTGGGATTAAAGGTGTGCACCACAATGTCTGACCCTAAGCTTTTCTTTCATTACTTTTAACTTTCTTTAGTTTCTTTTCACAAGCTTAGCTGGGAGGAGTCTTGCTCTCAGGTCACCACACTTCCCTTACTCCACTAAGCATCAAGCTTTAAAAAAATATGCTTAAACATATTTTATGTGGCCCCTTCTTTCTCCTCAATCTGTACATTTTGTGTTTTTCCTTACCCAGCTTTCTCCTTTACATCATAGATCTTCATAAATGTGGTCACTAATAACCAAACAATACAATCAACCCTACACTGTCTAGATATCTCTTCTGCCAAAACTGTTAAACCCTAACTCTTCAATTTAGCCTCAGGCAATTGTTTTACCAAGAACAGAAAGCAGCCACATTTGTCACCAAAATATCACCAGAATAATCCTAAGCCACATATTAATATTATTATTCTCAGTTCAAATCTCTTTCAGCAGTGTCTTCCATGTTTCTAATGGTAGAACCCATTATGCTTAAAGCATTCAACTGATTTTCTAATCGAAAATCCCAAAGTCCACATTCCTCCAACAAAAGCCCAGCCAGGCCTATCAAAGCAATGATTGTGGCCCTCCAGTTAAAGTAGGGGCTTACAGAGGTCAGGTGATGAATGGAGTTTGAGCTACAGTCCAATTCACAGTAGTTCTGGTGGGTCACCAAAATTATTTTGTGGTTATTTCCCCAGTTCCAGAGTGTTTAACTGGGATAGATATATCTAGAAGTTGGCAGACGTTTCACGTTGGTTCCTTTACCTGTGGATTGAGGGGCACTATGGTTGGAAAGGCTACATGGAAGCCTCTAGACCTGCCACAGCCAAAGACAATACTGAATCAAACACAATACCACATCCCTGGAGGACTTGCAAAAGTAAGTGCCACCATCAAGAACTAGAACAATGCAGGGGTGTGGCTCCAACAACATCTCCCTTTCACTCTGCAATCTGACCCATGTAGACAGGTGGATGATGGAGAATGACCATTGGTTATTGAAAACTCAATCACATGGTGCCTCTGACTACAGCTGCTGTACTAGATGTGGCGGCATCACTGGAGCAGATTACCAACTCTCCTGGTACATGGAACACACTGAATGATATCGCAAATGACTTTTTCTCAGTACCTATCCACAAGGATGACCAGAAGCAGTTTGCTTTCCTTTGGCAAGATCAGCAGTATACCTTTACAGTTTTACCTCAAGGATTTACTAACTCTCCTGCCCTATTTTGTAACTTAGTTAGAAGAGATCGTTATCATCTGTCTCTCCCACAAAATATCACATCTGTGTACTATGTTGACATTAGGCTTAACAGAGGGAGCAACCACTTTGGACTTCATCTTAACACATATGTATCTCATAGGAGGGCAAATAAATCCAATTAAAATTCAAGAGCCTTCTACATCAGTGAAATTTTTAGGGGTCTAGTGGTATAGAACATGTAAAGATATTCCTTCTAAGGTGATGGATAAGTACTTGACCCCCAACCATGGTAACCAAGAAAGAAGCACAATGTCTAGTGAGCCTATTTGGATTTTGAAGACAGCACAGTACTCACTTGGGTGTGTTACTCTGGACCATATACCAAGTGACTCAGAAAGATGCTAGCTTTCTGTGAGGCCTGGAACAGGAGAAGGCTGCTGTGCAGTCTTCCTTATCATTTAGACCATATGATCCAACAGGATATCTGATATATGTCCCACGTGAAGGGCTCATTTGAACCCCCAAAAGGTCTCAACCACTGCCTTAGATGAAAATAAATAGTTAACTATCCAAGCAACTCACTGGTGAAAAAAAAATGTATCCTCATGGCAACAGTGTGGCACTTGACAAATTATTTTTCAGTAGACATTAGTCATGTCATAGTGGCTAACTTTTAAATTGGCTGGCAAATGTTTCTTTCTAATTGTTACTGTTAAAGATAAAATGTTAGCTAATTTCAATAATAGAGAAGAGCAATTAGAGAAGTCGGTGAATCTTTATCTGCATGCTTCCATTTGAGTAGTGCTTTATGCTTGATCAGAACAATTATCAGATGGCTCTATTTTATGAAAGACAAATAGCACATCTGAAATGACAACACGTTTGTGAAGCCCATGTCCAAGTTGCATTAATTAATGTCTACTAATAGCGTATAAATTTTCAATTAAATCTTTATTTGATCTATATAAAAACGATTAGTAATTTAGTCCCCGTCCATGCTCTTTTGTCTGAGTAACAGAAACCTACGGTACTTCAGTGAACTCAAACAAAACTAAGGAATTTCTTGGGAGCTAAGTTTGCTCTTCCATGCTGCCCTCTGTATTAGCTGGCTTTCTAATCTCCTGTGTGCTCTTGGGAATCAGGATGTTGCCTTGGACCAACATAACCTCAGCCTCAAGTTAGACTGTACTTGAGTCATACTTCTATTTTGATAGAGCAGAGAGGTTTTAGTATAGCTGGGGTTTGCTGTCTTCGTTTCCACTTGGGAGTTGATATGGGCTACAGTTTCTCTTAAGAGAAACTTGGCCCAGTAATAGATGTCGAAGCAATCCCTACAACTGTCCATAGACACTTCTAGGGACCACAGTAACTCCTTCTCAGGATTTCACCGTGGTCTAGTCTGCAAAACCAACAAACTAGTGTGATTCGTTTAAGAGATCACAGCAGCCACTCACCTGAAGGACTTATCATTCAAACTAATGAAATTATCACATGTGCAAGGTGCAAGATTTTAACAAAATTATTGAATTATTTTTTAATTAAGCTTAATTATTACTAAAACATACAAATACAGATATGAAAAAACTAAAAATAGTTTTAATAATAATGGTTTATTTTTACTCTGTTACAACAAAATATCAGTAAGCTATAGTTTCTTGTATTGTAAAATACATAGATAATATCTGAGTATTTAAAATGTATTACCAAGTTGAATCCTAGTATTTATTCAAATGTGGCATCATTACTCCTATACAGACATAAGCTTACAGTTGGGTTAAATAACCCACTCGAGACCAAATAGTTTAAAAATACATGTGAGAATCAAGCATGATTTGGAAGATTTCCATGCTAGCTTGTCTTACTGGGTTATCATTTATATCAGTTTGCCTCTGTCCACTGCTTGCCTAAGATCCTGGAGAAAAGAGGTGCAATGAAGTTTCTATCTCCCACATTTACCCCAGTCATTCTGTCCTTAGCTCTGTCCGCATTCTGTTCATAATTTCACTGCCATCCATTACTACCATTCCAAAGTACACACAGAGAAGGTGCAGAAAGAAACAAGTAGGTGTTCAAGTAAGCTGCAATGGCTTTGGGTTTGTAAATCACCGCAGGAAGAGGAAAACGATCCTCCAAAGCATGTTGGTTCTTATATTCTTATGTTTTTGGCCTGTGCCTCTTTGTAAAGTTATGTGCTAGTGTATTGTCGTCTTCATACTAAATAGTTCTTTATTCAAGCTAATGGTGGAGTAGAGTGGGACGTTTGTCCTGTACTAAGTCAAGGAAGAGCAATGGCAAACCGTGCTGCTAACGCTGTCAACAGATAACTAGACCGTGAGTTATTGAGTCAACCGATGCTTGGTAGGGTTATTTTTCAGTCATTGACAGTGTTAAGTGGAGGACATTATAAGTTGATATCAAAAGTCTTTTAGAACAGTTTTTACTAAGGTTTAATGAACATTATATCTATACATATATAACACTGCCTTAGATAGCGTCGTATCCAGTGTAGTTTATCTTATAAAATGAAATTCAGGCCATAGCAACGGCTCAGGGGATAAAGACACCTGCTTACCAAGCCTGGAAACCTTAGTTCAATCCCCAGAACTCTCTATCTGTGCTCTAAGCTCTACACTCCTGCCTTAGTACATTTGTGCCCTTTCCTTAAACAAAAATAAATGTTTTTAAAAGCTTAGAACACAAGTTGGCCTATCTAAGTGAGTGAGAAGGCTGATTTCAGAACTAAGCTGGGCAGAAAATAGAATGGAGGAGTGCCATAGTGAGAGGAGTGACCATGTTTCTATACTTCTATTGCTGCCATTGATAAGCTCTTTGCCCATTTCATTATTAATTTCACAAATATTCATTCATGTCTACTAGAAAATATACAAGGGACCTAGGAACTCATATGTAGAAGTAAACATAAATGGCTACTTTCTTCAGTAGACTTTGAAATGCCACAGTCTTCGTTTGCTAACAAAGTCATGGGCGCGCGTCATCAAATTTAATTAAATTCCAGTTATCCTTGTTTGATCATTATTTTTCCCAGAAACTGTACATGTTGTTTAGTGCTTATTTTCATGAAAAGTGCTACAAAGGAGAGTCAAAAGTGCAAAGGAGAGAAAGTAAGTCACTTCTGTATCTTGTCTCAACTCTGTCCTCTGGATTTAGACATGTCGATCTCCTAGCTTATATGTTGAGATAAGGTAAGGCTGAGTAGCCCTGAGAGTAATGAGGGCACAGAGAGAGTGCTGTCAGCTTCTTCTGTGCAAGTGCCCACTCAAAGTGCTTCTTCTACTCACGAAGCTGCGTGTGCACTTGTTTCTTACCTACTGATAATTAACGTTAAAGTTTACATCCACATATATGTAGATGAATATGGGTGTGTGTATTTTATATACAGCATGGTATTTCACAGGCATAATATGGAAAACCAAGTTGAGGGAGTGAATTCAAGGAATGTTGTTAACTCTGAGATTCCATCTTATACCTATCCAGAATGGCTAAGATCAAAAATTCAAGTGACACCACATGTTGGCAAGGATGTGGAGAGAGAGGAACACTCGTTCATTGCTGGTAGGAATGCAAACTAGTACAGCCACTTTGGAAATCTACCTGACACTATATCAGAAAATAGGGAATAGGGCTTCCTCAAGACCCAGCTATTCCACTCCTTGGAATATACCCAGAAGATGCTCCAGCACACAACAAGAACATTTGCTCAACCATGTTTATAGCAGCCTTATTCATAATAGCCAGAACATGGAAACAACCTAAGTGTCCCTCAGTTGAAGAATGGATAAAGAAACTGTGGTACATTTACACTATGGAATACTACTCAGCTATTAAAAACAAGGAATTCTTGAAATTTGTAGACAAATGGATTGAACTAGAAAGGATCATAATGAGTGAGTTAACCCAGAAGCAGAAAGAGTCAAATGGTATATACTCACTTATATCTGCATACTAGCCCAAGGGGCATGTCCCACAAAAGTCTTCACTTACCAAGAAAGTGGGACAGAGGGGAAGACTTCTTATCGGGACTCTAGGTGAGAGAATCAAGGGCGAATGGAAAAATAGAAGGACCCAGAGGGTCCTAGAAACCTACAAGTAGATTATTATGACGGGCAGAGCTGGGCCCAGGAGTCCTGCTCAAACTATGGCACCAGCCAAGGACAATATATGCAGTAAACTTCAAACCCCTACCCCAGATCTACCCAACGGACAGAACATTCTTCACAGTTGAGTGGAGAGTGGGGTCTGACTTTCACACGAACTCTGGTGCCTCATATTTGACCACATCCCCTGGATGGGGAGACCTGGTGGCACTCAGAGGAAGGATAGTAGGCTACCTAGAAAAGACTTGATACCCTATGAGCATATACAGGGGGAAGAGGTCCCCCTCAGTCACAGTCATAGGGGAAGGGAGTAAGGGGAAAATAGGAGGGAGGGAGGAATGGGAGGATAGAAGAGATGGGATAACAATTGAGATGTAATATGAATAAATTAATAAACTATATTAAAAAAATAAAATAAATACCCAATTTGCAAAAAAAAAAAAAGGAATGTTGCTAGTTCACCACTGTATGATAGGAGGATTTGAGCCCTCTCTGTTCAAGAGTGATGGGAAGTGTTATTCTACAGACTCTTGGCAGGATGGCCCACAAACCAATCTAGCACCTATGCCCTGCTGTCTTTCAGATATACAGTAGACATCTCCCTTGAGAAAACAGCCTTCTATTAGAAAGAGATATGCAAGTGATAGTATCCTAGGAAAATGAAAAATATCTAGCAAAACCTGGCAGTTATGGAAAGGTTACAAATATAAATAAACCATTCTGGGAATACGTTATTTAAAAAAAAGAAGAAATAACTGCAATGTATTTTATTTGATAGTCTATACCTGTAGCTTTTTCCCCTCATTCATTCTCTTAGTAGTAACAAATTTTGCTTACTATAATAATTCACAAATATGAAAATAAATAAAATAAAATAAAATAAAATAAAACTAAACTTCCTAATCCTAAGAAGAATTTCTGTAAATGCATAAAATTAAGAAAAAAAACAAAATTTACTACTTTGCTAATTTTTAACCTTTCTCTGAGTTTTATTTCTAAGATCAGCATTATTAGTATGTGCCACCCAATAACTGGAATTCTCTACTTTAAATTTAGTGTCTAAGATGTTTTTAGGTCTAGATAGATGTTTTAAGTTGATAATGATGAGATATGATAGACATGGCTTTACATTCAGAATTTTAGACACACTAAGATAAGAAAGATGTTTTCTTCAAGGCTGACAAATACAAAGAGCCAAAACACTATGAATGTAACATTTATATAATTCCTGATTGTCTCATGGTTCTACTTGCTGTAGGTAGTTTATTGTATATATGTGTAATAATTTAAATGTATATGTAAAAAAGAAAAATAATAAAAAAGTAATAATAAAAGTAAAAAAATTCAGTGTCTAATTCTGAATAAAATTAATTATAGCTTTTAATGTTGTTTAGTATCCTGCCATTGTTCCAACTTCTAAATTTTCTTAGAAGTGTGCAATAACTTTGTTAACATTTGACTTATTTGAGTTAAGAAAACACTAAATCTTAAAATTGGCTTTTAATTACACACTATCTCCTCATCCTTGTAATATACATATATTCTTGTTCTGAATCATTTATTTTGTAAGATTATTAGCTTTCTGGGTTTCAATAGTTGCATCCCTCTGGGAATACATTAAATTTGAAGTTTCAATTATTTTCAGAAATAAACTCCATGTCATATGTCTATGTTTTCTACTTTTATATTATTACCTCCTAATCTATCTCCTATAGATTCATTACAATGAAACATATTTTAAAACTATTTATTAAGCCTGCATTATCAATACTGTATTGGGTATTTCATGACAAAACAGTTAACTCTCCCATCAGACACCAACACTCTTTGCTTGCCACAGCTTCCTCCAACCAACCAACACCTCCCACTGCTCTGCCTTCTCACAAAATTGGTGTCCAATCCACAGGCATTTGGTTATGAGTTAAACTACAGCTTGGAATGTGATAGTAGTCTTAATACACACAAACACATATACTACACTGGGTGACTCCTTCATCGCTCTTATTCTAAAACTACAATCATCAGTTTGCCATTTTCCTTTGAAGATATCCTAACCAACCAAATCCATGGGCAGGAGACTCTGCTCACAACATCTGAAATCACTCATGGCTTGATGAGTTGAGTCTGCATAAAGTCAAAAGTTAATTGTATGTTTATAAGACATTTTTACCCAGGCCTCAAATTATTTCTTTTTGTACGTGTTCCTAAGGGAAATGAAATCAAGTTTGTCCAAACTTGGCTGTTCTGCACAAGGGAATTGTGTGGTTCACATGAGAAACACTAACATTCTTTATTCAACAAGAGACTAGTCTCTGTGGATGTGTCACACTCTGGGCAAGAACATCTGATTTCAGTTACTGACTAAATCCACACTTTCTTTTAACACCACTTCAACTGTTGCTTTTGGGAGTCTAGATGTTACCAAACTTTTGGCTCGTCAGAGGTGACCCCACCCACACTCTGTGCTTTATTTAAATTTGAAGCTAAAATGTGATGCTGACATAAACTTTCCCATATTTAAAGAAGTTAAGTTTCCATAGCAGGATTTTCTTCTTCAAAAGTGGAGTGTGCATGTGTGCATGTGTGCGTGCATGCATGCGTGCGTGTGTGTGTGCGTGTGCGTGTGCGTGTGTGTGTGTGTGTGTGTGTGTGTGTGTGTGTGTGTGTGTGTGTCTTCTTTAAGTGTGACAGTGCCTTCAGAGGCCATAAAATGCTGGTAAATCCCCCGGAGCTAGAGTTAGAGGTTATACTGAGATTCCTGACATGCGTGATACAGTAACGCGATATCTTAACCACTGACTAACCTCTGAAGCCCCAACAGGATTTTATTTATCATTATCTTTCTAGTTCCTCCAATGCAGCTCTTCCATACTCAAGCCAAATCAAATGCCAGACGGTTTACTGGACATTATATAATGGAGCCATTTCTTCATTATACCAAAGTAACACACTCATTAAGAAAAGTCTCAGGTTGGTTGCAATTGTTCAGGCCTGAAAGAGGCATCTTTGCTGGTTTTCTATTGTTTTTGCTTCTTGCATTTAAATCTCCCACAGCACAGCTCTGAGCAGCTTATTTCCCATAAGCCCACATTCTCAAATATATTTTTGAAGCTGCCTGGCATTGTACTTAGGCAGGAAGAAGGGGAAGTAATACTGATTAAAATCCATTTCTTGAGATAGAAAATAACTTCAAGCTAAATTTTACTTAAGAGAAAGTAGGTATTTGGTCTTTAAGACTGATGAAACAAAACCCTTAGAGGAATTTGCAGAATATAGAACAGAAATCATAATCAAACTGAATAGCCCATCAATTGCCTATGCATACCACAGAGTCAGCTCCTCTCCTCTAGGACTCACTATTAACTTTCCTTTACAACTAAATGGTCAACATGAAAACATCCTCTAAAACAAGTGTGAGCATTGCTGACTCGGAGTAGTTAGAATAACACAGAAATAGTAGCTTTGGGGATATAGTAGATAAAAGGAGCAAGAACAGATGATAACTTTAAATATTCACATATTTTTATCATAATTCATAACAGGGCATTCACATAAATATCAGAGTCTTATTTGACCAGAAGACAGACCACAGAACAATGGGAGAAACTAACCTCTCCTCTTCAAATTTTTGATAGTTGCCAACTTTGTCTAGAAGGAGGAAAGTAAAGTCAACAGCCTTAGTTAGCCTGAGGTTTCACATTTCATGTAAAGGGTACCAGCCACTGACCATCCTCTTCTTAGCAGACATGGAATGGACACTGGGTGCAGCTCTAAGCTGAGGTTCTTTGCTGGGTTTTATGACTGATGAACCACTTCAACAAGGAGGAGACAGTAAAGTTGTCTGAGCTCTCTGGGCCCGTGAAGTTCGCTTCATATTGTGTTCTTCTTATTGTCTGCTAAGCTGACATTTCTTACTCACTACATCTGACTTTGCCTTTACTTACCATGCTTCTTTCAGGCTATTGTTTGTTTAATCATGATCTGTCTTGCCATTGCATTAGAATAGTAGAAAGTAGAAAAAGGAGAAATCAGTAGAAAATCATTGTTAATCCTATGCCCTGCACAAATAAGTCCAGGTAAAACATTCTGAACAATGAATGAAAATCAATCACCAGACCTCATAAAACATTTTGTCTCTAGATAGCTTAGAAACATGAAAACTCAAGGAGAAATATAATCATTTCCAATGGGATTGAAAAGAAGCAGTAGGTTTTAGCCATTGCTTCTCTTTGCCTGAAGTTTAGATGTTTGTGTTTCTCTGAGATGCTGATCTACAATGCAGCTTCTGAGCTTCTTGCACTAAAACAGAAACTTGTAGTTCCCTGATGGTGTCAAGAACTGGCATTGCTGTCATGGGAATATTACAATCAGAATTAGAATATAACAACAACAACAACAACAACAAACAACAACAACAACAAAATCCAATCTGGAGCCAACTGGTCAACCTTCTCATCTTTCAGTCTCATTTCCAGAGAAACACATTTCTTACTTATTTGGAAATAGAGACAGATTTAACTAAGTCAGTACTCTTTGGAAGCAATTAGTCTAACTTCTGGTAAAAGTTTAAAATATTTAGTTACTCATTTATGTAGCAAAGGCAAATGATTACCTGAAAAAAGAATAATACTAAAAATATGAAACTAGATATGATGATCAAGATCTAACAAAATAAATCTATACCCACTTACCACCCACCGTCTTAGTTTCTTTTTCTGTTGCTGTGATAAGAAAATACTCTGAGAAAAGCAACCCAAGAAAGCAACATTTTTTGTTATGACTCATGATTCAAAGCTATAGTATAACATTACTAGCCATCAAGGTAGTAGGCAGCTGGTCACATGGTGCCCACAGTCCGCAAGCAAAGAAAGAATAGGTATATGCTAATGTTCAGCTCCCATTCTCCATCATATACCATCCAAGATCTCTAACCATGGAATGGCCCACCCACAATTAATATGAGTCTTCCCACATCAATAAATATAATTAAGATCATCCCCACAAGCACATCTAAGCACCTGTCTTAATAGGCAATCGTAATTCTTCCAAGTTTACAACTAGCACTATCTATCATATCTACTTGAATTGACCCTAGATCTGAACATGAAGTGTCTGATTTGGGCAAACTTCTTGGGAACTAATAGTTCTGCTTACCATAACCTACTACTTATTCTTTACAGCAAACTTATCTTAGGAAGCTCTTCTTCCCCCGATTCAATATAACATGAGACGGTGGTCTGCTTTATTTCACAATGTGTGTTTCTTCAGCAAACATATTTGCACAATACTTTAATCATCCTAAGTTAGCCAATGTAGGAAGCAAGAAAAGTCTTTTTTTGTTCATGTAGTTTCTTTTATATGCTCTGGGGATAAGCAGTAGGACAGCTAAACCTACCTAAGGGCAACAAAAGAACTACCTTCTGACGTCCTCCTCCTGAACCTTACCATCCTGCTTGCTTAGGAACCCAGAAACACATACTAATTTGTCTTTTGTCTCATCTCTGTCACTACAGTCCTTGACTAATTAACATGGGCTTTCTTTGAGATCATGACCTAACTTCCTAACTTGAAACCATACCTTTCCTCTTATCTCTTCACCATCTGTCCATCTCTGACGACCTATATTCCTCTCAGTTAAATGTAAGACAAAATCTGCCTTTCTTGTTTAAAAGCCTCCAAATGCTCTATAACCTACTCAACAAATTCAAACAATTTAACCTAATAGGGAGGTGACAGTAGTCCATGAAGTAAGGAAAAAAGAAACAATGGTTACAACGATTATTTTATTCATGACATTGGTTTAGAAGAACCTACATGAGATTAAAGGAGGCGTGTAAATCAGGGAAACAAGCTCCCTCTCCTAGGTAATATTATTAGATCCATCAACTTTGGTGCTTACCTCCCTTTGCTGTCCCCGACCTTACTCAGCACTTTCTAAAATCGATTTCTTTCAAAACACACAAATTAAATGACTTGTACTTTACCTTAGAAAATGTAAGGGGAAAAAAATCACATATCCAGCATAATAAGAGATAATAATTTGAAAGACACAATATACCAAAAGGTGTCATATGTGACCTAGAACAAGCCATTGTGTTCCAGGGAAGAGGCTCAGCTAGCTTGGGCTTTCTTTCCTTTTCTTTTTTTTTTTTTTTTTTTTTTTTTTTTTTTTTTTTTTTTTTCTTTCTTTCTTTCTTTTTTTCTTTTCTTTTTTTTTTTATTCCCCATCTGAATAGAGAATTGAAAACCAAACATCCAAATATGCTCCTGAGTCCACTGTGTTTACCGCCACTGTCTTTGTATTCCTCTAGAGTCAATCCTCTGAAGAAGCACCATCTGGAGGATGAGTTGTTTCCTCCACTCGCTGCTGAGAAACCCTTTCTGCCATCTTTTCCCTGCCATTTGCCTGCATGAGTACAACACGGAGCTTCTGGGCAGGCTTTGGCTATATGCTCTAGGTTACAACTCGGAATCTCAGAATAGAGTCCCATAACTTAGCCATTCTAATGAGCATCCTACTGAAATACCTTGTAGCAGATCTGGAGACTAGTTAGAGACGGACTGTACCCATCCTACCTGGTGAAAACAGGGCTTTTTGTCTTGAGATCCAACAGCCTCTGCTGCCCCCTGGTGGTACCTACTAAAGTTACCTTACTCGTCACTAGAGTCATAGTTCCCAGTACAACTCAAGAAACAGATTTTGAGGTGAACTGCACTTAGAACACTGTGTAGAGTGTGTCATGGTTTATGTTTCTTCAATAAACTTTAACTTTCAAGAAAAAAATATTAATTTTCCTTTAAAAAATCTACTACTACTACTAACAAAACATACATGGAATTGCCACTAAAATTCTCTCAGGTCAGAATTTTAAAAATAAAACTCATAACGATAATTTAAAATATTTAAGATGAGTTTCATTGTTTTTATACTAATGATAGTAATTTTCCTCATCTTTAGAACACATACTATTTTCTTCAAATTCAAATAAAAATATGTGGGTACCCCTGCTTAGCTCAAACTAATAATGTTAAAGCCTAAAACTAAAAACTAAAAAATAAATATAATAAATAAATAAATAAAAGAAGAGCAAAAATTAGGGCTGTTTTGTGTTATCTAATCTTTCCATCAACTATTTCTTCCTATTCATAAGTGCAAAATTCTTGTTCACAAAAACAAGTTATAAATGAGCTAAGGTTTTCCAAGCATCCCAGAAAATGGCCTCTAAATTGCCACTGCCTACTTATGAAATCCAAAGACTATGACATATTTCTCAACTTATCTATTGTTTCTTTGACTCTGACTAAGAGTCCACTAAAGAACCATTCTGTCTTTGAGGGTTTCCTTTAAAGAAATATCTGGTAATAAGATCATTTTCACGTTCTAGAAGGACATCTGTTTTCAATTTCATTCCTGGAAGCGAGGCAGAATTCTGAACAACTCAGAACCATCTGACAGTTTCCCCATCTTTGTTTCCACTGCTGAGATGGCATTCTTAACTATTCAACTTTTCCCAAATGAATTAATACCTATAATTTGTGAGCATGTCTACTCTAATGTTCCCCAGCTGGGGTAATTTTTACTCCACGATTTCCCACAGCTGTTGCGCAGTAAAGGTGTTCTGTGCATTGTTTTTTATGTGACTGCATATCACAATCAACTCAGAAACCACATTTTAATGTATCGGAATCTTTCTTCTTTGGATGCTCATAAATTGCATATGTACTCAGGGCCATGTGGGTGTTTTTTCACTGTAATAAACTGCAGCAGAATCTAGAAGTTATGATGTACAACCTTGGGCTACAAGGGGGTACTTTTGATACTTGAATGTCTCCAGGAGATGGAAAATTCAATTTATTTTATTGCCCCTCTTAAAAGTTCTAAAAGTTTGGGGAGAATAAAAAGTGTTCTTCTTACTTCTTAGAAGTATTAAGATCTGTAACTACTAGGAATTAAAATGTCTAGACCTTGGATAACATACAGATACTAAAAATAAATTATTTGAGTTGAAGCCAGGAATAACACTAGTCTGAACACAGACAGCCAAAAATCTTGATGGTCTGGATGTTTACCATCAATATTTTGTAGGCAACAAATGGATGGACTGTTATTCTTATGTTCTGAATTTTACTAAAAATTTCAAGACAGAAGTTGTCTTTTCTTTTTTAAAGGTTTGGTTGTTTTTTTTTTTTTTTTTAATTATATGTATATGCAAGGGAGAAGGAAATGATGCACAGGAGAATACAGGTACTGTGAAATACAGAAAAGGACATCAGATGTCTTAGAGCTGGGGTTACAAGTGGTTGTGAGTCACCAGATGTAGATGCTCAGAATCATACTTGGGTCCTTTGCAAGGTGATAAGGGCTTTCAAACTCTGAGCCATTTCTTCTCCCTCAAGTTATTTCTCAGTGGATGACTTTCTAAGTCCTCCTGCTTACTATGTTCTAGCCATTCACAGTCACTCACGACCCAAGAGGAGAACTCCTTCTACAGTCTTCATTGATAAACCCATAATCATTTTACAACCATCTGAGACACATGTGACTTGTGACCTCTCCGTTACTGACTTTCATGCCTTGATCAAACCATATTGGAAATGGTAACTCTTGGCTTTTATATTACCTTAATTCGTCTAATGGGCAATGTGGTAATGTAAAATTGGTTTAAATTTTTAAATATCCGTCCTGGAAATTGTGAAGAACACATAAACGGTGATAAGTATTATTAGTTGAGTGAATGTTGATAGCACACAATAAAGAAAGTCTATTTTTCACTACACATAAAATTAACGATTATTTGTAGGACTTTATACTTTATTGTAATAAATTAATATGCCTCTTGTTTGATTTTACAATCTTAATTGTGGGAATAATTTTGATTGTACAAATATTTGCCTCTATTGTTAAACTCTAGCTAAAATAATATTTTCCTAAAATAATTTTTACCTCTATGGTTGTTACACTAAACTAACTTTTGGAAGTAAGCAACATTAATTAAATAAAGTTCCCCAATTTCTCTCTCTTCCCCGCCCCCCGTCTGTCTCAATCTATCTTTTTTAATGTAACATGATGACTAGACACGGATATATTGTTCTCACTAGAGTTAAGTTTTAGAACTTACATCCTTAAATGCAATGCTTTATACACAGTAAATATTCAAGTATTTGTTAAGTACTTAAGGTAATTGCGAAGAATATCTTGAGTAAATTAGTTCCTTGCACCTTATCTACAACCAATTTTGTATTATTTTGCCCCCTGTGGACAAATGTTATAAATCTCTGGGTTTTCCAGAAAATATCTATCCTCCAAGTTTCTTGACATAGAGAAGTCAGATTCTTATACTCAAGTCATACAAGCATAACCAGAGGTTCACATTCATCAAGCTGAGCAAAGACATAAAGAACATTAAAATAATCACTACAACACAGATTTTAAAAATTGACTGTTAAACACAAGAACCTCACTCTCATCTTTCTTCCTAAATCTGGAAATCCAAGATCAAGGGAAAAATGCAAATTAAAGCACAGGAAAGGAAAAGAACTCATAGGATATTCATCAAGAGGCCATGAGGTGTTTGTGTTTAGAAAATTGAATATTGATAAAGTGTGGGGAGTTATCTATAATTAGGTGGCTTTATTAAATACAGAACAAGGCAAAGTAAAAGAATAAATAACAAATGATAGATGGATGGGTGGATGAATGGATGGATGGATTATAGATAGATAGATGATAAGCAGATAGGTAAAAAATAAATCATCAAATCAGGTACTCTTAACAGCCAGCAGATATCAAGATGGGGAGTCCCTTTAAGACAGACAGTTGAAGTTCTCAAAAGATAGAGTCCCTGGCAGAGGAGAGTTTTCCCTTTGTCTGAGGCTTAAAAAAATTACAACAAATATAAAAACAGCATCAAATGAGGCCCTGGGGAAATTCAGCAGAAACAGACTGGGAGCTTAAGGTACTAGCTGAAATTGTCAGTTGAGCGGTCTCTCTATGGCTAAGCTTCCCATGGTTGAACTTCTGCTTTCTTCTTACTGTAGACATGTTACCACCATGGGATAAACAATAACAATGCCGGTCAGAAATGTTTAACCTCTGGCTGTTCTTAAGAACACAGTGCTTTTGTCCTTGGGCTGTTTGCCATATTCTCTTCCCTGGCTTAGAGTTGAGGTGAGAGGAGAGGAGGGCAGCTTATCTCCAGGCATGGGGCCTTGAAGGACACTTGATGTGAATACGCGGGGCCTGAAATGGGGCAAGGCAAAGCCTGCTTCCAAAGCAGTGTCTCTGTCATCTTAAACAACATGTGATTAGCTACCAACATAGCATCAAGACTACTTAGGACTCACATGTTGTTTGGAGGTAGATCACAATTATAAACCTCCTGTTGCTGACTCAAATTGGATAGACATTTTTCTGTGTGTTCTGTGAGTTGTAATTCACCCCTATCATTGTGTAAGTGTGTGTTTGTTTGTTCGATCTTCATATATAAATATATATGTATATATGTATAAAACTTGCCCCTCCCTTTTTTCTAACCTTTCCTATGCCCCTCTGCTTTAAAGTTGATTGCCTTGCTTTTTCTTGTTTATGTGTACACCATTTCAGGACTGACCACCATGCATTCAACAGCCATTGAGGAGGTTCATCCCTGGGAGAATCTAATTCTCCTTCTCTCAGCAGCCAATAGTTGCTGATGGTTCTTTGTCTAGAAGAGAAAATTCATGATATTTCTCCCACCCACACTAGCATGTCTGTTGACATTGACATTGCCTCTGTCTTGTTAGTGCAGCATTTCCAGGAGAAACTGTTTCCCAGTAAATTTCCAGGTATTTTTGTTCTTATAACCTTTGGGCCTCTTCTTCTGTGATGTTCCCTGAGTCATAGATCCAGGAGCTGTGATACAGATGTAGCTATTAGGGATAGGCTCCCCCACATCTGTTAGTTGTTGAATTGCATCCAGATGTGTTTTTTTCTGTGAATGTCTCCATTTGCTATAAAGAGTGGTTTTTACTTTTAATGAGTAGTGGTAGCTATACTTATTTGTGGGCCTAAGGATAAGATTTGAATATAACAGGGAATTATGTTGGTTTAGCCAAGTGGAGATAGTAGAGTCTTTTCTAGGACACATAAGCTCACTGACTCTGGGAAGCTGCCTAGGTTTTCAGTGGCAGGCATGATTTCCTGCCTGTGGAGTAGGCCTTAAGTCCTTAGATAGTTGATGGTTCCTACCAACATATAAATGTCACTCATGTCACCTTTATGGATATCCTGACATACTAGTCACTGTCCTGGTTTGCAGGAGTTGCAGCTGAGTAGCAATGTTTAACTGCTTCCCTCTTTTGGCATAGTATAATCAAGATAGTAGGAAGGAGGCTTTCGGATCAGATCTACCACAAATCCCTCAAGTCTTATGTCCTAAGTGTTCTATGTCTTCAACACTAGGGGTTATTGCTCAACTCCTGAGAAACAACTAAGAGCTACATTGATAATTTGTACTGTAGTCAGAGTCACTCATACTACCTGTTCCTGGTCTTGGAGATTTTCCTAGTCTATGGGTCTTTGGGGCGAGGGGGGAATCATTATCAGCCTAAGTAGCATAACTTCCTTTAAGATATATAAATCTTTGCATGTGCATGGACATGCACTCATTTGTATTGCAGATTGGGAGGAGTAGATATGAATAACATGATTCCTTGAGGCGTTACCAACACCATTGGTATTATCGTCAAAGGTCAAACCACAAAGGTGTTTGTGTCAGAATTAACTGTCTATCATATTACACTTAGAATCACACCTTGATATGTTAGCCCTTGATCCTGGCTTCCTTACTTTCTGTTTATAGAAGATTGACCCATATTTGTAGGTAAATCCTTGTTGAAAAGCAGTCAACTCTTCCCTCATTCCAACAAGTCCTCAGAACTCCACTTTAGTCCTCCATCCTGGGTTCTCTTCTTTCTTCTCTTCTTCTTCTTCTTCTTCTTCTTCTTCTTCTTCTTCTTCTTCTTCTTCTTCTTCTTCTTCTTCTTCGAGAATATTGATCCACATTTCTAAGTAAATCTTTGCTAGAGGTAACCAATTCTAAGGTTAGAGGTAACCCTTATTCTAAGTCCCTAGAAATTTCATTACTAACTTTTAAAATACTCAAAACCCCACCTATACTAAAACGCAAAGGCCTAGGGTTCTTTCACTTCTAACAAACACACCTTCAATAGACTCTACAGCTTGGGTAGAAAGACTGAAGACTTGGCCTGGAGAGATCTCTGTGGGAACACAGTGAAGACACCATAAGTCAGAGGCGGCAGTATGCACAGTGGGTATTAAGCACTTAGTTGAGTGAAAAAAATCTATTTTATATTATGAGTCTTGCTTTAATAGGATGGAGAATTATTTCAAAAAGTGAGTGGATTAATAAGATTTTAAACATCTTCAAAGGCAAATTACCATGACCATCTGCTTTTAAATCTGTGAACACTGAAAGTATGATTTGAGTTAATATATTTCAGATTTCAAATTCTCTTAGTGAAGAGACAGAGGGGCTGCTTATATATCTTATTTCCTTGCATATGTAAAATGCAGCCTTGGTTTTGGATAAGATGCCTTGGGCACTTTTCAGAGAGAGAGAATGCAAAAGGAAAAAAAAAGCAGAAACTAGATAAGATGATTTTTGCAAAAGTCTCTTCATTAGTAATCAGTGTCCTGCAATGCTGATTTACATCTGTCTTCTGAGTGGCTGGAACAGAATTCCAAACCAATGCCATTTCTGCTTTCAAGGGGCTCTGTCCTCTAAACCTCATTTAGCATGAGGATAGAGAAACACAGATAAATGTCTTATCAGGCAAAAAGTAATTTCATGTTCTTGCAGTTCTTTCCTCTGTCTATTCAAATGCTAGATGCCCTTTCATCTCCTACAAATGGTTTTCTCTTAATCCACAAGAAACTAGCCCATTCTTCCTAACAACATCATTATATTTTGAGTGAATTATCACAGAACAATTAAGAGCTGTTCTCATGTGGCACACACTTATCTTTGGCCGCTTGTTTCAAAATTTCATTCAGCTGTGCCCTCCACTACTTCCTCATTTTGTTGAATGCTTCTGTCAGTTCCCAGCAAAGAAAATAACACAGTAGGGGGAGGGCAGAAGTCACAGTAGTATAAGACGTTATTGCTGCTCCAAAGAATGTTCTCTGTTATAGTTCACTGAGCTAAAGACAATGCATTATTATGTTAAAAAGTGTTACTATCGCTGCAGCAAAATGTCCCATAATATTAACCAAGGCTGCTGTTCCAACACTGCTGTGTGTGAGTGTGTGTGTGTGTGTGTGTGTGTGTGTGCGCGCGCGCGTGCGTGCACGCACTATAAACTGTAAAATCCCGTTTTGTCATGGGTTATATTTTCAAGGTGGCCTTAACAAATAGGTTTAATGCATTTCAAGGAGGCATATTTCAAATAAGTATGGTGACTTTGAAGTAACTCCTGAAACTACAAACTACATTCTTACTCAATTAATTGCAAATGATGTGACTTTAGATGGTATAAATTAATTTTTCTAATTTCTAGTGTCTGCATCAGAATGAATATTTGTGAAATTTTTAGTACTAAAATGAATGTGTCTGACATAAGGAATCACACAAGGAGAGGAGACATTGGAAAAAAAGGAAGGTATAACTACTAGTAAACACAATTAAGATATTTTACCTCAGAATTCCTTAAGTCCTAGTGTTCTGGTTCCATGTCTACTGCTGAGATAAAATGCCTTGACTAAAATCAACTGAGGGAGAAAAGAGTTTCTTTGGCTTCCATCTCAAGGTTATAGCCCATCATTGTAAGGCATTCACAGAGCAGGAGCTGACAGCTGGTACGTAACACCACATCCACAGTCAAAAGTCAAGTCAAATAAAGGTACCTATACTGCCTGCTTCCTGCTTCTATTCTTCTCTGGCTTTCTCCTTTCCTGGACAGTTCAGGAACCTCTGCCTAGGTAACGGTGCTACTATCAATGGCCTGAATCAAGCTAATCCCCCGCAGACATACCCAAAGGCCAATCAGATGGACGAAGTCTTTCTTTTGGTATTTCATTCCAAAGATTGTGGCCTGATGAAATTGAAAACTAACACACTGACAACAAAAATACAAAAATTGTGTGTGTGTGTCTGTGTGTGTTTGTGTGTACAAGAGGGTGTGGTACCAAACCTTCAGCTAATGTTGAAATTTGCTATTTCAGAAGGCTCACCTATTGTGACAGAAGTACCATTTCTTGTTTGCTCATTTAAAGGAGGCCTTGAGCACCATATCTGTATTTAGAACATTTTCTAAAATCCTTTGAGGAAATACTCGTGGGCACTCAAATGCTCTCTGATATTTATAACATGGCAGCCTAAAGTGTGCTTTTAGTTACATGAGTACAAATAATTTGAAAGGACAAAAATAATGTCAGTTATTGGAACACATGAAGTCACAGTTTTACAATTGAGTTGAATCCTAATCTGGGAGTTATTACTGCTAAATAGCATAGAACTTTCTTGCACACTCTATGAAAATATACTTAAAGCAATTTGTGTTTATCAATTCTTTGGTTCATTGTATGGTAAGTATCTTCTAGGTTAAGCATTGTAATTAGCCACTGGAGACATCAAGGAAAATGTGCTTGGTATTCATAAATGTTCAAAGTGTGGTCCAGAAGACACACATACAAAGAAATAATTAGATATCTACTATAGAGAAAAGAATGTAGACCTATTTCCCCAGATCTCCCTAGCTGAGTACAAATATAAGGTAGAGAAAAATTACAAAGGGCAACTTGTAGGTAGAAAGAGAAAAGGGAACTACTTAACAATCACAGAAACTGTAATGACAGAGGGTACCAGAATCCTCACCCAACAGGAACATAGCCTACTATGACAGTAGAAGGCAGCCCAAGTATGCTCATTCCCACTCAGAATCAAATAGAAGTATTGCTTGACAATACCAGTCAGGAACAAAGGAAGAGTACATGGTCTTGGGAGCCACCAAGACCAATGTTGAAGATGAGACAAGATATTTGGTTCTCCCACTCAAAGGCACACAGCAGATGGGCAGCACTGGCGCTGGGGAACCCAAGCAAGCAACCTGGACAGGGCTTCCACTTTGTTCCTGCTGATCTGACACTCTCTTCTTACCAAGAGACCAGAGACCACATTAGGAAAAAGGACTCAGATACAGTAAGACCATCTCCCTAAGTACCCTTTTTCCTCTGAAAAGAGGGAGGACCTCATTCCTCATGATGAACATTAAATAGCCCAGTTTGAGGAGGCTCCTTATTTCTTAGGCGGCAAGTGAGAACACTGCAACCTGATATTTTACTAGTGGGAATGTGCAGTCACTGTGTAAACCACTTAGTGGGTCTTCAGAAGTCAGGCAAACAATTCTTTGAATTGGAGATTCCACTTCTTTGTATATGTGCAAGAGAATCAAAGGCAAGGGTTCAAGTTCAAACTGAACTTGTACATAAGTTTCCATAACAACACTGTCGGGATTAACCAATTGAGAAACAATCCAAAGGGCCAACTGGATTAATTAAAACACAATATATTTTTACAATAGAAAATTATTCAGTTATAAATATGGCCAAAGTGTTCATGCTATAACATGGATGAACCTTGAAAGTATGCCTACTGAAAGGAATCAGAAACAGATCACATACTTCATGAGTCCACTGATATAAAATGTTAAACATATAACACGACTGAGTGATAGAAGCTAGGGAAATGATTGTCAACATATAGAGGGACTCCATTGATCATAACAGAGGTGCTCTAAAACTTGTGACTTGCAGGCTATCCCAATTATACTAAAATTAGTATTGAGATACATATAAAAAACTGAATTGTAACTAAAATTATATATACTCAAACCTACATATTCACTGACCCTTGTTCCATGCACTTGGGCAATGGGTCTCTTTGTTTGCCATGTCTACAGTACAAAGATGCTTTTTTAATGATAGCTGAGAGACACATTAATCTGTTTGTATAGAGATGGTTATTTAGAAAGCAGTTTGCTCATAAGCCTCATTTATTTTGCTAAATAAGCCTAGTGTTTGTTTGTTTTAAATAGCTGAGTTTTATATTCCCTATTTTGGTTTTCTGGCTACAACAAAATCACAGAAATTTAGGCTTATAAATTGCAATTTGTTTTAAGCAACAGACCAAAGTATGACAGTGAAAAAGTTCTTAAACTACTGTCACAAAGTTCTTTCCTTCAATGTTATTCCTAGGTTCAACTTTAAGAAGTAATGCATTTCTTAAACTTGTAACCACTTGGGAGAAATTACTGTATAGTTAATGGTGTTGGGCTAGAAGTAAAAAGCATAGTTTGAAATTATCTTTACATACCCAACTGTTCTTCCTAACTGGGCTGGATGCTGCATTCTGCCTTTCTTACTATAGTAAGTCATGTCGAGTGAAATGCTGGATAGAAGCGAAGAATAAAATGCTCCTGTCTCCATTCTGGCAGGAATGAAGATGTTCTTAAAACAATGGGCTCCTAGAAACTAGAAATTCCTTGGGTAGCTTATACTGGGATGAAGAAAAGGGTGGGGCCTTAATGTCAGCCAGAAGGGGATTTATCTCTGGAAAGAGATTTCACACAGTTCTTCTAACTTGTCAGAACATCTTGCAGGTGTTTCTGACGCTTAGACAGTGATGACGTCTAAGCCCTTCACCAGGACTGCTTAGTTATCTACACCTCTTGTCTTCTATTTAGATGTTAGTTTCATGTCAGGACTCGAAAGATGGACCTGTGGAGTCACCAGAACTCTTTGTGTCCTATGTGGTCACACTGAATAAATGTCCGTTGTCAGAATTTCACTATTACTTCATCTGTTTAGTGGGACTGTTGAGGATAAGTAGCCAACCTTGACATATTAGGACTGCCAGGATCCAGGCCATGCCCCTAACAATACAGGTAACACACAAGAGAATAAACAGACAACAGAAAGAGCACCCTGAGTAGCCTCCCCTCCATGTTTTTTTTATACTTCCCCTCACATCTTCTAAAGTTCTGACTCTACTGATAGTCACAAGTCACTCACCTAATTGTTGTACCTGTAATTACACCGTCCAGAGCCAAGATGCCACGTTCAGCTACTAAATCACATAGGAAGGCCAGATTTCTCTTCTTCTTCTTTTTTTAATCTCATCAGGAGAGAATGATAATGCTGTGGAATCTGTTTTCCTGCCAAGCCTGGAAGAAAGTGAAGAAAGGAAAGGACTGAGAAAAAGCTTGATGCATACCCTGCTGGGATAAATGGGTCTGCTCTCTGCTGTATATCACCACTCCTGACACAGGCATCCTTCTCTCCCTGAAGCAGCCAGAGCCTGGGCCAGAACATCCCCGCTGTACCCAACACATGCAGATTTCAGCATTGCTGTCAGTGCAAACTATAAATATCAAAATGAACCCAAAGGAATTCATCACATAGGGAACATGGATATTTCAGTTTCTGAAACCCGCCCCCCCCCCATTTACCAGGAAGACACATGGTGTCTTAGAACAAACAAGTTATTCCTGGAGAAGCATCTCAGTCTAAAGCGACAGAGGTAAAAAAGATTTGCTGTTTTAGAGAAAAACATTAAAGTCTGTTAGCAGATTACGGTCTAATCTATAATGCCAGCTCAAACAACACAGCGAAGGTGCTGTGCCCTTGCCTGCCCGACTCAGTTGTCATTGTGTGCAGTTGACTGTATTCATCTAGAAAATGCATGTTTGTATTCCATGTGTAACTCTGATTGACACAAACATTTCTGTTTTGCAGTTTTCTTTTAAGCTACTGAAACCACCCACTTCTAAGCACAGTTACAGTGTAGGACCATCCTGGATCATAGGTATATTTTCCTATTGATGTACATGCATGCTCTGTACCTCGCTACCCAAGTATCCTGTAAATGTACAAGAACAAAAAGTGTGAGAGAAAGTTTCCTGATAGGGAAGTGGGGTTTCTCCATGGGATGTTCAAATTGTCTTTCAACACTAGTCAGAAGTAAGTGTTTATTTTTGTTAAATCTGGCTATTATTAAAAAGTGCATTTCTTTTGTAATAAGGTTAAATGTTATCTCACCATTACCTGAGTTTCCATATTTAAAAAATGTTAACAACTCACATGAAAAATGTCTTGCTTTATATAATTCTTTTAGAGGAATTATTTGCTTTAAATTCTGGTTCATTGTTTCTCTTGTGAGATATTTTGAATATTAAGAAAATACAATATTTTTATTATGTATTTTATATTTTGAAAATGTTTTCTTTGGTTGTCATTTTCTTTTGACATTATGACTCTTCTATGCAATAGAGAAGTTGCAATTTTTATGTGGATCAAGTTTAGACTGTTTTTACTCATGGATTATGAGTTAGAAGACTTTTCCATGGCAAAGTTATTCTAAAAACAAAATGTAGATATAAAGCATTGTGATTTGTCATAATTACTATACCATGCACTGTAACACTAGCACTCATTCTTCCTGTCATTTGTGAATTAAAATAAAATTTAAGAAAGCATTTACTTAATATGTCCATGTTTTTCTTTTTGTTTATGAATGTTTGTATTTATGTTATTATCAAATAAAGAATAAAGTAGGGCTCTGAGTCTAATCTTTAAAAAAAAAAACAAAACAAACCTACCCAAATCACTCATCTGAACTTTCTCTATAGTCTACCAAATCCTCAATAATTTCAGGTAACCTCTCTACCAAATTATCTCTCTCTCTCTCTTTCCCATTTAATTAATTAATTAATTAATTAATGCATGCTTATTCACCTTCCTTTAGCTATTGAAATAGCTGTATCAAAATATTTTAATGTAGTTTCTTCGGATATTTTTGTGTTCTTTTGTAGTTGCCGTTTGTTTGAGACAGGGTTTCACCACATCACTCTGGAGGCCTGGATCTCACTACGTAGACCCCTGTGCCTGAACGCTAGGATTAAAGGCATGCACAATCCAGCCCAACCATCCCTAAGACATTTTGTTAATAAAAATTGCTTCAATATCACTTGCTTTTCTATATCAAAATATTCCTAGACGCTTTCGTCTTTGGACTCTGACCTGAGTTCTATCGTTTAAAAAACAATCTACTGCTAGTTGACCTGAGAGGTAAATAAGTTTGTTGTTTAACTTGGGGAAGAAATGTTCTTTAGAATCCATGTTTTCCCCCTTTTAAAGCAGGACATGTACACCTCCTAATTACCTACGGCTCATTTCTTTTCTCTTTGTACACTGCCTGGACAGCTTTTTATCTGGTTTATGCTTAGGTGTTTTGTATCAGTGTTTTTGCCAGGTTTTTTTCCTCTGTGAAGTGCTGATGAAACAGAACGAAGAGGATGGGATGGGTCACCTTGGGAAGCTTAACATCTAATTAGGAGCTTGTAAACTTACAAAATCTAGCTCTAAGAACAGAAGCATAAGTGCAAAGTTACGTAGTTCAGGTGAGATAGGAACTAATATGGCAAAATAAATGTCCTCGTAGAATGCTGCACTGGGTCTTTAAGAAGAAAGGAGCCTCTGTCATCAGTACCAAGTGCCTAGACACTCACGTCCTTTACTTTGGGCCACATAACTCATCATTATTATGGTCACTGGCTCGGTGGAGAAGTTCTCATAAGTCCACAGATGAAAAACGATACTAGAAGATGCCAGTGTCTATTTATTGTTTCACTATTCACTATTAGGCCTGCATTTCAAGAGGACTAACCCTGATTCCTCGGCCCTACTCTTTTATTCAGTGAGCACAGAGATCCATCTATATTGAAACTACATGAAGTATACATGTTAAAAAAATAATGAGTGCAGCCTCTTAGGTCGTGAAAGATGGAAAGCCATGCAAATATTGAAAGGACAAGTGCAAAGGAGGGGTCATAAGCCGAGGGCACGTCAGACAAGCTACACCCAGGGGATTTCAAATGGCTTGAGATGGAGTGAAAGGAACTTAAAATTCCACTTTCTGAAAACTAGTCTGGGCCACACATATATATAAAACATTGGCTTGAATGCCAAGGCAAAATATGTGGAATAAATTAAATACATTTTTTATTTCAAGATATCTTAGGTAACTATAAAAAGGTTTATCTAAAATGGACAAAGACACATGTGCCAGGGAATCCCAAAGTGGAAAGAAATGTCATGTTTAAGCATAAAAAATCTGAGGTCTGGCATATATCCCAGCGGTGGGGCAGCTCCTTACATATAGAAGGTTCACATTAAATATTGAATGAATTAATGAAAAATAAATGACTAGGAAGGTTTTTTTGAAATCAGGTGTTTCTAGATGTTCATAATTTATAACGTCTTCATTTCAAGGTTTAAGCACACATTCTTTCCAAGCATGAGACTTCTTCGAGAGGAGCAGTGTTTTGCCTAATGACTATGACAACATTAAGGAACCAGAATCTGGAACACAGCTCTGTTCTGCCACCCAGCAGCAATTAAGCAAAGGAATTGATGTTTCCTAAGCACTTGAAACACTGCTTTGCACAAATTAAATGCTGCATAACCAATAGAGCTATTTGTTAAGTAAATAATGAAGGCTAGGACACAAGACCAAGATAAAATTGTAAAAGAATAAATGTTCATATCAGACCATTTTCCCTCCTTTAAAAGTACCTGGTTCCCATTTAATTCTCTCTTGCATCTGCTTTACCATTTTTTTTTTGAAAAGCTCCAAAGATGTTTATTAAGCAACATTTAAAATGAAAACATTTTTATAATTAACCATGGAAAATATTTCCAAGAGCCTCATGAATAAGGACCAATTCCCAGAGTAGTTCTTTTGGAAAGTGATGTAGACCTTTTTAGTAGGTAGGACCTCATGAAAAGTCTTTCTATCATTGGGAAAACATTCTCAAAGGAAACTGTGAGAAACTGGTTTGTTTCTAAATCTCTATTCTCCCTAGTTCACAATATTAGCAGTGTTTTCTCTACCACACACTCCTACAAGTTATGTTAACCTTGCCAGGGACTCAAAGTATTGGCATAACCCCTTATTCAACTGGAAACCCCACAAGTATGAGCCTTATCTTTTGGGACATGATTCCCTCAAGCGTTTTGATATAGAAATGTGACGATGACCAACATAATATCTCACTGATGTGGGTATATTTGTATCAAGGTGTACACAAAAAGAGAGAAAGAAACTCGGGTCATAATACAGAGCTCTGAGTAGACAGATGCTCTGTTAAGTTAGAGAGGGACAGAGAGAGGTGGGCAGGGTACAGGTCATCCGGTTTAAGTGGACCGTAAGTGGTTTAGAGTTCAAGTTAAAAGCAATGGAAAGCCATTAACAGTATTTAACAAGAAGGTTACCTGTTTAAACCTTGATTTTTTTTTTAATTATCATTTCTGTTTAGAGTGAAGAACACATTAGAAAGAATGAAGAAGAAATACCAGGTGCATGTTACTTCAGTCAGTTAGAAGAGAGTGTGGTTTAGATGCTAGTGGAAGTTGTAGAAATAAAGTCTCACCAAGAGGCTGAGTGTAGATCAACTCATCAACTCATTTGGAAGTAAAAGAGAGCAGTGTCAAGAATACTGGCTAGGCTTAGGTACTATTTCTCAATCACAAGAAATTTTCAAATATGGGTTTAGGGGAAAGAACATGTATGATGAGTTTAGTACATACTAACCTCGAAAAGCCAGGCTTGAGTCCTCCAACTAAAGTCAGTAAGAAGTTGGTTATATAAATTGGAACCTAAGTAAAATATGAGCTGGAGAAATGTGTGTGTGTGGTTTACGTCAGACCACCATATAAATCATTTTACAAGCTTCTGTACTGACTTCTTACACCAGTCAAAACAGCCACAACTTCAGCTGCTCTCTTCTACATAAGTTAAACCAAGTTTAATATTTTAATGCCCCCCCCCCAACTGGAGTTAGCATGTACCTGTGGTATGCTGCGTAAGGCTTGCTTTTATACATCCTAGAAATATGAATGAGCTAAGAACTTCCCATCAGGCCTCAGTCTAAAGTATTTCACAGCATCACAAAGGCTCAGCCCTGGAGGCCAAGCATTCAATAGATGTGCCTTCGGGGGACATTTAAGATTTACAATATAGCTTCTGTCTAAAGCCACCTTTGATCATTAAGAAAAGGAAGCTGATGAACGGAACATGTTCTTTCCCCCCTGGGCACACAGAAACTGAAATGAATTTCTCAAAGCTGCTCTGATGCTCCAGGAAGCATCCAATATCAATCACCTAAAGAACTGGTCACCTTGATCATTCATTCTTCTGCAGGCTTTTCTTTCATCCTAAATTCACTTCCTCTGTGCTTCAGTGCCACTGCCAGCTAAGGTAACCACCCAAGTAATGGTTATGTGCAAGCCTATGTTTCATTAGTAGAATTTATGGTTACATAGCATTTATTAGTGAGGAAGTGAACTGAGAAGGGTGCATAAGATCACAGAAAGAAAAAGAACATATATAAAAAGCTTCAAATTTGGCTTATTTACTGATCAGATACAGTCAAGAAATTTTAGAGAAATTTGGGTTATGAAAAAAAATTAATAAGATTTAAGATGAATGTTAAAGCAGAGTGGAGGAGGGAAGAGGGGAAGGAAGAAATATAAAGGAGCCAAGAGAAGAGATTGTTTAAATCTGCCACAGTAAATAGTCTAATGATTTGAAATACTTAAAAAAGATGCCAAACATATTACAGTAAACTGGGCATCATGGAGATCAGTGATGCTCACAGTTAGAATATGCTATATTTTTCTTTTATTGGAGCACACACATGCTTTAAAAAGAAACATGGTACTAGAATCAATGAATTTCTAGGTTGAAACTCTAGGTGTTGATAGGTAAGACAGACAAGGTTTTCATCATCCTAGCTTTATCCTAAGGTCATCTACATGCAAGGCCAATTGTGAAAGCTTTTGTATTATTATTATTATTATTATTATTATTATTATTATTATTATTATTATTATTATTATTATTATTATGTTTTATGTTCATTTTCATATGCAAGTCCAAGATTTGAAACTTTAAATTTCTGTGTTCAGGTTGGAGGGAGTAGAAGCCAGAAAGCAAGAAAGGAGCCATGGAGGGGAGGGTGGAAGGAAACTGGAGGTATAATGAAGCATTTGTGGTATGGAAATGAAAGTTGGGAACTAAACTAAGCGAGAAGAATATATTATTGAAGGTAGCACACACCTTTGATATAAGACACAGAGAAATCAAACTGAGCTAGAACATTCCTCCCTGTTAACTACCATTCATAGTGCCTGAAGGTGTAATGCAGCCTATTGGGAGGAAAAGTCACCAAGGACCTGACCCATCTGTGGACTCTGTGTGCTACATTACTAACCTACCAGACAAAATAGTCCATCTAATGAAGGAGTGGAATGACTGTTTTGGGGAGAATCAACTGTTGCGTGATATACCTGAGGCCCACTCCCTGGGATAGAATTTAAGCCTGATACTATACATCTGATCAAAAGACAGAGGATAGGGAGGTCACAGGCCATATGGGAGAATCTGCTTCTGATGTTTTTCTTAATGGATTTATGATTAAACTGCCTTCTAAATATTTATCCTTATACTCATAAACTATAGCAACTCTTGGTTTTAGAGAAGCCTCATTTGGCAGAAGTGAGAGAGAATACAGAGACATATGTCCTGCTAACAAGAGATCAGTGAGTACTTAGTCCTAAATAAAGCATTCATATATATGTGTGTGTATATATATATATATATGTATACATATATATGTGTGTGTGAATATATACATATATACACACATAGATGCACATGTATGAACATGTGTGTTTATGTGTGTGTGACTCTGAAGCCCAATATGTATTGTAAAGATGGAATGTGAAGAGTGTAAGAGCCACAGGATGAGGAGGACTACAAAATCTTGTCTTCGAGGTAAGACATGGCTGTTGCATTCATGAGTACCCAGTAGCTCTGACCACCCACACAAGTCTTACTCAAGACATGAGAACAGGTAGAAGACTAGATAGGATGAAAGTATCAGCAAAAATGGAATGGTAATCGATGAGGTGTTATCACAGTTTATTATATAGAAGAAAAAGTTGCAAAAAAAAAAAAAAAAAAAAAAACCTTAAAGCTAATAAACTTCCCAGAGTCTGGTGACCTCCTTTCCACTCTTAACTTTTATGAGAGCCAGTTCTCTACATTCACGTATGAGTGAGATCATTCGCTGCTAGTCTTTCTACACTTGATTTCCTTTACAAACCAGACAACCTCCAAGTCCATTCACACTGTTATACATGACAGGAGCCTGTTCTTTGTATGACTGAATTCTATTCCATTGTGTATATCCACCATAATTTCTTTGCACACCCATAAACTGATGGACACTTAGATTTCTTTCACTATCTATTTTGAACAATGCTGCACTGAAGCTCGGAGTAAAACTATCCTTAACCTGTTTATTTAACCTGTTTATTTCCTTTCCTTTGCATATATGTGTCGGGTCCCAGCCTGTGGGAAAAAATTGAATCAGGGTTCACCTGAAAAAGGAAGTGGGCATTGAAAGTAGGATACAGAGACGTGAGAAATAACGAATCAAGTCAGGACATTTCTGATCAAGATTCACTTTATTGCCGGGTAGCAGGAACAAATTTAGGGCAAGGTCAATAGGATCTATTCTTATCTCACTCACCCTAGCTCCCGGGCAAGAATGCAATAGCCTAAATCGCTCCCTGTAGAACTTCCTATTTCTCTGAGTAGTTCCTTGTAAGAACTTCCTAGATCCTCTGGGTGGTTCCAAGTTGAGACTTCTCTACTTCTTTCAAAAGGTAAATAGTCCAAGGACAGCCTAGAACACAAGACCTCATGGTGAGGTAAAGGTCAGCAACTCGAAGGTCACAGTATACAGCCTAAGCACAGGATTTCAGCATGGCAGAATTTGGCACAGGTCCTCACATGTATGTCCAGCAGTGGGATTTCTGGATCACTTATACTTTTATTTTTATGTTTATGGGGAAGTTACAAACTGTTTTATATAATGGTTATACTTATTTACTTTTCTAGCAGAACTTTCCTCTGGATCTTTTTAAAAATTATAGTTAGGTAGAGGAATTTTAATTCATATCATGGATGCTCTGGCAAGAGATCACATCTAAAGGCTTCTAGATCTGTATGGTCTGCCTGGAATACAAACATGCCTTTAATCCAGGAGACATAGGCAAGTGGATCTGAGAGCAAGGCCAGCCTGGTATAGAGCAAGTTTCAGGTAAAGAAAAGCTTAGGTCCAGGCATGGTGGAACATACCTTTAATTCCAAACAGTGATGGTAAAATTGGTTTGTACAAGAAAGCACCCCTGCTTGAAAGTGAAGTCTTATTGGGTGGCACAAAAAGTGACAAATCAGAGAAAGACTTGACAGAATAGCATCCGCCCAACTCTCATGAGAAGAGAGAGGAAAGGGAAGCTACAATGAGAGGAGGTGGTTTTCCTGGTACTGGATCTATTTGCATTTTTCTACATGTAGCCCTCCAGTTAGACCAGCACCATTTGTTGAAGATGCTATCTTTTTCCACTGTATGGATTTGGCATTTTTGTCAAAAATCAAGTGTTCATTGGTGTGTGGGTTTATTTCTATGTCTTCACTTCTAATCCACTGATCAACCATCCTGCCAGTGTATCTCTTAATTCCCACTTTACTTATAAGGAATGTAAGTACTTACTTCTAACACTCTTACCTTACCAAAGCTAACAGTCAAAAGTAAGAGATGTGTAAAATGGCTCTAAAGCTGCTCATCCCTGAAAACATAGACCAAAAACTCCAAATGACTAATAGTCAATACCTAATTACAGCCAATATTAAATCTAATTGATGCTACAAATCTACAGACTGGAAAATACAAAAACAAAACATACTTTGTATCCTGAAATGCACCCTTTCTCATGCCCCTCTTCACTTGATTCAAAAGCTTCCAGTAAAAGGAAGACTCTTTGCAGGCAAAGAATCAAACAAAGAGGAGAAATTACAAGTCAGAGAGAGTTGTCTTTGTTTTTGCCTTGTCAGCAAGGCTGGGAAACCATCCTGTCATGAGTTGCCTGCAATGAGCCACCCACACTTCTCACAGTTGGCAGCCCAAGAATGACAGAAAAACTTCTCTATTGAACTTGACTTTTATTTCTTGCATTTGAAAAGGATAACTACTAAAATTTGACCATGTTGAAGCTGTCAACGGAAGAAAAAAAATAGACTCAAGGTAAACATATAATGCAGAAGATTTAGCAGAACACCAAACAATTTGATCTTATTTGAGGATAAATATTTATATTGAATATTTCTATTTATTCTCCTATATTTGGTAAGATTAGTGATTTCTGAAATAAAATAGCACATTGTTCTGTGCCTCCAATTTGAATATTTTGTACATGATTTCTTTCAAGGATGCTGTGATTTTCAACTATTTGCTATGGTCTGAATGTCTGTGCCTCTCTTCCAATTCAGAGAAGTTCAGATGTATATTTTTAATCTCCTCCAAGGAATGATAGATATTAGAAGGTGGGAAATTTGGTATAGTGAATAGGCCACAGGGTGATGGCCAAATAGATGAGATTAAAAGTATAATATAGATTGAATCTGAAGTGCTACTGTCTTACTTACCTTTCCATTGCCTGACAAGATACCATAACCAAGGTAACATATGGAAGAGTTTATTGGGGCTTGCTTAAAGTTTCAGAGTGTGACTTCATGACCATCATGGCAACAGGCATCCAAGCAGGCCTGGACCTAAAAGCTTACATGTGATCTACAAGTAAAAGAGAGAGGGAGAGAGAGAGAGAGAGAGGGAGGGGAGCGAGAGAGAGAGAGCGAGAGAGGGGGAGGGAGGAGAGAGGAAGGAGAGAGGGAGGGAGAGAGGCAGAAGAGGGGGGAAGGGAGAGAGAGAGAGAGAGAGAGAGAGAGAGAGAGAGAGCATGAGCTAACTGGGAAACTGCATGGTCTTTTGAAAGCTCAAAGCCAATGACACCCATTCTCTCACAAGACCTCACCTACTCAAAGAAGGCTATACTTCCCAGAGACCAAAGTAGTGCAACTCCCTGATTACTAAGTATTTAAATATATGAGCCATTGGGTCCATTCTTACTCAAACTACCACACTTTCCCAAACAGTTTCATCACCTAAAGACAATACATTCAAATATATAATCTTATGGTGACCATTCTCATTAACCAATCATCTAGAGGCTAATGTTTTCTTTTATACATGACCTTCAGCTAGTGGGTTTGATTATCTTAGTTATTTTTAGAGATTCTTGAAACGTCATGAGGTATAGCCTAACTAGAATAAGTAAGAGACGAAGGGGAGGGGGGCGTGGATTTTGAGGGTTATACTATGATTCTGCTTCCTGCCTCACTCTCTGGGTTCTGGTCCATCATAATACAAACAACTTCTGTTACCTATGTATAATATATAGCAAAGTACTATGTAATAGAAGAATATATGACAATTCATTTCATCATGAATTAAGCTGTTCCACCAGGATTGACATAAACTTTCTTACACCATGGCCCAAAATAAACCTTTCCTATGTTAAATTGCCTCCATCAGGCCTTCTGTCATGGTAATAAGATAGTAGGCAATACAGAAAATTGATATTGGTACTAAGAATGAGGTTGTTGCTGTGGCTAACCTTCACCATATGGTAGTTAAGATCTTTTAATGTGTTTTTTAGGATGTCTTTGGAAGTACTTGTATGCACAAGCTAAAGAAGTCTTAGAAATCCATAAGCAGACCTTCACAAATGAGGAATACGGCCTGGGATGTAGACAGTAAAGAGTGCACTCATGAGGGTTCTGGTAGGAATAAGAGCTCCATTGAAAATTTGATTAGGCTAGCATAAGAACACAATCAACAAGCGCTAAGGCAATATACCAGGGCTATATAGAACCATTAGAACCCAACTTCCTAATACAACAAGCCCTGGATATTCTAATTCAGCTGAATCACAGCAAAATGACCTTAAATCCAGGCTTACGAAGATGATAGAGGTCTTTAAAGAAGAAATAAATAAATCCCTCAAAGAAATTGGGGAAAATACAATCAAACAATAGAGTCCTTTAAAGAGAAAATGAATAAAGCACTTAAAGAAATACAGTAAACTACAATGAAACAGGTGAAGAAAATTAATAAAATGGTTCAAGACCTGAAAATGGAAATAGAATCAATGAAGAAAACACAAGCTGAAGAAATCCTGGAGATGGAAAACTTAGGGAAGAGAACAGGAACTACAGATGTAAGTATCACCAACAGAATACAAGAGCTGGAGGAGAGAATCTCAGGCATAGAAGATACAATGGTATAAATCAATCCATCTGTCAAAGAAAATATTAAATCAAATTCTAACAGAAAATATTCTTTTTGTCCTTTGAGAGTGACTATCAACAAGAGATAAATTCTAGGATAGAGATGGTAACTTTTGTACACTTTCCTTCTCAGCACTGGGATCCCATCTGGCTTAGATCTTTCCAGGTTCTAAACATACTGCTATCATCAATCTTATTGTGCTCATAAAGCTACAATATTTCTGCTTTCTCTTCTACAAAGTTTCTTTAACCCTGAAATGAGGAATTTATGGATATCCCATTTACTACTGAACGTTCTCTTGGTCTTTTCACATTTTCCAATTGTGGTTATCTGTATTTGTTGCCATCTATTACAGGGGGAAGCTTCTCTGATGAAGGCTGAGAAATATATTGATCAGTGAGCATAACAGAATTAGGAGTCATTTCTTTGCTATATCCCTTTAGCAGAACAATGCTATTTGGTTTCCCCCTAGGTCCTTGGCCTGTCTAGTCTTAGAATTCTGGCCAGACACACAGTGTTGAGCATAGGTTCCATCTCATGGTGGGCTTAATTCCAACCTGATAGTGGTTGGTTACTTCAACAACTTTTGTGTCACTAATGCAACAAAACATAACAGTCTTTCTTGTAAGCAGGTCACCACTGTAGATATCCAGGTTTTGGGTTTGTGTTTACCTTTCTTGTCTGGTAGTAGACAGAATACTTTTCAGTAACATGAACACCAATCAGTGAGAGTGAAGATTTTAGGTAAATACCAGCTCATGAGCAAATGAGTTATGTACATATTGTCTTTAGCAATGGGGCCTTACTATCACTTTATAGAGTGCAAAAAGTAGCCTGACTTGTTTGGGGATTTTTATGATGACACTTGATTAGATGTGACCCATTCCTGGCACTAGAGGTTTAATTCGATGGAAAGAGATATCTAATTGGTGCTTTGTCTCCCTCATTATTTCTCAACTCTAATTTATATCACCTTTACCTATGTAAATATTTTAGGAAGAGTCTACTATACTAGTTTTTGATTTGGGGGTTTGTTGTTGTTGTTGTTGTTTTGTTTCTTGTTTTTTGGTTTTTGGTGTTCTGTTTTGTTCTGTTTTGGGTTTTGGCAACTTTTAATATGGACCTTACTTTTATCTGTCTTCTCTATTCAGTCTCTTACTTGCCTCATCCTCCTCCATTTATCCTCTCATTCCAGCCCCCATCCATCTATAGCTCTTTATTATATGTTTCCTCCCTAGGTAGATCCTTCCCTAACCTAGGACCTTATTCTACACCCAACCTCTGAGGTTGTAAAGATTATAGCTTGCTTATCTAAGACTACAGCTAACATGCATATTTAAGTGAATATATACCATATTTGTCTTTTGGGTTTACCTCACTCAGAAAATTTTTCTAGCTCTATATATTTACCAGCAAAATGGATAGCTGAGTAATATTCTATTGTGTGAATGTTTTACATTTTCTTCTTTTATTCATTCATTGATGTACATCTAGGCTGTTTCTATTTTCTGGCTATTATAAATAAAGCATCAATGGACATGGTTGAACAACTATCTCTGTAGAAAAATCTAGAATCATTTAAGTACATGCCTAAGTGTGATATAATAGATCCTGGGGTAGACCTATTCCTGTCTTCCTGAGGAACTGCCACAGCGATTTCTATAGTGGCTGTACTAGTTTGAAGTCCAACCAGTAATAGGTGAATGTTCCCCTTATTCTAAATCATTGCTGGCATGAATTGCCATTTGTTTTATAAATCCTGGTCATTCTGCCTGGTGTATCATGAAATATCAAAGAATATTTATTATTTTCTTGACGGCTAAGGCTGTTAAACATTTCTTTAAGTGTTTCTTATCCATTTGTGTTTTCCCTATGAATTCTCTGTAGAAATATGTACCCCATTTTTAAATTGTTTTTTTTACGTCTAACTTTTGAGTTCTTTGTATAGTTTGGATATCATCCCTCTATGAGATGTATAGTTGGTTAAAAAAAAAAAAAAGAAAGAAAGAAAAAAGAAAAAGAAGAAGAAGGAGGAGGAGGAAAAGGAGGAGAAGAAAAAGAAAAGAAAGAAACTTTTTTTCCATTTTATAGCCTGCTGCTTTGTCTGGTATTTTCAGTCTGAAATGTCCCTGAATGGACTAGGTTTTGAATAGTTAGAGTCTAACTGGAGGTGCTGTCTTCACAGGTTCTATAGATGTTGTGAGGTAGGGGACAGCTAACAAAGTGGAGGTATTTGTTCAAAGTTTATAATTGAATATGGTTCATGCCTCACTCTTTGTCTTAGTTGTATTTCCTGTTGCTGTGATAAGCTATCACAGGAAAAGCAACCTAACGGATAAAAAGTTTGTCTCACAATTTCAAGTGACAGTCCACTATTGTGAGGAACTCAAGGCAACAGAAACTTGAAGCAGTCTAAAACAGAGCGTGATGAATTAATGCATGCGTACTATACTAAGCTCATCGTTTCCTTGTCACAAACTACTGGCTTGTGAAACAGTACCTCACACAGTTAGGGCAGTCTCATCTCAATTAACTTTTTAAAAAGTCCCTCATAGACATGCCCACCCACAAACTCAGTGTAACTAATTTCTCATTGAGACTCACTTTGAAAGTGATTGTACAATATCAAGTTGGCATTGAAAAGTGACCATCAACTCTGTACTTCCTTGGGTGCTGTGATATGAGCAGCCTCTACCACATGCTCCCTGAGCTGATCCAATTTGCCTTCCTCATCACAATGGGCTGAAGCGCTCTGAAACTATGACCTAGCATAAACCTCCCCTGTCTTTAGTTACTCCAGCAGGCTTTCCATCACAGTGTTACAATTATAATTAAAAGAAGGCCTTCATTACAGAGATCTTAGGTAGCTGCCTTGCACCATCCATCATGTGAGAACACAACCAGAAAAATTTAAAAAGTCATAGCTCATGAGATTCATAATTTTCAAGTGCCTCAACTTCGAATCTCTTAGCTTCCCGAACTTTTTTTATAAGTTCCCCAGTGGAGGATGTCTTGTAATAGAAAAGTTCACAAACAGAAGAGGTGGTTTACAAAACATACTGGTCTCTAGATAGAGACATGAATTCAAATCTCAACAAAACATACATATGAAATTTGTCTTTTATGACAGTTTGAACTTCAGTATCCTTAATGCAAATTAAAGTAGTGTCACTCACCTTATGAAGTAAAAACAAAACAGAACAAAACAAGCATGTATATGTTTTCACAGTGCCTAACATAAAATTTAAACATAAAATTACTGTGTCCCAAGATCCATCTTTCACACAACAATATACTTGTTTAGAGGGACTCTTTTATCACCCAACAAATGATATTCATTTCTTATTCCCTCTACGGGTTACTGAGTACTGTACAGGGTTATCTGGTGCAATTGAAATTGGTGGTAGATATAAGCAGTTCCACTATGCAGCTATAAAGAAAATTACCTTTTTGAAATGTTCTTCCTGTGAAATGATGGTTTAATGGCTACAGAGGGATGTAAGAAGGCCATTGGCAGATGAACAAGAGTGTCCTTCCTCTTTTGAAAGTTCTACATGTTACAGTGGGTTTTTCCACTAAATTTGCTATGTGAGAACTGGAACAAATGCATGTTATATATTCAATTTTCCTAAAGCTGATGAGTCACACTGTTCAAAACTGAACTGAAAACTAGAGGTTTCTGAGCATGTATTCCCTTTTAAATTTGCAGCATGTAAATTTTTAATATACTCTTATATTTCTTGAAATATACGGAAATTAGTTCTTGGATTTGGGGTCATTCTCAGCCTGTTATATTACTTTCATTGTATTGGTACTGGGAAGATAAAAATAGATATCCTTAGCAAAACCAAAATTATATACAAAATGAAAAGTTCTCCATTTCAACTCATTGCTGAAGTAGTGCAGCTTGAAAATTGCGTCTTGTGTTTAAATTCCCCAATTTCAAGGCAAGCAGAAAGCTTCTCTATACCTATTTTTTATTAAACATGCTTTTACGTGGCTTAGTCTTTGTAACTGGCAGCTCTAGGAAGGTATTGTAGCAATGAGAACATGATTTGATCAAATACAGGTGGGTCCCAGTGTTTCTCGGGGGCTTTCCACTTGACATTCAGGGCATGTATATATGTACATCAAAATATAACTCTCAACAGCTTCCCTGCGTCACATCGATATCCTTGTTAAGAACAGACCAAGATTAAATAAAGCAAAGAAGAGACATCCTAAACACTCGGCACCTGGCTACATGAAATTACTGTTTTTATTCTTTAGCAATCTCAGAGGAGATCAATGTAGCTATAAGGAGATTTGGTTTAATTAGTCTCATGAGTTAACTACCCCATATCAATAATCATTTGCTACACAGCTCACCAAGGGCGTCATACGCTACCTGTTTGGTCTTTGCAAACTTTTATAGTAGATGTCATTTCCATATTCATTTTAGAGAAAGTCAACTAAGGCATAGAGAAAAAGGGGGTAGATGCTAAGTGTTTTGAACTTGGGAGCATCATTGAGCCTCATGAAAACAATGACCACAGTGCACCTTGTAAACAGAATAACAGTTGGATGCAAACACAGTCACTTGGCCCAAAAGAACTATCTCTTAGGTCATACCATTCATCGGTGCCTGCCATCTACATGTCAAACCCAAACAGCTCTACCCTGAGTATATAAAACAGAAATTCACTTCTTTAAAAAATATACCTGATGACCTAATTCTCAAATCATTAAATAATTTTTATTACCAGGTATTCTCTTTAGGGTGAAAGTAAAATTGCTAAATTGAAAGTCTTCATTTCCCCAAGACAGTCAGGTTCAATGACTATAATCTTTGCCTATTCCACTTATAAAGAACCCATTTTTCATGGTTGGTGAGAAAAACATCATTTGTTGGTGTCCTGATTTCTATGGACAGCATTACATGACAAAGTCACTCTGAATTCTGGTTAGTTTTCATTGCCAATTGTACACACCCAAGAGTCAACTAGGAAGAGAAAGTCTCAATTGAAGGATTTTTCATATGTCAGATTGGCCTTTGGCCATATCTATGGGGAATTTCCTTGGTTATTGATTGACTTGAGAGGGCCCAGTCTACTGTGGACATTGCCAACCACACAGAGGCAGATGGGGTTGAGATATATAGGAAATCTAACAGAGTAAGCAAGAATAAAAACAAGAGAGATACTGAGGATGAAAAAGGCAAATAGACAGTGTGTGTGTGTGTGTGTGTGTGTGTGTGTGTGTAAGAGAGAGAGAAGAGTGAGAAAGAGACAGAGACAGAGACAGAGAGACAGAGAGACAGAGAACCACCAAGAAGAAGTGCTTTTCCAGTCTCCGCTTCAATTTCTGCTTATAGATTCCTGCCTTGACTTGCCTCAGTGATAAACTGTTACCTGGAAGTGTAAACTAAAATAAACTATTTCTTCCCCAGGATACTTTTGGTCAGAGTATTTAACCACAGTCCAATGTTAGTGCCACCCTTCTAGTCACCAGGACAAAGGATTATCCTCAGTGCCCCTTATGGGACACAGAGCATCAATTTCCCCAAGTCAGTGTGCTTGCTAAGTAGCCAGCTTCCTTAGGTGCCCCCATTATCATTGGCCTGCAATTTCATAATGTTTTAACTCTATTTTTTTTTTTTTTTGTCTCAATTAATGCTTCTGGAACACTTAATGTATCCATGCATTACACAAAGGGTTAGGAATAAAATGTAAATTATGAAAGAAAGCTCTGATCTTACCTAGTAAAAAGACCAGAAAAAGAGACAATAGAAATACAATGCTGTGATAGAATGTATGAAGTACTCAACAGTAAACTAAAGCAGGGTCAGGAAATGGTCAGAGTATGGGTAAAAAGATGCTCCAAGGGCAGGATATTTATGTGAAGATTTGAGCAAAGTGAGGAAATGAGGCTGAAAGCCATCTTCCCAAAAGGCCTATGGGAAGAGAACACACTTTGATGAGCACGAACAAGGTCACATAGCTTCATGAGCAACAGCGTGAAAGAGAACGGAGATATAGGGGCTAACAGAATGCTGTAGACCACATAATAAAATTGCTATTTTATTTTTAAAATATGATAATGTGTACATTTTGCAATTCTGCATAACAAAGTGTGGTTAGAAAAATATATAAATGTAACATTTTGTGGTGTATGCCTGTGACCCAGCACTTGGACACCAGTGATTTGAGGCCAGCCTAGGCTACATAAATGATGTGTCCCAGCTCACCGGACACATCAAACCAGGGTTCACCTGAAAGAGGGAGTGGGGATTGAAAGTGGGGTACAGAGACATGAGAAATAATGAGTCAAGTCTGGAAATTTCTGATCAAGACTCTCTTTAATGTGGACATAAGAATATATATAGCAAAGTCAATGGGATCTATTCTAATCACACTCTCCCTAGCCTCCAGGCATGAATACAATAGCTTGAAATGCTCCCTGTAGGAACCTCCTTAATCCTCTGAGTGGTTCCCTGCAAGAACTTCCCTATTTCTTTCAAAGGTAAGTAACCCAAAGATAGCCTAGAACACAAGACCCCCTTCAGCAAGGGTCAGCAACTCGAAGGTCATGGCCTGCAGCCTAAGCACAGGATTTCTAACATGGCAGAATTTAGCATGGCTCCCCCCCAATACATAATAATATCCTATTGCAAAATAATAATAAAAAATTCCTTGAAGAATTTCCATCAGTCAGGAGTTGAGTGTGTACTATACTTTCTACACAGAACTTCAAAGGGATAAAAATCAATCATCATGATGTTTGAAAAGCACCTTTCCCTCCAGATGTTTGGTGCCTCCTCTCCCGTTCCATGTTAAGAAGACAAGGAACCTTTCAGATCTATGTGGCAAACTATCCTCAACACTGGCAGTTCACCTCCTGTAGGCCAGCAAAGCATCTTCTCATTAGGTCAGAAAAAGATATTGCTCTTTGTGATTAATTTGAAGTTAATTGATTTGGTAGTTTAATTACATGTGGAAATTCCATTATCATCCCAAGGTCTTAGCTTCAAGGGTAGGGCTTATAGTCCACTCAAACTCTGGGATGTAGAAGAACTTAAAGTTCTGCCTATAGGACAGGGAAGTCAGTGATTCAGAGCATGGCAAATTAATTCCATGTAGTTTTTGACGTGGTGAGGTTACCTAGATTTCTATGTGGTAGATTTCAGGTGAACAATAATAGTACCAATGAGATAAATCAAAGGTCATTATCACGGTATAGACAATAGTTGTTGAGAGATTTTATGCCTTAGATTCCAAGGCAGATCCACTACATTTGTTCTGTGTGTTGGCCATGGATTCTCTACTTAGTGGGAACAAAGCCTTGACATCATGAAAATCAGAATACTTTGACTCCTCTCAATTGTTTACAATCCACTCACTACACATGCTGTGGTCCCCTCCTCCTTCCTCTGCTATCTGATAGAGATGCACATAACCACTGTGTTCCAATGCACTCTTGGTACCCATTATCTACTGTATAAGTTTTTTGTCTACTTGTGCAATTCCTGTACTGACACATAGTTTATCTAACAGACTAGGCTAATAAGGAAACACTGAAAAGATGGAATCTACCAAAACCAGAATGCCTTGCAAAAAAACCTCTCTATATTTATTGAATCATTAAATGAAAAGCCTCTAATCTTTCTCTATCCATCAATAATACCTAAATCCAAATCAAACATACAACAGCTAAGTATGTGATGGCTAGCCATTCTGTTGTTGGAAAGCACAAGAGGAAAAGTCTCTACTATACAGCTCAGTGTTAAATTGCTGTTTTTGTTTCTGCAGATGAGGGGATGAGATGAGAGCCATTCCAAAGCTTTCTTTAACTCTTTCTGACCTCTTGATGGCTGGTCCAACTCAGCTGTTCTGATCTAAACTCCTCTCCAAGTGACTTATTCAAACTGGCTTCTGACTAAATTGCTCTGCCTGGCCTCAAACTAATTCTGACAATATGTTTCCATCTTATGACTCCTTCTCATTCTCTGAGTTGTTCTGTCTTTACCTGTGTCTAGCTTGTTCTTTCTGCAACTTGTCTTTGTAAAACCATTCATATAAGAAACTATTGGTATAAAGTTCTCCCTCTCTCTGTCTCTGTCTCCTTCTCTCCCTGTCTGTCTCTGTCTGTCTCTGTCTCTGTCTCTGTCTCTGTCTCTGTCTCTGTCTCTGTCTCTCTCTCTCTCTCTCTCTCTCTCTGTCTCTGTCTCTGTCTCTCTCTCTCCCTATACTGCCCTTAGGTAGCCTATCCTGTCCTCTTCTCATATCCTATCTCTGATTCATTCTGTCAAATCTTTCTCTGATTTGTCACTTTGTCTGTCCCTCAATCAGACACCACTCTCAAACATGGCTATTTCCTTTTATAAACTAATCTGACTGTCATTGTTTGGAATTAAAGATGTGTATTAAGGATGTGTCTGTATTCCAGTCAGAACATGTCTCAAAATACAAAAAACAAAAAAAACAAAAATAAAACAAAAAAGGTTATCAATGCAGTTAGAATTAAGGGTTATTAATTTTGGCCAATGGCAGTTTAATTAAATGGTTTATGTCAGATGTTCCTAATTACTTTTGTTTTTGTGATAAGATGCCTGAGGGGACAACTTGAAGGAGAAAACATCTATTGTTACTCAAAGTTTCTGAGAGTTCAGTTCACAGCTTCATGGTCCATGGGTAATACATCACAGCCACAGGACTACATCATAGAGAAGATTATTCACTTCATGGTGGATGGAAAGAAGGGGACTGGTGGCCAGGGGCAAGCAGCAAAAGCAAGTCCTAGTGGCCTATTTCGTCTATCTAGATCTTACATCCTAAAGTCTCCAGAACTTCCCCAGATAATTTCCATGCAGGAGAGCAAACACTGAACATGTAAGCCTGGTCACTTAGTGTAAGCTGCCCATGTTCACCCCATCCAGGACAGTCATGTTGCCCTCCCTCTGGATACTTTGTATTGTAACTATGTCATTGTTCCTGGGATGAAGTGCCAGGCCACAGAGGAATTCATCTTTGTGTTTTTATTCTCTGTAGTAGAGATCATTGTAAAACATCATGCTTTCATGTAGAAAACCCGAGTTAGCTACTACATATTTCTTATTAATAAACATCCCAACCATCTCCCTAAAAGCCTTTATGGCACCTGAGTTACTGCCCAATACCTCAAGGAACAAGTTTGTATCTACTTGATTTTATTTCACAGACCATAATACAGTTCATAGTAAGTGCTTTTTAGACATATTAAGAATATTCTAGAAGTAAAATTCATAGCTACTTTCTTCAAAAACTACTCCCTGGGAATCATCTGGAAGAAGAACAAGCAGTTTCCTGTGGATTTGATCTTTTTCAAAATCCATCACTCCCATCCTGCTAGCCAGGATCTTTTTACCTTTAAAAACCCCACTGTATTTCTTCTTCAAACAGGTACTATATAAACACTTCACCTTCCTGCTAAGTACAATTAAATCATGAAAGAGGTATATATGACATCAAGAAACTAAAATTACAAAGAAACAACAACAACAACAAAAAAAAAAAAAACCCAAACAAAAAAAGAAACAAACAACACCCCAAGCATAGCAATAGTTACTGTTCGGTGAAAGAGTAACTTTTCTCTGCTTTGAAGTTGGAATGGTTATCTTTTATAAAGCATGTCTTTTCTCTGTATCTCTGATGGGTTTTTCTTCTACTTTGGAGGAGACTCTTACAAGTTGGTTTACCGACCATGAGCTTTTTAAAATGTCTTGGTTTTAAGTTATTGTTACAATAGTTATACATACATAGCTACACAAATACTTTAATAGGATATTTTTCATATCCCACATGAGAATATATATATATATATATATATATATATATACACGCATATGAAAAAAGAGGTCCTGAATTTGAAAGGGATCAATGAAGGGAACACAGGAGGATGTGGAAAGAGGAAAGTAAAGATGACATGATGTAATTATATTATGATCATAAAAATATTAAAAGGAGTATTTGTCTCTCATAGTGTGTGGCTTTCAGGTATTTACTGTGCCATTTGATTCAATGATGTGTTGCCCCACTCCTTTGTTAAAACAAATAGTAATTTTGCTTATTATGTCCCATTATTTTGTATACATGCTTATTAATTTCTTAGGAGTGGTGTGATTTTTATATTCTAAATCTTATGGAGGTTATAAAATAGAAGATCTGCCTGTATTTCTACCACACATTTCTCGGATGCAACTACTGATAACAAATTGGGATGCACCCACCAAGAGTTCATATCGCATTAGCTCTTCATTTTATGATGTAACTCTTTCTTCCTGAAACCCATAAATTCAAGGTTGAAGTCAATAAAACTGGTTGTAAAACATTCCGGGGAAATATATATGTACACTCACCTTATAATAACCATAAAAGTGTATAGTTGCACCCATAAAACTGAGGCTGTAACTCAATCCCTGTAAGCTCTTGGAGAATCTCTAGTGTAAGCACTGCTGACCTGGTTTCCTTGTGGGAAATTATGTATTGAGTGCAAGAAGCAGGAAAGAGATCACTCCACAAACATTATTTCTTTTCTTGTTCAATATGAGCAAATATTGTTCTAACATTCTTACTCGTTTCAGAGAAATCAAAGTTAATTTTGATCAGCAAAGAATGAACTTATCCATGGCAGTAATTTCTAGTATATGGTATTAACTACTTCTTTAAAAAAAGAAAAAAAAAAACTCTTATTTTTAATTTGTTCACTTTACATCCTAATTGTAAGCCCCTCCCTTGTCACCACGTTTTTTAAAAACTGTAAACCTCAGACGTAGCCATATAAAATCTTCAGTTTGAGAAAAATACATACCAAAATGTATTCTGAAGTCTGAGATGTGTGCTATGTATCTAGACAAAAATTGTTATTGCTATTTTAATACAACTTTTTACTAAAAACTTAAGTGTAATGGGTGTTAAATGTTCAGTTTTTTTTTTATAAGTTACATTATTAAATAGTTTTATTCTCTTGAGAGATAAGAAAGAAGAAATGAAATGCCACTCTTACATTTAGGGTTATTTTTGGCTGTTTTGTATAGCTGGAACATTAAAGGTGAATCGACTTCAATGTTTATTTTATCCACTAAATTAACCTTGTGTGTTTCTCTTAGAACACTCTCCTCTTTTATGTGAGTCATGGGGCATATGGTCCCTTTATCGGAAACTGAAGACCAGATGGGCAGTTTAGCTAAGTATATATAAACATATGAAGGTGAAAGACAGGTGGGCCTTGCCTTTTGCTATTTTGTAGAAAGGATAGGAATGATTTACTCGGTTGGAGTAAATTTATTCCTTGATATGGTGACATTAAATAAACCATTATTTCCTTTCATTTTTCTGTGTGGGTTTAAAGGATCTAATAAAAACTATTTAGACTTCTTTGAGTTGTTAATAATTCTCTGGGAATCCAGATGATGGATTTCAGAAAATTTTCTGGAAGCCAAGCCGAGAAATTAACACACTTGTCAAGATCTTTCTTCATTGACTATGAACAGGAATCTGCTAAATATATTTCTTCCTTGTATCAATATTCAGCTCACTGTATGTGATAAAACTGTGGGTCACTTGGTATGTGAAGGTGCCCTGCTTATTTTATGTCTAGGAAACAAAACTCCTCACTTGAAGCCCTTGGAGCAAAAAAGGAAAATTCCATGAGCAAGAGTAACAAAAACAAACCTTTAGCATTGCTTGTACATGTAGGCTTTTGACAGCTTGGTATTGGATAACTAATTAGGGGACTCATCCTTAGGGAAGACTGATTCGTATTCTCTCTCTCTCTCTCTCTCTCTCTCTCTCTCTCTCTCTCTCTCTCTCTCTCTCTCACACACATCATTAATTGCTCATAGCTGTTCATCCAGAGACAGGATGTGAAATTTCTCATCTATGTTAACTTGTTGACTTGTGTTATTATTGTTTGGGTTAGGCAGCCATATTGTTGAAATTTCGTGCATGCATCTTTCCTGTATTATATAGAGAACACAACCTAGGGAAGATAGCCTGGTTCTCTGACTCCTACAAGCCTCTCCTTTTTCTGCAATATTCCCTGAACTGTACGTTTAGGGATGGTGATACAGATGTATTGATTAGGGCTGGGTACCCCACAATCAACTGTTTCTTATACTTGAACAGCTTTGGATTTTTGTAATAATCTCTATTTGACAAAAACAAAAAACAAAAAACAAAACAAAAAACAAAACAAAACAAAACAAAAAACTTCTTCAATGACGGCTTACCTATTCATTTATCTTTGGGTATAAGAATAAGTATTTTAATGCATTTAGAAATTATTCTGGTGTAGAAAATGCAACTCTTAGGTTCTCCTGTAGGCTCCATGTTTTCACCACTACAAGCAGTTGGCCAGTTTTACCTCTGTACCAGTCATCATGAATTTATTCCCACTGAGCAGGCTTTAAGTCCGCTTAAACAGTTGCTGGCTATTGCCAAAACATAAGTGCCACTATTGCACCTATGGGGGATATCTTATAAATCTAGTCATTGCTGTGTTTTATATGTATCATAGTTGAGTAATAATATTGACTTATTCTCTCCATGCAGAATTCATAGCACCTTACAGTACTATGAGAGCTAGTCCTCAGGGAAGCAGTTTAAGGCCAGATTCAGGCCCATTCCTTAGAGCCCTGTTTCCCAAGTGTTAGTATGTGGATATTCAGGAATAAAGATTTACCTTCAAATTCTGGGAGGCAAGCAAGTAATCAGTCCTAGAAATGTGTGTGCATTATTAACACTAATAGACTCAGCTTTATACGCATAAAATATGCTTATTTTTTTAATAAAGAGGAGACCATGAATTTGAAATGGGGGGCATAGAAAGAGTTGGAAAGTAGAAGGCAGAAATGATGTAAATACACTTCCAAAACCGTCAAAACTCTAAATATAAATAAAATAAAACAATAAAAAAGAACATGGAATGGGGTGTTTAGGGAAGTGGGATTGCATCTGGAAGGAGTTGGGGTGACCATGATCAAAATTTGTTTTATAAAAATTCTCAAAGAATTAATAAAATATTATTTTTTGAAAAAACAACAAATGAAACCATGAGTTCCCCAAAACTTTGAAATCTCTTTTCATTATTCTGTATTTTTTAAAATTAAGTCTCCTGAATGGCTGTCCTAGAGCTCACTACTCAGCACAGCTGACCTCAAACTAGAGGTGACAGTCCAGTGTTTGGATCATAGATATTCACAAACACACTTGGCTTTTTTTTATTGGCTACAAACTATTTTATAAATTTAAGTTTTATGGATGGCAGTGAAAACCTTAAAACTGAAAACCTCCATGACTCCTGCCTTCAGAAAGCATCACTTTACCTTTGCTCCACGAAAGCCAAATCTTTCTAATTCTGCCAAGTCTTTCTACAGCTGTTGGAAAACGAATCCCAGCTTTAAGTCCTTGAGCCTCACTCCAGGAGTCCCCACCTTTTCAGAGGTGCTGGTGCCAACATCTAACTTCAACAAACAATAATTAAAAGTTAAAGAACTACATCCTTGGGTATTTTGTATCCATCTGCCTGGCATTAACATAAATATTTATGGCCTACTTTAGCAATCCACAGTTAAGAAAATAAAAAACTTGTTTAGAGCTCTGCTTGATGCCTCGGGGGATGGAGGGGTGCTATGTGAAAGGCCCTTTAGAGAACCCTGGAGGATCTTGGTCTATAATAAAAAGGAGATGTGATAAACTATTACAAATGGATATTATATAGAGACATATGTATAGATATGTATATATACATATATGAATTAGATACATGTATTTCTAGAGTTGGAAAGAATATCGAGTAAATGTGTTCTTGTGTGGTTTGGGACAGCATTTAGTTTCAGACACGGAATGCTCTAGGAGAAACATGACATTTGATGAAAAGGTGAGCAGAATGACAAAGAGTGAATAGATGGAGGGAAAAAAATGAAGGACGGATGAGCAGATGGGTGGTTCAATAATGGCTGCAGATAAATCTATCCATTTATATATTAAAGACTATTGTGGTGTAAAGAGATTATTTTTCCAACTAATTAGCACAGTATAAAAAAGTCAAGTGATATTTTCATGTTTAGGATTTATAGACTTGTGTGATAAAAAAGTATTTATTATGAGATTGGAATTTGGGAAGTTCCATCCATAAGCTTCACTAAGAAATGTGGATTTGGTCAGTAATTTGAGCACAATGAAAGTTTTACGTAGATAAGGAGAGAGATGTTCTCTTTAGCAAAACCTCCCTGCGACCATACAGAAAGCTTCCAATGTGTTCTATGCAGCTGGGGATTTTTGTAATTGATTTTGAACCCTACCTGAGAATTACAGAAGGCAGAAGATGGATCACCAGTTACAGCAGCAGTGGAAGCCAGAAATGGAGATGCTGCATTGAGTTCAGAGAATGCATCAGGGCAAACGTAGGATGACCAGCAAAGGGCCCATGAGTAAGAAAAGGCCACAGTAGAGATATTCTACAGAACAGAATTCCAGTGAGAGAAGCTTAGGGGCCTCATGATTGTGGAAGTACAGAAATTAAGGGGACAGAAGAATATTTCTTATATGTAGTAAAATGTCCCTACTTTGAGGAGGCAGCCTCATTGGATCGCCTACCAGTGAAAAGGTGAGCTTGAACTTGCTTGAGTCAGACCTAGGATGAAGATGGCTTCTGAAAGCAAGAGTTTGCATATCCCCTGTACCCTTTGCCCTCGTCTCCTGACTTCAGAGATTTCAGACATCAGTGTTAGTGTAGTTGAGTAAGGAATCACAGTGGAAGGAAGCCATGGCCTCTCCCTCCTCTAGCAAGACTATGAGACATTTATGTCTATATATGAAACTCAACAACATAAGGACAACAGTGAAACACTTTGTATTTACAGGTATTTTAAGCCTGTAGACTGCTTTCTGCCAACTCGTGCAACTGTCTTTTTTCATGTACAAACAAGAAGAAAACCTGTCTCACTCAACCACCTGAAAGACCAGTGAGAAAAGGAAACACTTGCTCTGTGAATTGCATTCTACAAATCATATTCATTCGCAATATTGGTTACAGCTGTTTGATTATTCCACACCTCCATTTTCACACTTACCTGGGGGGAAAAAAACAACTCCCTTTGTATACCAGCCTGTGATTTAACATGCAGTAACCTTCGCATGCCTTCTCTCCCAACAGACATGAAAGCATTTGTCACATTGAAGACTTCAAACAAAGCCCTCATTATTCTAGTGATGCAAGTAAACATTTTATCAGTTCTTGTAAACCTACTGTCTTGGACAGGTGTCAGAGGTTCGTGGGCTTCTAGAGATAATGTTCAACTTTTGAATTAATGTATAAATATGCTTATGCTTTTTTTAATCTCTGGCTTCAGGATTTAGTTCTGCTAGACTCTAAGAAGAGGAATAAAAGAAAACAAAGCATAAAGATTCTTAAAAATCTGACCCCATTACAGCTGAGTTAAATTATAAATATGCATGTTCAGGTCTTTATAGAATTTTCAAATATGGAATTTCCTTCCTTCAACTTGCTATTTATTGCTAAGTGTGTTTGCTCTTTTCTTTCCTCCCACCCTTGACCTCTTAGTAATAGAAAATGTTGGCTTCAAGCACATGTTCTAATGAGATACCTCCTCCCAGAAATTCTCATTTTAAACGCTAGGGTTATGATCTCATAAATCAATTTCCATGTGTAGTAAGCGGGGAGGGGGACATACTTCACCGTTAGTGGAGATTTCTTACCCTTGAAATTGCATTTTGCAGATGGCGCCTAAGGCACAGTACAGCCTGCATTTACGTTGTCAGGTGATATTAGAGGCATACATATATATTAAATCTTTAAACATATATTTTTTTGCTCACTTCCTCAAAAGTCATACAGAGCTGAGTAAACACTGGATTCCCAAGACTCAGATTGGTTTGCAGAAGCTGAATCTGATAGATGCCAGTGGTTACTCGATTTCCATGGACGGGGTTCTCTGATGCACCCGTTTTCTTGGCCTTATGGAGCTATTGTTAGGAAATTTCCATCCATTTGCCTCTGCATTTAGGCATTCCCTTTGCTTTCGCTGTTTTTCAAGATTAAAACAATCATTTTGAATGGCCTTAGACTATGAGTAAAAATAATAAGTCTTCGGAGTGCTTCAGGTTCCAATTTCTATTTACACACTGGGACATGTGGGCTGTGGGCTTCCCTCATTTAATCAAAAGCAGTTAACTCTACTATCTCTAAGTCGTAACGTCACAGAGATGACAATAGATACAAGGTAATAACGAGAAGAGGTTTCTAGTGGGGAAAAGAAACACATAAGGAGTTATTTGCTGGTACCCTGATGTGTTTCATACTCTGTCTACCCTCGCTGAGTGTTCACCTGCAGAGCATCGCAGGTGTGCAGAGATGCACTCATCTGGAGAAAAGCATCCCTCTGCCCCTTAAAGATTCCCTCCGTATCCATAACAGACATCACATACTGGCAATATGTGGGCGGGGGTGAAGACAGAAATTTTGAGGAAAATTTAAGGTGAAAGCAGAGGAAAATGCTTCGTTTTGGAAGGAATTACGGTGTTCATTTTCAGGGTGAGTACTTAGACTGGTTAAAATGAGGTAAAATGAAATCCAAGGTTTGAAATCACCAGTCCCATTGCTATTCTGGGTGATGGGAGTGATAGGGTTAGCTTTGTGGACATGAGACTGAATGAAGGAAACTGATACAATTAAGGCCTTAGCACTGCTTTAAGGGTTGGGGCACTTCAGTACATCTATTGAAGAGCGTGGCCATGCACACATTTACAGAGACATGTTGCAAGCATGTTCTCTGTGATTGTTCCAGATCCATCTCTCTCCTTGACAGGCATTTGTATTTAACACACTGCTCATGGTAGACCATTGCACAAACCTGGGCTCCCCCCTTTCTTACTTTCTAGACTAATGCTCCTTTCTTTTGTTGTTGTACTTGTTATTTTTTTCTCTTTTGAGATTTTATTTTTGTGTCTGGGAGTCTTTAAATTTAATTGTACATCCTTAACATGCATTATACGATGTTTAACATCCATGTACAGATGCATATAGTAAACAAGTTAACCTCCTAGATTCTAGTTACCTTTTCAGGGAGCATGACAATAGTATGTAAATTCTACCACCTTAGTACAGTTTTTTATATACATGACAATTTTTTTCTTTTATTGAAAATAGATTTTTTTTCATTCAGTATATTCTGACTATGATTTTCCCTCCCTCTACTCCTTCTAGTTCCTTCCTTACCTCCCTTCTTATCCAGATCCAACCCTTTTGGTCACTGATTAGAAAACAAACAGGCCTCTATGAGATAATAATAAAGTTAAATAAAATATAATAAGATAAAATGAAAACAAACAAATCAGGTTACGGCAAAACAAATAAACAGAAGAAAAAGAAGAAAAAGAATACAAGAAAAGGTATAAGAAACAGAGATACAGATGTGAAGCCATCATATGTATGCAAAGGTCTTTTTTTTTTTTTTTTTTTTCCTAGACAAGTTCTCTCTGTGTTAGCCTTGGCTTTCCTGGACTCTCTCTGTATAGACTAGGCTAGCCTCAGACTCACAGAAATCTGCCTGTCTCTGCCTCCCAAGTGCTGGGATTAAAGACATGCGCCACCATGCCTGGCCCACAAAGGTCTTTTAAGGAGAAATGAATAAATAAATAAAATTAAGATTAAAAAAAAAAAAGCACCCTGTCATGACATTATGAGACAAGGAACTGCCAAAGACACTGTTGCGTTAATTTTCTGCTGGTCTTCTACTTCAGAGTAGTTTGTTTTCCCAGTGAGACTCCCTTGGAGAAAGCAAACTTTCCTTTTGCAAGTAGTTATCAATTACATATAACTTCTGGGTTAGGCATGGGGAAATGAATTCACCTTTCCTTTCAGCTCTAGGACCCCTTCTGGTGCTGACCCACCCGGAGGCCCTGAGCAAGCTCCCTGTTTCTATGAGTTCATACATGTGTCATTCTTTCTGTGTTTACAAGGTCCTGTTTCCTTGACATCCACCACCACCACCTCCGCCCCCGACCTTGGCTCTTAGAATTTTTCTGTCTTCCCTTCAGCATCATTCCCTGAGCCTGGAGGTGAGAGATTTGATGAAAACATCCTGTTTAGGGCTGAGTGTTTCCAAGGCCACCCACTCTCTCGATAACATCCAGATGTGGTTCTCTGTATTCCTTGCCATCTACTGCAGGGGGGACGGTTCTCTAATGATGCCCGAGCAAAGCATGATCTGTGAGCACAGCACAATGTTACTAGGAGTCGTTTTATTGCTATGTCCCTTTAAGGAAACAGTACTATTTGGTTTGCCCCTGGGTCCCTGGGCTATCTAGCCTCAGGTTTTTGGTCACCCAAGCAGGTTGTGGTTTTGGTTCCACCTCCTGAAGTCTGACTTGAATCATAGCAGATTTTGGTTGATAACTCCCACAAGCTCTGTGCTACCATATGCACCTGCGTATTTTGCAGGCAGGACACCATTGTAGGTAGAAAGATTCGTAGCCGGGATAGTGACTATGTTTCACCTTTGGTAGAATTTAAAGTACCTTCTAGCACAAGAACAGTATCCTATAGTGTTGAAAGATCTTGGTTAGAGCCAGCTCAGCTTCTCTGTGCTCAATGACTTGGGGCAGTCCTGTCTTCAGCGATAGGACCTGGTGGTCAGGTTTGGAGGAGTAAACTATAATCTTGGAAATAGACTGGGTTGTTTGGGAGTTCTCACAATACCCAGCACTGGAAGCTTCATTTGGTGATATGACATGGCAGTTTTGTTAACCTTAGTTACTGTATATTACTTCCTTATTGTATATTACATAACTTCGACTTATTTTTTTTTTTTTTACATATGAGTGTTTTCCCTGCATACATATTTGTGCACCGAGTGCATGCCTGGTGACTGTGTGTGCCAGAAGAGGTCATCAGGTCCCTGTAACTGGAGTTATAGACAGTTGTGAATACTGGGAACAAAACCCAAGTCCTCTGCAAGTGCTCTTAGCAGCTGAGACTTCTCTCTGTCCCTCTTGGAGCTCCTCATTTCTATCTATAATTGAGACAGTGACATCTGTTTAATAAGGTCCCTTCTATTCTAGGTTTTAAAAAGTGCATGGGATAGTACTTGATACACACTCAACAATGCCTTTGTTGTCTATGTAAATTACTCTGCAGCATTTTCTAACCTCTTTGCCATTTCTCCACAGTTCACAGACCTCTCTCCCATAGTAACTCCTGTTTTAAGATACTTGCCTATTGAATTCTTCTGTATATTTTCAAACCTATTCTATATTCAAAGCCTATGCTTAGAATCTAGGTACAGCACCAAGATCAATACCATGTTTTATTTAACATGCCTTTTCACTATTTGAGGCAAATCACATGTATTCTCCTATTTATTCATATAACTATTAATTATTGCACACCCATTTTAGTTGTTATTGCTTGTGGAACTTCAGATGTGTTGATGGCCAAAGGGAAAAAAATACGCTCACCTATTAAAAGGGGTTTGTAATTGACTTATTTTGCCATTTGAAATTTGTAAAATAATTGTGTCAGATAAGAATTATATTAAAACTAGAGGTCATTTTGAAAGGGCATCAGCTTCCTATTTATTAGATAGAATTTTCTTTCTCTCCATGCCATTTGTGTTAACTTTCATAGAGTTATACATGGTCTATCCTTCATTCTTTCCATTCCTCTCTACATTCTCAGTGTGCATTTTATTTATTCTAATTATTAGTCATATTTTTTAGTTTCAATTTGCTCACAGTTAGCAATGACATGTTTATTTGCAAGGATATTGTGATGTTTTTGTGACACCTGCTTCTTAATTAAGTATTCCAACACGCTACTGCTTTTTTTTTTTTTTTTTAGTTATTTTGATCATTTTTTTCTCATTGATGATAAACTGGATATATGGCTGTTAATATTCTTTTCAGTTACGCCAGATAAGGCTACACAACAAGATTCTGACCCATAAATATAAATCAATGAAGGATCAAACATTTAAGAACTCCCATTAAGCTAATTTGCAAGTACTTAAAAATATCTCTGGTGTTTTCAAATAAAAAGTATAATGCAAACAGTTAAAATGAAAAGTTAACTGTAGTGATAAACTAGAAGCCTATATAAAATACATTAACACAATAAAGGGTAATTTTATGACAATAAATGGCTATATGGGAGTAAAACAAATGCCAATATATTTAGATTTATTTGGATGCATCAAGCAGGCATGATGGCACGCATCTGTAATCCCAACACTTGGGAGAAAGAGACAGGAGGATCAAAAGTTCAAAGCCAGCCAGAACATGAGCTACACCACTTGCCCTTGTTTCAAACAACAACAAATATATATGCAACAATACAGGAAAATTATAAAAGAAATGACAAAAAGTAAACTACAAACCAGTGAGTTCAAGATAGTACCCTCAGTATATAAAGATCATGAAGAAAAATATTCTTCTAAAATATTTTAAATTCTAAGAGAATTTCAAGAATTTCTTTTCTTCACTAATTAATTCTTTTGTTCATTTTACATCCCAACCAAAACCCGACTCCTTCCTCTCCTCCCAGTCCCACTCTCCCACCCACTTCCCCCATACTCACTTCACCACCTCCTCACTGCCTCGCCCCACCACCTCACCCTGAAACCCTGAAACTCCCCACCTCTAATACCAATGCACCGTGCTACACAAAACTGAATGAGGACTAAGTGCCTCCTTTTTCACTAAGGTAAGACAATGCAGCCCTGCTAGGCAAATGGGATCCAGAGGAATGCAACAGCATTCAAGTCAGATACAGCTCCCACTCCGATTGTTAGAAGATCCACTTGAGGGCCAAGCAGCCCATCATCTTCATAGGTTGGAGCAGGGGGCGCTGGGGGGTGGAGGGAGAGACTAGAACCAGTCCATGCATGTTCTTTGGTTCATGGTTTCATCTTTATGAGCCCTCATGTTGAAATGCAGCTTTCATCAGTGGTAGACTGATAGGATACAAGGGATTATTTCAATTTTCTTGTATCTTTTGAGGCTTGCTTTGTGTCTGAGAATATGGTCAATTTTGGAGGAGGTTCCATGAGGTGCTGAAAAGAATGTTTATAGTTTTGTGTTTGGGTGAAATGTTCTGTACATATCTGTTAGGATCATTTGATTAATGACGTCTGTTAGTTTCATTTTTTTCTGTTTATTTGCTGTTTCAATGATCTGTCCATTGGTGAGAGTGAGGAATTGAAGTCTCCCACTATTAATGTGTAGAGTTTAATGTGGGATTTAATCTTTAGCAATGCTTCTTTTATTAATGAGGGTGCCCTTCTGTTTGGGGCATAGATGTTCAGAACTGAGATGTCATCTTGGTAGACTTTTGCTCTGATGAATATGAAATGTCCTTCTTCATTTCTTTTGATTAATTTTTGTTGAACATCTATTTTTTAGATACTAGAATGGCTACTCCAGCTTGCTTCTTGGGTCAATTTGCTTGAAAAACCTTTTCCAGCCCTTTACTTTGAGGTAATGCCTATCTTTGTTGCTGAACTGTGCGGTTTTTTTGTTTGTTTGTTTTGTTTTTTGCGTGCATCAGAATGATGGATCCTGTTTTTGCATTCATTCTGTTAGTCTGTGTCTTTTTTTTCTTTCTTTCTTTTTTTAGACAGGGTTTCTCTGTGTGAGCCTTGGCTGTCCTGGACTTGCTTTGTAGACCAGGCTGGCCTCGAACTCACAGCGATCCATCTGCCTCTGTCTCCTGATTGCTGGGATTAAAGGTGAGTGCCACGACATCTGTCTCTAGTCTGTCTTTTTATTGAAGAATTAAGTCCCCTGCAGTTGGCAGAAATTCTTTTAAGTTCTAAGAGAATTTTAAGAATTTTTTTAAATATATATTTTTCCAGTGGGGGAAGATGCCTGTAGATATTTAGAGGTTAGTAATAAATTGTAAAATAAAACATATCTGCATACTTTTTCTTACAGATTAGTAGACAAAAGAGGAAATTAAAAATGATTTAAATATTCAGAAACCATTAACACAAACACCATAAGAAAACTCAAACAGTAATTTCTTCACTTAATGATTACATACTTTGGAGGAAGAAAAAAAATGAATGAAATGTATCTTTATTCTGAGCTTGATAAATTCAAAAACAACAGCCATAGCTTTTTTCTGAGGTGAACGAGCTGCTGACCCATTGCTCACATGGGGAAGCTTTATTTTGCATAGCCTTCCTCATTCATGGAAAATTCACTGGACCAGAGGTCAACTTGTGGTCCTCGAACATACTTAGGCTAAATAGTGACCTATGGTAATCAGTGAGATAAAGGAAGAACAGGATCATTACTATATACAGTGTTAAATTATTAATCCACTCCTGAACTATGCACATTCATATATTAGTTCAAATATACCCCAGTATGTAAGAAAAAATTGGCAAAAACTCTGCTTCGGTGCTTAAGTATCCCCCTACAAAGAATGACATTCTAGCTACTGGTTAACATGGTTCCCAAGTTGAGTAAGAAGGAGAAAGGGCAACAGACCTGAGTGTTGTGAGAAGGGGAGAGAGATAAGTTAGAAGCATGGTTTCTTCTTATGCTGACTTCTCCAGAAGTCAAACCATCTTGATGGCTGTTTGTTTTCCACACTCTATGTCATTTTCATTACTTAGTAGTAGACTATGAGGGAGCAAAGTCCTTCTGTTCCCTAGCAGTGACTTTGCATGCTTCATACTCAGGGAGTACAAATAAAAATGAAATATTTTTATCAAAGCATCTCAGTGTGTTCTGTTAAAAGATGGACTCTTACTGCCAGTCCTTGTACCCAGTAGGAGGAAAAGGCCTTGCTTAGAGTTGTTCTTGCCTTTGACAAATAGTGTTGTTACTCAGTTCCTCATTTCTGCCTTATGAGCCCTCAAAAAGTTTTGCATGGTTATTTGCAAAGATGTTCATAATACAAATGGGGTGAAATTAATATTTCATTACAAGAGGAGTAAATGCACAGAAATAATAAAAACTGGATTTAAGATGGGCAATAGAACCTGTGTGCTGCATAGAGCTGTGCATTGCTAGCAGCGAACTGAAAACGTCTGTGTATTCCTCCAGCCAAAGCCAAATAGACTTGACTCTTCCAAGGGTTGCAGTTGGAGCTGGAGAAATTGCTCACTGGTAAAGAGCACTTGCTCTCACAAAAGATCCAGGTTCAGTTTTTGTCATATGCATGGTGGCTGAGAGGATTGGAATTCCTTTGACTTTCTCTGGCACTGAGCGTGCACATGATTCCCATACATACCTGTAAGCAAAACACCAGGTGGTGGTGGCTCACACCTTTAATCCCAGCACTCAGGAGGCAGAGGCAGGCAGATCATTGTGAGTTTGAGGCCAGCCTCATCTAAAAAGTGAGTCCAGGACAGCCAAGGCTAATACAGAGAAATCCTGTTTCAAAATCAAACAAACAAAAAACAAAAGAAAAAAAAAAAAAAAACAGCTCACATATATAAAATAAAACAAAATAATAGAACTGGTAAAAATGAATGTTTTTGCATAATACAAACTTTCAATATGAGAGAATATGTTTTCTCCTTAGATGGGCAACTATGCTTTCTTTCCTGACTGTATGAGAAAGGACTGAAAACACTCAAACCTTACCTACCAGAATACACTGCATATTGTCAGGGAACAATAGATTGAGAGTGCCTTGCTTCAAAATCAAGAGAATTACTTATTCCTCTAACTCTCTGTACTTTACTAGAATGTGTAAATGGCACAAGAGAAAGAGCAGTTTCACAGAAACAATTTTAACTGCGACAAAAACCCAGAATATGTTTTAACATCTCAGAAAGGTCAGGCATGTTAACATGATTTCAATTTGTTGAGTTAGAATTGGGAGTCAGCATTGTATCAGCTTGCTTTGCTTACAGAGGTGGCTTGAGCACGTATGTAAGGGATAGCTAAATGGCTCATGAAGCTAAATTGGTAGCATGGACTTTCCTTCCCTATAGCTTGTCTCAGTCTGTCTACATGCAGGCTTTCCCTCCTCTATGAAGCTTATGTAATACTGTTGGGATATGGCTATTAACAGTTGTAGGCTTCATTTATTTGTTTTTTAAGACCTGCCGCCAAGCACAAAATGGTCATTATAAATAAACTGCCCTGTACTAATATTTTGTATGAGATCTTTGCTGTATCCTCAGCAGTTACTTTATGTCACAGCCTGAGCATGCACAGAGGCATTCTCGCCCACTCTGTTAACCTACTAAACATCTGCTCTATGATGCTGAGCTGAGCATCACTTAAACATGTTTGCCATCTTTCTTCCTCCAGTTGCAACTTTAAACTAAACATGCTTTGCATCCCTGATAAAGAACCCTTGGAGAACATCCCACCCTAAAGTGATCTCCTTACAATATTGTAGGCTCCCCTAACAAAAGCCTCAAGCTTTCTTTGTTTAGGAATGACACTGCTTTGCAAATAAACCCAGTACTTTCTTTGCCTGCTACAGGTGGCAAGACTTTCATCACTCTTCCATGTCTTGTCAGTGCTGGTGCACTCCAAGATGTAAATCTATTGTGTGGAGTTACATCATCTACTATTAGAAAGTGATAACCAGATGGTCAAATTTGTTACAAAGGAATAGATATGATCTAGAATACTTCTCTAGGAATGAAACAAAAAAAAGCAGATCTTCAAATGGATCCATATTACCAACGCTGTAGTTACTGGAAGAATCAGGCAAGCACCAAAGTCACTCAACTGGTGCCTAGTGACATGCAAACCATGTTGTGAGAACCAAGTATGGAAATGTGCTATGGAAACAGTGCAATGATGATGTGCCATTGGGCAACTATCGTTTCTTCTCAGTTTGACACTCCTGGAAATTAAGAAAGAAAGAAAGAAAAAAGAAGAATGGAAGCAAGGAAGAAATGAAGGAGGAGGAGGAGGGAGCAAGATGGGAGGGAGAGAGAGGGAGTTTAGAGAAACAATTCATAGAAAGGATTTTTGTCTATAAAGGAAGAAAGCTTGTTCTATAGTACCTTGGGATGGGAGAGCAAATCACTGAGCTGTTAAAAGTCTGAAATGAAGAAGCCTCAGGAGTGTCCTTTGGACCAGCAAGGAGAAAATGACTCAGCAACTCTCCTGACAGGTCAGAAGACCTCTGTCAGAGCTGAGCCATAGGCATGGTCAGCAGTAATACCAGGAGGAACATAGGATTCGTCTCCTACTAACACAATTTTTTAGTGTGTACAAATTGGTGGTTTTTTGCTCATTAAACATACCTTAAAATCATTTCAGAAGACTTCTAGGAAGAGGATGGGCCATTACCCCTCCACTTACACATCTGGTATTCCCAAAGGTGCTGTGAGAGAGGAAATATGCACTAAGAGTCATTTTCTAAACAGTGCTCTGAGGACACACAAGGGCATGGTTAGTTAAAGTGTGCCATGATTCACCAGGTAAAGCAGAAATCTTGACCTACATTTAAGATGGTTTAAAAGGAACAGGGTGATAGGCTTAGTGCAAAAATGAAAGCAAACTGTAATTTCTTTCTGTCCTCTTTGTCCGTTAAAACAAGTGAATTTGTAAGAGAGATATATTTTGCATATGTGCCTCATGTTTTTCAAGTGTTCATCTGTTGATTGATACCTAGGGTAATTACATAACTTGGCTATTGGGAATAAAAGGGTAAAATGATATTGTTTGCAGGAAAATGGGTTGAACTGAGGCCCATCACATTCAACAAATTAAGGCAGACTCAAAAAGACAAATATCTCACGCTGTCTTTCAAATGTGAATCCTAGAATTTATATGTATACATATAATAATTTCACAAACTCACACATGTACGAAAGCACACAAACATAAGTGATACTGTCTGAAGAAAGAAAGAAAAGAGTATGAATATGATCAAAGTATATGATACATTTAAAATTAAAATGTATATATGGCAAAAATCATGTAAACCTCACACACACACACACACACACACACACACACACACACACACAAGAGGAGAGAGCAAGGAAGACTGTTTTAAAACTTAAGAATTAATCTTATTTTTTTGATGTTCAAAGCGTATACTTGAATAGCCACGACTTGTTTGCAAAAGTAAATGCTTCATGTAAACCATCAATTCGCGTTGTACTTAGCATTTTTAAAAAAATATTCTAGTGTTTGTTTAAATCATCTTTTTTTTTTTTCCTTCTTCCTTTGGAGCAAAGCTGATTTCAAGCCAGAGTCCCATTTTGACAAATAGGACTGATTAATGCACACATAGCTTAAATGACAGGAGAGACCCCCTACCCAACCTGGAGTGACCTGAAGCCATGCAGTTACCATGCTTCGTAGGAATGTTTCTACTTCATTCAGTCTCAAATATTAGTCTCCAGTTTTAAATAATTAGTGGCATTGTTATTGAAAAGAAAGGGACACTTTTAGCTGAGGAAATTTGACTTACAATAATATAGAGACTCCAGTTATTATTGAATTCCGGATCCAGGATTAGGACACTTGTTCCCAAGAGGCCACACATGATAAAACTATACCCAGGAAGGACTCTGTACAAAAACCTAGCATTCCACAGGCCCCATCTGGGGAGTATCTAGGGGAGCCACAGTGCCAGTTTGAGCCAAAACACAGCCATTAGTATAGCTAACTGCCTATAGCATTTGACAAAAATATGTTTAATTTGAGCTAGCCTCCTGTACCTTCCTATGGAGTCAAATGGAATTAAAGATATCACTTTAATTGAATTGTCTCTTACAATAACCTACATATGCAAAAAGCTCATGTTAACTGGGTTGTGAGGGTCACAGATTTCTAACATAAAGCATCTCCATTTGGGTCTGGAAAGATGATACTTCTAGTATTTCCAGAGCCTTCTTTTTCATGCTTTCTTTGTTTCTATGTTTTTATTGTTGTTGTTGTTGTTAATTATTGTCATAAAAGAAACAAGTTTTTTAGGTAAAATAATTGTGCATAGTTTTATCTCAATTGTCATTTCACACTTTTTTGATCACCTGTTAGCATAGGCTCTTCATTCTTTATCTTCCTTTAGTGGCCCCAGAGTCTCAGACAACAACCAAGAGCATGCACTTTCCTTGTTGACCATCCCCAAGGCCTGAGTACGCAGGAACATTTTTTTTAATTATTTCTTTTATGTTTGAGAATATAGTTACATCATTTCTCCTTTCCCTTTGTTCCTTTAAAATCCTCCCAACATACCTCTCCTTGGTGTCTTTCAAATTCTTGACCTCTTGGTCATTGATTGCTGTTACATACATGTATGTAAAGGCAGAAACACATATAACTAAATACAATCTTCTCAGTCTATATGATGTTACTTGTGTGAGTTTTCAGGACTGACAACTTGGTATTGGATAACCAATTGGTATCATCTTTCCTAGTTAAGACCATTTCCCCCACCCTCTGTATTCCTTAGCTGTCCGAGTTCTTTGAGTAGGGTTGACGCCTTGTTGTCTTCTCAGTGTCTGTTTTGGCATGTTTATTGTTGTTGTCTTGTTCAGCCCATGTTTAGGCAGCCATGTTGGTGAGACATTATGGGTGTGCCCTCTGACAGTACTAGGAGACACAATCTCATAGCAAACTCCCTGGTCCTCTGGCTCTTGTACTTTTTTGTGACCACTGTTGCACAATGTTCCGTGAGCCTTGGGTGCAGGGCAGAGGTAGTTGTAGTCCCAATTCCTCACCAAGGAAACATCTGTTTGCAACAAAGACCATTAAAGAAAACCACAACCAATCAAGATGCTGTTACTTTTATCCGTTAACCCTTTACAAATGCTATTCTAGGCCTATGGGGAGGGGGATGCTTAGGAAAGTAAAGCTCTCTAACTTCACAATTCTTCATGCCTTATCATGTGTACCTAGGAAACATCCTGTTTTTGCATACAGGTGACTATTTCTCTAGTGTGGATTCTTGGAGGGCCTCTAACACACATTTGTGAGTTTGAAGAAGTGAACTGTTTCTGTGGAGCTAGGACTTCCGATCAGCAAGTGAAGAACGTGATGCTGTTGAGGTGTATTTCCCCAGCTGTTTATTCTTCTAACAACGCTTATGGTGCTACCTTGAAGTAGCAAATTAAAACGGTTGATCCCTCTATAATACTGCCATTTAAAAGACTGTCTTTATGAACAAATCAGAACCTAGCAGCCCTCAGGAACAGAACAGTATAAATAAATGACGGCCTCCTCTAAAAAGCAAATGAGGTAAAGAATTAGGGGATGATACACATTTAATTAGAGGACTATACAATTATTGGAATTAAGACAGCTTTACTTGGTAGGATGGCAAATACCACTGTAGCCACAGAGTTCCTAGAGGCACCTGCTTTCCCTTTGGTACCCAGATGCAGCATCAGAACACTACAGTGCAGCTCCCTGGTTGCCTGGCCGCACCAGAGAGCTGCTGAACTTGCAGTGGAAACCACTTTGCTGTCTCTGCCTTGTACATTTCACTTACAGAAAGATGGATAGTGCCAGCTGGCTCAGTTTTCCAGACACTTGGCTGTGATCAATTACCAGATGACATATTTACTGATTAACCCTTACCTGTAAAGTTTATTTTCAATTGATTTGAGAGAACTGAAAACAGTGGAGTTGCTCAAACTATCAGATATGAAAGAAATGATTTACTGCAATGCTTCTGTGACTGAGACAGAAACAGGCTCAGAATCATTTCTTCTGTTTTGACTTAAGGCAGTAACCCCTTTTGTTGGATAAATTCTACTAATGTGAAACCAAAATGTTAACATGTTATTTTAGCTGCATAGTTATCCAAATAGACACTGTCTTCATTTTCTGTTTTTACAACAATTTAGCCAAATCAGTATTCCAGTGATGGGTCAGTTAATTGATAACTCAATATAGTTGCTAATTTAAAATCTTAGCCTATAGTACTATGATGGAGGGCATAGTCTTAAGATGGTCCAGCCTGGCCTAAGACTCGGCTATTTCAAATCTCTGTAACCTCAGGGGCTAGTTACCTAACACCTGTGTGTTAAGGAAGGTAATGTTCATACCCCTCTTGTAGGTTGCTGTGAGAGAATCAAGTGCCAGGTGAGAAAATGGCTTCAAAGGGCCTGGCACACAGAAAGCATTGAGAGCCAACTGTCATCAATATCGGTACAGGATACTGCATCATTCCAGTCAGTTCCCCAGGGAAACATAGATCATAAGGAACAGTTGAACGTAATCAATAAAAACATAAAAATTGACAAAAATAAATCTCCTTCCATGTCATAAACAACAAGACAACCTGTTTGATGATGGCAGGTTGAAACATTATTTCTTGGAAAAGTTATATACCAGTGCTAATATTTGATAATAATAGAATTTGACACTTAATGATTGGGAGCCCTTATCTTTATAAGAAGTATGTTGATAAGCAATTGAACTTTTTAAATCCAATGAAAAATGTCATTTTAATTTTTTAAAGGCATTGTTTCTGCATATATGGTATGTCCATTATCATATATTTGTTTGGTTCTTTTACTATGACATGCTTATTTGAATATTCAGTTGTATTGTTTTAAGCATAACTTTTCAATAAACTAAACTATTTTGGATGGAAATAGGATTCTTAACTTCTGACTTATTAGCCTTCTTTCTTTCAAATATAAGTTATTTATAGCCAAAAGGAAATTCGCCAAAAAGCAGCACCAAATCAGGTGTAGAGTGATGTCGCTCTTCTGAAATATTCATAATGTGCAATTAAAAGAAGGAATGTTTTAAAGTATCCAAATGGTGCATGTCATCCAGTCACCATTTACAAAAATCAGTTCATTGCATAACTAGTTATAATTCTGCATGGGAATTAATGGCCTTGTTTAATTTTTCAAGATAGCCCTTGACCTAAATTTCTAAAGAAAAAAAAAATTCACAGTTTAAATGACAAATTGTGACTAAAAAGAGTTAGGATTATAACTGTGTTCTGGAGAAAAATATGCAGCTAAGCCAATATTTTTTCATGTGCTTCAATAAAAAATTTAAGGAGTTTAATACTACATTTCCTGATTAAAGTAAATCTCATTTGGTGAAACGCAGTGTAACATTCAAAACATACAGCATCATTGCTTATTCATCTCAGCAATCTAAGGTGTGTGTGCGTGTGTGTGCGTGTGTGTGCATGTATGCATGTACACATGCGTGACTATGACAGTATGTTGTTAAAGCTCAGAATTTTAATGAATACTTACAAATATTACTTTTCCATTATTAATGTTTAGTTTGGCCTTACATATCTAAAACTATTCAGGGAAATGAGATAACTGAGGCTTTCACTGTGAGATCCTCTTAAGTCATGGAAAATGAAGAGTCATTTTTACTACTTTACAAACTTAATCAACTATACGATTATTTCATAATTCTGTCAGTCAAAACCCTATTAAATTATATGATTTTCTTATAAATGGACAGCAATGTGTATTATAATCTATTTGTTATACAATAATAGGTGTATTTCTGTTAGACAGAGATATATTTATCAAGAGCACAAAAATACTCAATTACAGTTCGAGCAATTAAACTTAAGGCATTGCCCTTACTATGCTATTTTAGCTGTGACTCTGATAGAAATAATAAAGTAAAATTGGGCTCATTCATTTTATATTCATTATTAAAATTGTTGTTTTTGGATTAGAAATAGAAAAATAATTTGTAAGTACAATGAATTTCAAAATGAAGATTACCTCTCTAAATAATATATTGTAATAAAATAATTAAATGCAAAGTGGATTTTTACAAACTTATCAAGTATAGTTTATAGTAAATTACAAAATGATTTGACAAATTAGAAAATTCAGACATTTAAACAAATTGTCAATATGATATGATATTCATGCGTGATTAGCTTGCAAAGGTGTTATGTTTATTCTAGGTTAGAAAAATTATTTTCTAAGAGTCTAAATGTTTTTTTGTTGTGATTTCTTCTTTCTTTTTCTTTTCTTTTTGGTTTTGTGTTTAGTGCTGAAGATTGAACCAGCAACATGCTAGGCAAGTATCACTGTAAAACGAACTGAATGACAATTCCCAGTCTGAAACCATGTGTTCTTGTCCTTCCAACAAAACCAGCTATTTGAGTTTTACTCTCCCTAAAATATTTTCTTAAGGCAAAAAGAAAAATTAGATGTAACTAACTTCTTTAAACTTAACTTCATCTTTCCTAAATCCTGCCAAGTCTCACAGTTGCCAAAATGCAACAACTTGTGTTACATAATTTTTCCTTGTTCCCACCTTAGCCTATCTTTAGAGAGTGAGGCAGTGATGAAACACTTGGAATATCAAAAGCAGCATGTGGAGGCTCATCCTCAATCCCAGCATTTCAGACACAAGACAGCATGATCAACAGTTCAAGGTCAAGCTCAGCAACAGGTCAATCTGAGCTATATGAGACTCTGTCTAAAAACAAGACCATGCTACCTTAGCTAACCCACTTATATCCTATTTTAGATTTCTTGGTAAATCAATATAAAAGACTGTTGTTATGTTCCAAGGACTGGAAAATGTCTTGAAGCTCCTCATCTCTTTCAATTTCCTTCGGCTAAGTTGATTATACTTGTCTATACTATTCATCTTGCTTGATTTGTTTTTTATTTTATTAATTTATTCAGATTACAATTCAATTGTTATCCCATCACTTGTATCCTCCCATTCCTCCCTCCCTCCCACTTTCATCCTATGCCCCTCCCCTAGGTCTATGACCGAGGGGGACCTCCTTCGCACTATATGGTCATAGGCTATCAAGTCTTATCTTGATAGCCTGCTTATTTTTTCTCTGGGTGCCACCAGGCCTCCCTATCATGGGGAAGTGGTCTAATATGGGGCACCAGAGTTCATGTCAGAGTCAGGCTCCGCTCTCCACATAACTGTGGGCAATGTCCTGTCCATTGGCTAGATCAGAGTAGGGGTTTGATGTTTACTTCTTGTATTGTCCTTGGTTAGTGCAATAATTTGAGCAGATCCACCCGTCATGATATTCTTCAACACAGTCTTCAATTGCCACATTTCTTGTCTCTACCTATGGAGATGACTTGCATTTCCAGTTTCTGGATTTGAGCAACATAAACTGCATCATTTCTTAGCCTTTCTCAAAGTGAAACTGGCATCAGCTTTCTCAGTATGGCTTTGGAGAGGCTTCTTACATTTCTCTTCCTCCGTAGCTCCATCTTCATAGAAGGAGGCAACCTGATTGGCTAATTGTTTTAGTGACCTATACAACTTCAGAATGACATTATATATTTGCTTTGCAATGACTTTTTGAGTAAAGTTTCATTCTGGGGCATTGGAGCATGGTATTTCAATGCATCTTTTTTGGTGAAGTTCATCTGATTCCATAGCATTCATTTCTTCCTGTTAAAGCTTTGTAAAGAAAATTCGTGGACCAATATTTAGTGCAGTTCGGGGATATAGCAAAAGTCTTATATGACACAAAAGCTTTATATGATGTGTATATTTGATGAAATAATAGTAGTTCTCCATTGAACTCTAAATCCATGAAAAACATATACTGGTTATTGACCACCAGTCTACTACATTTCTGTTTCTCCTTATTACCTCATCCACTGTGAAAGTGCCAGTTACACTTAATTGTTATGGGGAATTGGAATCCCCTTCGCTGATGCTGATCTGTACTCATAACAGCACCAAATTACCAATCAGCATGGCACAGAATGAAAGAATATTTCTCAAAGATGCTTTATTATGCTCCTTTCCAAAGGAATGTTGGAAACAGCTACAATATAGAAGTGCCAGTTTTCATGGAAAGACCTCTTCTGTAATGTAATAAAGTTTTGATTCAGCATACTACTGACTAAAATCTCATTGTAATCGTATGTTCTTCTCTTCTTGTAGCTAGTAAGCCTAGGCTCTGAATAAATGATATATAAAATAGCCATGGGAAAGATAAAAGCAATAAAGGGCTCACATTATGAAGATTTAATATTAATGTTACAAAAAGATATAAGAAGAAATACTTAAACACATTATAAGTATAAATGCTGCTCATGATGGTTTTTCTTAAAGTGTATTGCAGTATTAATCAGCAGCATTCTATATCTGGATATTGATCAAGAGTCATATTTAAAAATAAGAACCCACTGTTGTCATAAATGAACCACCTATCTTCAGTGGCACTTATGTAAATCAACCCAGGTACAGCTGCAAGTGCACAGGAGACACGCTGATGACACATCCTTAGCTAATTCTGTGACATTTAAAAAGTTGCTTTATATTTGTCATGAAAGTTAGATATCTACACAAGATAATATATATAAAACTGGCTGCCACACTGCCCACACAGAGTAGACACTGTTAATTTAAGGGCCAGGCAGATGTAAGCACTGTTCGGAACACTTTATCTATATGGTTGCTTATTTAACCTCTTAATATATCACGTGCTTCTTTTCAAAACAGTGATTGAGATAAATCTGTCACTATGTATACAAATTTTATAAAATTATAATTAAATATTCAATTCTTGTTAATGAAGTAATAATAAATAATGCATTCTATTATAAAAACATTCCAGGATACAGTTGTCTTTTAATGGATTCCAGGACAAGTAACCTTTTAGAAATATTCTAAAGATAAATGGCTCCTAGTCATTAGCATGCATCAAAATCATCCAAAAAGCTGATGCTATAAAAATGCATGTTTGTACATGTCCCTTTCTTACCTAAGAGTGCAGAGAGATTGGGCATTTATGGGCATTGTGTGGAGGTCAAAGGTCAACTACATAGTCTGTTGCTCTCCACCTCCACTTTCTCTTAGGTAAATTTCTTCTACAATGCTTTCACTCTTGCACTTAGTTTATTGGGTTTACTCTCCTTCCACTCTCTTCTGCCTCTCTCCTAACTCACCTCTCCTTCCCCACAGGCCTTGCCCCACGTTATACCTTTTGTTTTGTTATATAACCCAGATCTTCAGCAGGACCGTCTGTAGGGTCCATAGGTTTAGAACTATCTGTTGGATGCTAATTAGCACTTTGTTTGGTATACAACCTTAAACCATGACTGGCTGTCATTTGTTGTCTTTCTGGGCCTATGTTACCTCACTTGGTATAATATTTTTTCCATTTCCATCCATTTACTTGAAAATATCATAACTGGATGTTTCTTTATGGAGGAATTGAATTTTGTTTGTATATGGGCCACATCTATCTCTTTACAAGCATTTAGGCTGATTTCATTTCCCTGCTATTGTGAATAGAGCATCAACAAACGTGTATGAACAAGTATCTCTGTAGTAAGATATAGAGTCAGCTTACTTTTTTATATTCCGAGGCATGGTATAGAAGAACCATACAGTAGTTCTATTTCTAACTTGATTTGAAACCTCCGCACTGATTTACACAGTGGCTGCCCCAGTCTGTATGCCCATCATTGGTGAACACAGTGGCTGCCCCAGTCTGTATGCCCATCATTGGTGAACACAGTGGCTGCCCCAGTCTGTATGCCCATCATTGGTGAATACAGTGGCTGCCCCAGTCTGTATGCCCATCATTGGTGAATACAGTGGCTGCCCCAGTCTGTATGCCCATCATTGGTGAACACAGTGGCTGCCCCAGTCTGTATGCCCATCATTGGTGAACACAGTGGCTGCCCCAGTCTGTGTGCCCATCATTGGTGAATACAGTGGCTGCCCCAGTCTGTATGCCCATCATTGGTGAATACAGTGGCTGCCCCAGTCTGTATGCCCATCATTGGTGAATACAGTGGCTGCCCCAGTCTGTATGCCCATCATTGGTGAATACAGTGGCTGCCCCAGTCTGTATGCCCATCATTGGTGAATACAGTGGCTGCCCCAGTCTGTATGCCCATCATTGGTGAATACAGTGGCTGCCCCAGTCTGTATGCCCATCATTGGTGAACACAGTGGCTGCCCCAGTCTGTATGCCCATCATTGGTGAATACAGTGGCTGCCCCAGTCTGTATGCCCATCATTGGTGAACACAGTGGCTGCCCCAGTCTGTATGCCCATCATTGGTGAACACAGTGGCTGCCCCAGTCTGTATGCCCATCATTGGTGAATACAGTGGCTGCCCCAGTCTGTGTGCCCATCATTGGTGAACACAGTGGCTGCCCCAGTCTGTATGCCCATCATTGGTGAACACAGTGGCTGCCCCAGTCTGTATGCCCATCAGTGGTGAACACAGTGGCTGCCCCAGTCTGTATGCCCATCATTGGTGAACACAGTGGCTGCCCCAGTCTGTGTGCCCATCATTGGTGAACACAGTGGCTGCCCCAGTCTGTATGCCCATCATTGGTGAACACAGTGGCTGCCCCAGTCTGTATGCCCATCATTGGTGAACACAGTGGCTGCCCCAGTCTGTATGCCCATCATTGGTGAATACAGTGGCTGCCCCAGTCTGTATGCCCATCATTGGTGAATACAGTGGCTGCCCCAGTCTGTATGCCCATCATTGGTGAATACAGTGGCTGCCCCAGTCTGTATGCCCATCATTGGTGAACACAGTGGCTGCCCCAGTCTGTATGCCCATCATTGGTGAACACAGTGGCTGCCCCAGTCTGTATGCCCATCATTGGTGAACAACTGTTCCTTTTTCACCAGAGATTAGCAAGCATTTGCTGCCATTTGACTTTTTGGTAATGGCCACTTCTCTTTTATTCTACTTCTCCACGTCTCGTTTTGAAACAAGGTCTCTCATTGAACCTGGAGCTTGTCCACTCATCCATACTGGCTAGCCAGCAAACCACGGGGACCCCCCTGTCTCCCCATGTGCAACACTGGATTATGGGTGTACATCTCTTCCTGTGGTGTGCTGGGGATCCATGTTCACATCCTCATGCTTGTGTGGGAAACGCTTTCCAACCAGGCTACCCGCCTGACCTTCATAAAAGCCTTCCAAATGAGAAGCTTAGGCTCTTTCATTTCTGCATCAGCAGATATTAGTGGTGCTTCCAAAGTTCACGTTTTAATAACACATTTCCAGGTGAATTTGGTCTACAAGCAACAGTTTCTGGAGCATTGCTACAGGGCAGTGACTGGCAAAAATTAAAATGTCCTTCCTAAACCCTTCTAACTCCAAATTCATCTCACTGATATTCTAAAATACCTAAGAAGAAATGACATATTTGGGTTATCTTTACAATATCTTTTCTAATTTCTGTTTAAGTACTGAGACTAATATTGAAATGAGTACAGAGTAAAGTCTGAACATGAGATGGCAAGTCCCAATCCCCAAAAACAAAAGTTCTTGATAAAGACTCACTTTCAAAGGCCATGATGTATGAATTGTGGGAACAAGAAGCCCTTCTCAACCAAAAGGGCACAGTACTGCTTTGTTATGGGCCAACAATACATCCATTCAAGAATGCTATTCCAAACATGAGTGGTTTATTTTTAACTGATGCAGGCCCAGACAATTAGATCATCTAAGGTTTATTACATAACTTAAAATCATGGAAAAAAAATCTTGTATGTACACTTACAGAACATGCTCAATAACACATGATGGTTTTCTCATCTTCACAGCAGACACAATATATATTTTCACTGAGATTATACATCTTTTAATTCCAAATTTGATGAGATTGAAATAAAAGGTAGAGAGCAGGATTCGTATTGGCGTCATGCATTCAGTTTAGGGACTATCTCTGAGAGGGTGAGCAGCCACACACCCGCAAACAAAAAGCACATTGCTTGTTCTGGAAAATTGATATTTTTATATATAAGAATGGAATAGGCTAAAAAATGCATGTGGTAACTTTAAGGTTCACAAAACTTTTGAATGCCTAACTGCATTTCATGCTCAGGGCTTTTTCCCTCTTAGGATGAGACTCAAAGGATAATTTAAACATTTTAATTTCTCTTGGATAACAGAGATCTAGGTCAAAATTCAGTCTTTCTTCCTTGCTGTCTTCCTTTTCAAGGTTTCTCCCACCCCTGTCTGCTCACAGAGCCTACCAGAGTCCAGGGAGCTGCCCCCATTCTCCCAGAGCTTCAGAAACTACTCTCTGCATGAACAAACGCCTCATTGCTCCAACCTCTGAGCATCTGTTTGTTATGTCCAGCTGACAAGAGCTGTGAATTCCTTCCTTGGCCTGGGCTAAGAATGGCAATTGGGTCCAAGGATAGTCAGCGCTACACCTCCCTCTCCTGTATGTTTCAGTTTCCTTTACATGTATGTCCAGCCCTGCTCTGTCATTCTCTTTGCAGCCTTGACTCTAATGTTATCTTCATGGACAGGTTCCACAACAAGAGCCAGATGAGCAGAGTAAGGGCCTGAGAGGAGGAAGCACAACCAGAGTGGCTTCTGGTTTCCTGAAGGATCAGGAAGAAGACCATGTCATTCTCAGTGTGTCTGCATCTGGACCCACACACCACAGTGATGAAATCGTCATTAAGCCTGGCCTTGTGTTGAGTTCTCATCGCCTACTGCAAATTCAAGTGTTTGCTTTTCTTACTTCACTCAGTCATCCCAGTCTCCTGAAATAATCCCTGAACATAATAATGTATCTCATACTGTGGTACATATCTTCTCTATCACCCAGGAACTCCGATTGTAAGAGGCAGCGTATGAAAACACTAAAACTGGGTAAGTAGAGAATTGTCTCTAATTGATTTAAAGAACTATCTCTTATTTATAACTTTCCATTTAGTATTAATGAAACATTTATAATATGTGACCAGCAGTAAATTAAAGTAATGTTGAGTAGTAGTTATAGCAGTATAGATATACCCTTAATTGTCATTGTCTGGACATCATGCAGCTCAGCCAAACTGTGGAAATTTTTGTATTCTCTTCATGAAAGTAAAAAGTACTCTGAAGAAATGTAATATTTATTTTATACTACAAATATTTTCTTATTTATTACTCAGGATTATTAATTTTGATTATCAAGTTAAATTGGATTAAGAAACACCTAGGAAAACCTTGAGTTCCTCCTTTAGAATTGGATTGAGAATGTCAGATGTCAAGATGGTCACAGTAATTAACTTATTGTGTTAGGTTTATCAAAAAACAAGCTGTAGAGTCGAACATAATGGTTCATGCCTATAGTATGAAGGTTTAGGAGACTTTCCATAGGGCTCAAGGATCTCAGGCCAGCCTGGGATATGTAGAAAAATAATATATCAAAATATACTCTTGACATCTAAACATGCATTTGTGAACATGAGTATACATGTGTTGTGTGTTCACAGTACACCTAAAGAAAAACATAAATTTCATAAGAATCAAATTATATTTCAACAAATCTGAATTAAGGTCAAATAAAAATAATTCCCAAAATTTTACACTGGATATTATCTCTGGATTGTTTTATGATGCCAAATATACCTGACGAGTGATCTACATAGCAATTTTACATTCAAGATTTCACCTTTGCACAAATTTGCCTCTGCCCACATGTTGTTCTGGAATCCCATTAGTTGTCCACGAAGAAAATTAATGAGGTATCCTTCAGTCCTTTCCCACTCCATAGCAGATGTCAGCAAAATCAGTCACGTGGACTGCTAATTTCTCTCAGGAGAAGCAGTGATTTAGCAACAGCCATAGATCAGCAAGGCTTGAGATAATGGCCTTAGGTAATAATGAGGGAGGACAAGAAGGAAATGAGGCATGACGAAAGTAGAATGAAAAAGGTGAGAACGAAGCATGAGCAAGCAGTGTGGTGCTGTAGACCAAAGGTGGAGGTATGGGTGTGGTTTTCCCCCTGCTTTATGTCTGCTGTGTTCATACAAACAGAACTTGCCACCCACTTTGCCATAACAGAGGTAGTGTCGTGATCATTGAGGAAAAATTAGTAAGAAAGCAGTAGGAAATCTGCAAAACTAAAGTCATGACATGAACTCAGATGCTCCAGATTTGACCACCTCCCCTTGGCAGGGAGACCACACAGGCACACAGAGGAAGAGAATGCAGACTATTCAGATGAGACCTGGTAGGCTGTGGTCAGATGGTGGAGGAGGAGGAGGGCCTGTTCCCTGTTTGAGGTCTAGGGGAGGGGAATAGGGCAGAAGAGGAAGAGAGGGTGGAAATAGGAGGATACAAGTGAAAGGATAACATTTCAGATATAATATGAATAAGTTATAATAAATATAAAAACAAAACAACAAAATTCCCAAGGGGAAAGAGCATTTGATGGAAAGAAAAAAACACCTACAAGTACCCCCAAGAGGCACTAAAACCACAATTTTCAGAGGAAAACAAAAGGAACCATGTTCTTAGGCATGGTGCCACAAGATTGTAATACCAGAACTCCGGAACTAGAGTCAGGAAGATTGTGTGTTCAAGGCCAGCCTGGGCTACTGGAGAGAGCTTCTTTCAAAAATGAACAAACAAATGGAACCAAATGAAACATCCAGAGAAAAAAAATAACAAAATAAAACCCAACCTGGGGTCCTTGGAGCCACAGACAGTGTTTCAAGGAGTTAGATGTTTCTAGAATGCATGCTCCTGGACCATACCCTATAAGGGGCATTTCTGGTGGGGTAAGAAGTGGAATGTGTGTCAGGAAGCTGATTGCAGAGAAGCACTCTGACTGCCAGTCAGTCAGGATGTAACTCTTCCCAATGTCCTCCTCCTCCCCACCCCCTCCCCCATCCCCTCCAACCCGCACCTTACCTTACTCATTCCTCCCTTCCTCATTGCTCTTGCATCCACCCTTCTTCAAGTCTTTCCCTCATCCCAGAGCAGGGTGCCAGCACCAAACCTAAAAATATGAGTGATATGATTACTAGAAATTAAATATGGTTCTCCTGCCAATTACATTTAAAAGGCATGATTTAGCTCAGCTTCCAGTAAATACAGCTTTCCTATTTGCATCTGAAAAATGGCACTAGTAGGTTTCTCTCTCATCCATAGGAAGGGGCTCTCATAGAGCACACAGGATGTGTGGATAGAACTTTGATAAACGCAGGTTCCTCATTGTATTTCATCTGTAGTATCCAAGCTTTGGAAGCAACCACATTACCTGTCACTGGGGCATGAATGGATGGAGACAATGCAGCATATATTCACAATGAATTCTTTCTGTCTCTACTAATATTATTATTCATAAAAGTCAAATTTTTAAATCTAAGTATTGAGGAGTGACTTCCAGAAAGGCAGTCTGAAGAGTCTGCAGGACTTTTTCCAGGGATCAAATACACCCAGTGAACACTGTGAAGATTAACTAGTTAATTTAATTCTCCATACGAAGTTATCACAAATTATTTGCAAGACATTCAACAAGTCGTAAAACATATAGGTAAGAAAATCTGCTATATTTAACAAGATAATAGAGTTTGTGGTAGGGGAGCCATTGCCTTGTCCCCATGCCACTCTGCCTCAACATCCTAGATGTTGAACTTGAAACATGTGCCTGAGCAGAGGAATCTGTCCTCTAGGCCAGAAAGAATCACAGTTTCTGGGTATCACTATTCTTCGTGACATGTACACCTCCCACCAAACCACAGAAGACCCAGGCCAGACACTGCAACTCAGGAATCTGGACTCCGTTCCTCCACACAATCTACTCCCTAGAGTCAGCTCTACATGAGATTATGGGCCAAGAACACTAGACTGCCCCATCACCCTCACTCTTGCATGTTCAGAGAGCAGAACTTTCATAGTGGGAGAGGTAAAGTGGAAAGCAAAATAGGTTGACACCCACTCATAATTCTTTTCTGTTTGCTTGCTTGTTTTGTTTTGGTTGGTTGGTTTTCAAGATAGGCTTTCTCTGTGTAGCCTTGACTGTTCTGGACTCCCTTTGTAGACCAGGCTGGCCTCGAACACACAACAATCCACTTGCCTTTGCTTCCAAAATGCTGGGATTAAAGGCGTGGGCCACCACACTGGGCTTACTCATAAGTCTTGAGAGCCAAGGTCTTCTCCAAGACAAGTGGGCACCAGCCCCATGTGTGGGTGTAGAGGTTTATTGAAAGAGAAGGTAAGCATAAGAACAAAGAGCCCTGGAGGGGGAGACCTGGTGGCACTCAGAGGAAGGACAGCAAGTAGCCAAGAAGAGACTTGATACCCTATGAGAATATATAGGGGGACGTAATCCCCCTCAGGAACAGTCATAGGGGAGGGGAATAATGGGAAAATGGGGGGGGGGAATGGGAGGATACAAGAGATGGGATAAACATTGAGATGTAACAAGAATAAATTAATTTAAAAAAAAAAAAAAAGAACAAAGAGCCCCTGGCTTACCTCTCAGGACACTGGTTTTATTTGAAATAGAGATTAAGGAAGTTCCAAGTAGACAATACCTTAGAGGCCAGGGAAATCTTAGCAGTAAGCAACTAAAAGGAGGCCAGTAGCTCTAAGAAAGCAGGAACAAAACTGTAAAAAAAATTAAAAAAAAAAAAAGTCTTCAACTTAATGGCAAGAATCACAGTTGGAAATAGCTAAGAGTTCTCTTGGGATCATAGTAAGTTTTCAAGCACACACCTCAAAGGCTAGCCCCACACAGAGGCCCAAATTTAATGAGATCAAACTGTGGAGCAGTGTATGCCCCAAGGCTTTGTCAAAAATAATAGAACAATCACTAGACATTGTTAGAAGCTAAATAGCTGGATATGATAACAGAGGTAGACAATTTAACCAAGAGGTCAGGAAAAAGAAAGATAAAGAGAATACCCTCTAAATCCTTATTATCCCATGGTGACTGTTAATAATAGGCCCATGTGTTCACTTAAGGAGGTGCTGTACACTCCAAGTGAACTGGACCTCATTCAAACAGCCACCCCAAGTGGTAAAAACAACAAAAACATGGAGTCCACAGGCAGCTTCAACTACATTAAGAATTTGAGAGTAGCCTGAGCTTCATAAGATCCTGCCTCAGCCACAGAAGAAAGGGAGGAAGGAAGGGAGGAAGGAAGGAAGGAAGGAAGGAAGGAGTATATTACCAGCTATGGGGTAATATACTCCAAACACTGCTGTTTTCTTCCAACCATTATCTGAATCCAGCCAGGGAAGTTGGAGATAAGGGGCCTTCGCTTTTGTTTTGGGATTGTTAATCTTTTTCTACCTTTTTTTTTTTTTTTTTTTTTTTTTTTAGGTCCAGGCTTTTGTTCTGCCCTAATTTCTACTTTGATCCTAAGAAACAAGATACACTAACTGCCCACAGGAACAGCTGCTGATTCCCCAGGGAAAAATGACAGCCCACCAACCAGCCACCACACAAAGCTGGTAATTTTGCAGTAAAGTAGCATCCACTCACTTATTTCCGGGTTCATCTGAATCTTGAAAGTTTAAGCCATACAGTGAGACAAGAAACAAATAAAACCAGGTTTCAAAAATCATTTAATAAAATTAAATAGAAGCGATCAATAGGAAATGCTGAGATTGAAAAAGCATCTTGAGGATTTTCAGACTGGCATGTCTGCCTTCTCCACGTCCGCCAGTGCAGTCCCACTCAACCATCAGCAGAAATTTTTGTTGTATTTCTATGACGTAGCAAGTAGTGTTTTATCTGAGATTCCAGCAATAATCGAGCTTTGTTTCAATTTTAATGTCATTATACAAGTTTTACATTTTTTTTGTCTTTTATATGGAAAAGTTATCTTTTCAAAAATGAAACAGAATAAAGTCATTTTTGATAGTAAGGAAGCATGCAGAGTTTAAAAAGAAAGTGATAGAGTACTCACTCAGACATGAACAAGGCCAAAGGACTCCAGGATTGCTAATCACTAATGAAGGAAGAGATGTGGATCACCTTGTCATTTCCTTACCTCATCTAAAAAAGCAAATGCTCCACTGATAACTGTACAGGCAGGTCTACAGCGTGAAAACATGGTATGTTTTGAAATATTGGCATAAAGAGAAGGATAAGAACAAGTTGTATTGAGTAAAGAAGTGGTGCCACAGTGCATCAACCCCTTATTCTATGATAAAGACAAAAGCCATATCTTGTTTCTCAGTGTGGAGGCCACAATCTATTATCAGTTAACTTTGGGTGGGGTGGAGTGCGTAGTAGAGAAAAATCACCCACTTCATGACAGGGAAATGGAAAATAGAGAAGAAGGTGATGGAGCCCCACTATCTCCTTCAAATGGGTTACCACAGTGACCTGAGGACCCCAGAATTGGCACCAGCTCTTTTTATTTCTTTAGCATTAGAGACTGAAGCTAGAGCCCCATGCGTCTTAGACTGATTTACAGCCCCAGCGCTAAGTCCTACCTCTTATTTTGCTACCTTCTAATTATGCCCTGACTAAGCTGTGAATACTCAGGTGTTTGACACACGTTCCAAACTAGAGCACTCATGAATTAGATGTGCTAATGAGGAGAACAAGATAGAAAAGTAAATTATTATTATTTGATAAGATGAACATGTTTTCAAAGTCATTTGAGCCCAAAAGCAAACTATATTATATATTTTAAATATTCTATTACATTTATGTGTATGTGAGAGATGGAGAGAGAGAAAAAAGAGAGAGGGAGGGAGGGAGGGGGTTATGCATGGATATGTGTGTGGATACTTGTACCACAGCATTTGTATGGAGGTCAGAAAACAATTTTCAGGAACAGGTTCTCTCTCCTTCTACAGTTTGTTTGGATTGAGTTTACATTGTCAGGCTTGGTGAAAGATGTCTTTACCAGGTGTACCATCTTGCTGGCCTACAGAAAACTGTATTATATCTCACAAGTATATGTATATCTCGTATATACATGAAGAAACAGGTATTATATTTCTACCCTAAAATATATTTTTAAAATATCAGATGTTAAAGAAAGGATTTTCTTTTACATTTGATGGTGGGTTGTTGTTGTTGTTGTTGTTTTTTTTTTTTTTTTTTAGACAACCAGAATACAAGAATTATTTATAGTTAATTAAAAAACTAATAAACAAATTATGAATTTTGCAGGTCATGAATTTGTTTCACAACAAAGCAAATTCTCCCTAATAATGTATGTTTATTCAAAATAACAATTCATTCTGCTCCTTCTCTAAAAGCTGGGTGAGATACTCCATGCAGAGTGACATGTTCATTGTTTGGAGCGTTCAGCTAAGTAGGCCAATTGACCACTTGTAAGCACTGCTGTGCTGTATTCTTTCTTCAGTCACCATCTCAAAATAAAATGTTATGTAAGCCGAGGACCATAGCCACGACAAAGAGCAAATGTATTGATAGAAGCTTAACAGGGTCAACTAGAGCCAGAAGAAACACACAGACTGGAAAGAGCTGTCTTCTTGATAGATTCTCATTGCTATCAGTTCTGTGATCAGAGAGAGGTTTGTCTGACTCATTCAATGCAGCCTGCTGGGGCTGAAGACATAGCTCAGTGGGGAGCATTTGCCTAGTATACATTTGTCTTCAGTTCACAGAAGCACAATAAAAATAAACAAACCAAAAATGTATGCCTAGGTGAATCTTACTTGGCTCAAGACTATTGAAAAGCTCCCAATACTGTAAAGCTGCATCCCATTGTCAAGCTTTTAATATTTACCCATTTGATGTTTATTAAACATCCACAGTATGTGAAGTGTGGCCCTAGCATTGAGAACACAGTAAGTAATGCCTGCAATTGTTATTCACACAATCAGTGCAATTTTGAAAATCTTTTCGGCAGTAGGCACTGTACTTACTATTAGATGCTCCTTGCATAAAGAGAGCTGTTCTTGAGTTCTTATTACTCATAATGTGAAAAGTTCAGAGGAATGACTAAAAGCTGTAACTGGAAGTAAAAAGGAAGCTCTGTCATTTACCCAACATGGATGAGCCAGGAGGACATTGTGCTAAGTGACAGCACAGAAAGTCAAATACTACTCAGTCCCATCTGCATATTATAATATGTAATATTGCTAATTAGAGGTTGAGAGACAGAGAAATAATGTCCAGGAGGTGTTCGATGATTCTATTTTGGTGAAAGAACTAATCTCAAGAGATTAGTTGTATGGAATCATGGTTATAGTTTATACCAATGTATTATGTATTGGAAAATTGAAAGAATAGTTCTGAAGGGCTCTTAGGAAACATATAGTGTGTGAAGTAATTTATGTATTAAATGATTTGATTGTGTTAAATGGTAAAAATGCAGCATAGCTACATTTTAAAATATTACAGAGTACATGATAGAAACTATTGTTACACATCAGTAAATAAGTGAATTAATAAAAAGCAGAAAACTTAAGAGCTGAGTGAGCTGTGACACAGAGTATTCCACATGACAGTTCACAGGCTTGTTTCATGACTGCTCTTCTTTGTCAACTCTATTCATCACTGGGAAATAGAAAGTCTTGTGCTCATTAATTGATGGGAATTATGGAAAACTGTAGGAAGAAGAATGCATGGCTTCTTAGATTTCACCTTAAAAGGTCCCTGATGATACTCAAAGTTAATAAAAATAGAGACCAGTTGGGAACTAAGGAGGGAGTTTCCTTAGCTGGTCAAAAAGAAAACATTTTTTTTAAGAAAACATTTCCTAACCTAGCCACAAGAGTAAGGAATATGCAGGCAGCAGCTGAGAAGATGCTGCAACACGGAAACCCATAAAAGGAAAGTAATCTTGCTAGTTGTGAGAGAATGAGAGAACCTTGAAGGCAGTGTTTTAAATGACAAAAAAAAAAAAAAGATACATAAATGTATTGTTTCATTTATATGTAGACTGAAATGCTTCAAAGTCAGGTGAAAAGATGAAGCAGATATAAACAGTACCCTCTGGCTTCTCTGAGAGATATCATTATGTCTAACAACATAGAATGTGGGAAGGCAAGGAACGCTCCAGAAAACAGTAGACAGTGAAGAACTAAGAGGAACCTGGAAATATTGAATATTAGCTTTGCAAAGAAAATGAGAGTTGAACAAAGTGATAAGGAAGTGGGAGAGCCAACCACATGTCCAACTAGTGAGACCACAAATAAAAGAAAGAGGAAGCCTCTGGAAGCAAGAACAAAATTTCAGCTGGGTAAAATACTTACTTTTGATGATTATATTTATAAAATTAAAAAAAAAAAACTTCAGGGGAATTAGTGAAATACACCCTATTGTGCCTGTCTCTATCAAGGTGATTCTAAAGATGATAATTGGGAGGGAGATTTGCTCTGATTGTGTGCCACAGCACGGGCTGGAATTCCAGACTGAATAAAATGTGGGAAAGAGACAATGTAAGCTGAGCACCAACATTTCTCTGCCATCCTCTGTCAGTCAGTCAGTCAGTCAGTCAGTCTGTCTGTCTGTCAGTCTGTCAGTCTGTCTGTCTCTCCATCTCAGTCGCTCTCTTTTACTCTGTTTCCCATTATCCTCTATGCCCCTACTTCTTGGTATATTGAGATGAGTACTAGCTTTCAGATTTTAGGTTACAGTGTCAAGAATTGTAAGTAACACCGTAGGGCAATGCCACAGAGCATAAAAAACAGATGTCCAGGGAAGGGACTGAGTGCTTTGACTATGTCACAGGCTGAGGCAAAGAAAGGAACTGACCCTGAGAGGAACTCCATGGGCAAACCTCTGCTAAAGAGATTACATGATCCATTACTCCATCTCCAACCCAAAGCATCAGCTCCGCTGAGTCAGCAAGCAATTGCCTTAAGAACCACCATGAAAATAGGATGGAAGCTGGCCTGAACACATACTCACTGTTAAGGAAAGAGGAAGAGCTGCAGGCCGTGTGGTAGAGCAAAGCCTGAGTGAAGAGAAGCAGTCTGGTAACAGGAGAAACCCTCAGTTGCAATGGTAAATACAAACGGATGAGGCCACATCACACTGTTGGACACTGACCTGCTGCACATCCACCTAGTTCACTGAAGAGGGAAGCTGGTGGAGCCAGCACTGAGCTAGGGTGCTACTCCATGCTGAGGGGTGGCAAGACTCACTGTCAGTAGGAAGTATCGTTTAAGGGGAATTTCTGCCAGAAATCACACCTAGCAGGGAAGAAAGAGAGAAAGCACACTATCTGTTGCATTCTTTTTCTTTTTTAAATTAATTTATATATTCACTTTAAATCCAAATCATCACCCCTACCTCTCTTGGTGGGGAAGCCATGACAGTGTGTGTGTGTGTGTGTGTGTGTGTGTGTGTGTGTAGTAATCAGAAAACAGTTAACAGAGTCCATGCCAGGCAGTCCCCATTCCCCTTACTATGGGATCCTCATGAAGCCTGAGCTGCCCATCGGCTACATCTGTGTAGGGAGGCCTAGGTCTAGTCTATGCATGGTCCTTGGCTAGTGCTTCAGTCTCTGCAAGCCCCTCTGGTTGTTGGCTCTGTTGCACTTCTTGTGGAGTTCCTGTCACCTCCAGGTCCTTCTATCCATCCACTCACTTTTCTACTAGACTCTTTATGCTTTGCCCAATGTTTGGCTGCAAGTCTTCATATCTGTTTGGATCCACTGCGGCGTGTAGCCTTTCAGAGGACAGCTAAGCTAGGATCCTGTCTGTGAGCATAGCAGCATATCATTAATAGTGCCTGGAGTTGGCTCTCTCCCATGCGGTGAGTCTCAGGTTGGCCCAAGCATTGGGTGGACATTCTCTCAATCTCTGCTCTATCGTTATCCTTGCTCATCTCTTAGGCAAGTAAATTTTGGGTCAAGGTTTTTGTGGTGACTTGGTGTTCCCCTCCTTCCACTAAGAGTCCTGTCTAGTTAAAGGATGTCTTCTTCAGTCTCCATGACCTTTGCTACTAGGAGTCTAAGCGAGAGTCACTCCCATATCCTCCCAGAAGCCTTCCTGTTGCGTTCTAACTGAAGTTTTCACACAAAGAGAATAAAGTACAAAGATAATTTTGTGGCTCAGGAGATGGACTGTCAGTTGAGAGAACGGACTGGTCCTGTAGAGGATCTAAATTATATTCCCAGCAACCACGTCAGGCAGTTCACACTTCATGTAGCTCAGGACCAGCAGGATTTGCTGCCTCTGGCCTTCGCTGGCACCTACACTCATGCGCTACCTACACAAATACACATAACTAAAACCATAAATCTTTAAAACAGAAGAGATAACCTTGGGGGTAAGGAAACACACTGTCATCCAAGTCAGGAAGAAATATTAACTGATAATGTTTCTTAAAATTTTGGCCTCAGGGTGAACTCACTCATGATAATTTCTAGATCAATCCATTTGTCCACAAATTTTGGGAATTCTTTGTTTTTAATAGCTGAGTAGTATTCCATAGTGTAAATGTACCACAGTTTCTTAGTCCATTCTTCTACTGAGGGACACTTAGTCTGTTTCCATGTTCTGGCTATTATGTATAAAGCAGCTATGAACATGGTTGAGCATATGTCCCTGGTGCCCCTTCTCTGACCACGTCCCCTGGATGAGGAGGCCTGGCAGCACTCAGAGGAAGGATAGCAAGTTACCAAGAAGAGACTCGATATTCTAAGAGCATATATGGGGGAGGAGGTCTTCCTCAATCACAGACATAGGGGAGGGGAGAAGGGGGGAAGTGGGAGGGAGGGAAGAATGGGAGGAAACAGGGGAAGGGCTAACAATCGGGATGTAATATGAATAAATTAATACAAATTTTAAAAAAATTTGGCTTCAGTTTCTGTCTTCCTTGATTAAGTTCTCTCTTGAGTCTGTCTCTCTTTGCACTATTGTATTGCACTCCGCGTTCTTTATCAAACATTCACCCTTTAATTTTCCTCAAATTATTCCATAGAAAAGGTAAACTATGCCATTTTATGTAGCCAGATTACTTTGATATGTAAAGTATATAAGTGCATACTCAAAAATGAAAATTGTAGAACAATACCCCCCAAGGAACGTGGACACAAATGATCTCAATAAAATATTTGGAAAACAAATACAACACACGTTAACAAAGATCAAAGTGAAGTGGGCTTTGCTCAAGAGTGCAAGAATAGCTTAAGACAGCTCTGTAAATGGAATAAAACCCATAAATCCTAAGCAAGCTAAGGAGCAGAAACTATGTGATCCTTTCCATGGGTGAAAATAAGGTAAAATCACATGTGGGTGGGGTACACGCTAAACTTTCTCATCATAAATTCATAACTACCGTATCTTGAGATTTGAAATAATAGGGGTGAACAGACTGGATATAGCATAGAGGACCACCTAGGTAGAATGTATTAAGTTGGATTTGATTCCTAACACAGAAAAAGATGAAGGACAGAAGGAAGCCAGTGTAGGGATGCAGGCCTATAATCCCAGCTACTTGAGAGGGTGAAGCAGGAGGTTCCCAGTTCAATGCCAGCTTGAGCTACAATGCCAACCTGTATAATTGGTATACACTCTGTGTGTGTGTGTGTGTGTGTGTGTGTGTGTGTATTTTAGAACAAAACCAACTTAGCTATATTCTTTGATCTTTTTTAAGGTGTTGTGGGATTTTTTTTGCAAATATTTTATTGAGAATTTGAGTGTGTGTGTGTGTGTGTGTATACATGTATATATTTAATTTTGTATTATATACATGTGTGTTATTTAGTTTACCTATTGGAGATGAATGCTTCCAATGGGGCCACAATTTTAATGTTTACTCATAAAAATATTCAAAAGAGCTTCTGGTAGGTAAAATACTTTTCCTTATGACTTTTGAAGTATTTCGTTTTTAACTTGTAGGCTAAGAATAGCATTCACTTTTATAAACTCAATACATTAATATGGAATGTTTGCCTTGTAAACACAGACAATAGCCAATGGTCCAGTAGAATGCATCCATCTGCCCACACAACTGCCTGAGGGGAAATATATACATGTGTCTCTTTAAAGAGAACACTGAATTATGAACAAATTTCTTCTTATAAGGAAAATACTTTATCTTCTCTTTTGCTGGTAATGATTCCATTATTAAATACCAGCAGGGAGTTACATATTTTAATTAATGATTTTATCAAATTAACTACATAGATCTTCCCCCTCCCCCGCCTTTCTGCCATTTTGTAGAGACAGTTTCTAAAGCTATCAAAAACACCCTGTTTCCAAAATAATTAAATGCATGTAAATATGCCACAATTAAAAGTCATTTATCAGGATCTGTGATTAAATGATGTCGAGTTCATGCATGAGAGGCTATAGAAGTTTAATAACAGTGTTCCTATATTACAGAACTGCCCTTCCAATTCTTTCTTCCTTGTTCAATAGTATTTACAATGTAAGTTTATATACTCTTAAAATTCATCAGATTCTCCCTCTGTAAGACTTGTCATTACAATACAACACCATTTTCTCTCTTTTGACATTTTAGGAAAAATAAGAACTATAATAAACATGTATATGATATAAATCAAATTTAGATGTTATCAAACTTCTATCCCCTAGTGACATAAAGTATAAATTTATAATCCTTATATAAAACAAACATGTAGAAAATCAGAAAAGTTTGTCTGTGGCCAGAAAGATGCCTCAGTGGGGAAAAGCAACTGCCACCAAGCCCAGAGGCCGAGTTACATGCCAAGCATGCACATAGGAGAGAAATGATTCCCACAAATTGTCCTCTGATATCCATGCATACCTCAGCTGGTACACAGAAATACACACACACACACACACACAGTGAGCATTTGTGTAAAAATAAATAAATAAACTAATTAATTAATTTAATTAACTTAAATACAGAAAAGGCCATATGCATGTATGTGTGTTTATGTGTATCTGTGTATGTGTGTCTATGTATTTTCACTCAACTATTCACAAAACTGTAAATCTAGAGCCATATACTCCCTAATAGAATTATAGGAAGAGATTTCCCTTTTTCCCAAACTATGTCTAATCCACTGGAATCAGCAGAGGCCAGGAAGAGAGAGAACCTGGATCATGGTATTAGCAATCTCATCTGCTAAACTCCAGCCAACTTAGACAATTTTACTCAGGATACTTGCTTTCCAAGAGGAGGAAAATGGTAGTTACCTCATCTGCTCAATCGCAGGCATTCTGCACCCTGTTAGATTAGTGCAAGTTTTTGATAGGATGACAGTTTCTTAAAGCAATGTCTGTTTGCATGGTAAAAGGAAGATCACCTAGGCCAACCCTAAATGAATTCCATCTTCAACTTTCTGATGGGGTTAAAGACCAGATAGCTTAGTGTTACAATTGAGCTTAGTTGTTTAGGGGTTAAGATGTTTTTAGGTCTAGACAGATGTTTTAAGTTGATAGAGATGAGATATGATAGACATTGATTCTCATTCAGAATTTTAGACTCACCAAAATAAGAAAGATGTTTTTTCTTTAAGGCTGCCAAATACAAATAGCCAAAACACTACGAATGTAACATTTATATAATTCCTGATTGTTTCGTGGTTCTTCTTGCAGTAGGTAGTTTATTGTATAAATGTGTAATAATATAAATGTATATGTAAAAATTAAAATATTTAATAAAAAATTATCCTCACTCCCTGCCTATCACCTTCTGCTCCTCAAATTTTCTTACTTTGGTGTGGGTACAATTTACATAAAGCTAATCAAATGTGATAAGAGAACAATCTATTTAAAGAAAGAGATCTAATGCAGTATATCCCCCAGTTCTCCGGCCAGTATTTCTGCCTTACCTTTCTTATATAGTTTTGGATCAATAAATCACTAGTTTGTATCTACTTTGTACCTTTTTTTTATTCACTAAGAGATATAGAAAATTTCAAGAGAAAGCTGCATAGTTGCTGGGTTTGTTTGTTTGTTTGTTTGTTTTCAGCTGTCATCATCAAATAATATCCAGGACATCTCTGAGAAAATAGAGTATCATCATGAGAAACTTTCACTGCTCTTGTTATGTCTATGCACACAAATAGCTCATATCAGTCTTAAAAATTGAATTTGCAATGGAATTTTACTGTTACTTTTAATAGATTTTAGTACAAAACAACTGAATTATTTAGTTTCTGATTGAATTTAACAGTATAACTTAGTTTGTGTTTCAACAAAAAAATCCTATAATTCAAAGCATTAAAGACATTAACCAGTTATGTATCGATTTCTTAATTCCTTCAAGCAAGCAATTTAGTTCCTATGGCTTTCATTTTTCAAAAGATCATAGCATTTATAAAAGATTGTGTGGGTCAAAGTTCTGTTTACCATACAATGCTCCCAGATGTTCTTGAGGTCTGTTTATGTCACTGCATTTTGTCAAGAAAAGTAGAAAAAGTAGAAACATATTTATTTCATTATAAAACAAGATATAAAAAAAGAAATGAAATATTTTGCTAAAATTAAGAAGCCTTGAGCAATGGAAATGGTGAAATCCACTGTCTTCCCATGCTAACTTCCTGAATAGATAAGATCAGGTTACTATTTTAATTTCAATCTACTACTTAGACATTTGTCTTGATCACAAAAAAAAAAAAAAAGGTAACATTTTAGTACTAAAATACTCAGAGATTCTCTCATTTCTAGAAGATGAGAAAATCATGGGTTCTCAGATATTGATTGTTCATTCAACCAGTTTCATTAAGAGGGGTTAATGGCCTGGCTATAAGATCCAGCACAGCGAACAGAACAAACACCAGCTCTTCTTAACTCGGGAGGTTTCATTTTAATGGTAGATGATACCCACGATGCAGAGATATGAGTAACCATTATCTCTGACTGCACAGCAAAGTAGAATTAAGTAGGAGTGGGGCTAGGAAGTATGGTGGGACCAACTGTGGTTCTCTCGGAAGAACAAGAAAGGAAGAGGTCACAGACTTCATAGCACAGAGACCTGTGGGAAATGAAGAAGTAAGATATGACATGTGTCCACATCTCCTCTAGAATTTACGTTCCCTGATAACAGAGACGTACTAAATTTCTGAGGCATGTTCTTTTCCCCAGCTCCTCTTAGGACTTTGCACATAATAGGAACTGGGACATTTTAAACTTGTTTTGGAATCTATTTCACATGTAGCTTCATGAGACTGTGGCATGAATCATGCCAGAACATAGTAGGTTCCCAGTTCTTCTGCTTGGTTTAACTAATATGAGAAATCTCATTGAACAATACAACAAATATATAGTGGCAAATGGGAAAGGCAGCAGTTGCATCTATTGACTCCGATGTAGGAGCAGGAACCTAGCTCTTTTAGTCGACACAATCTTACTGAGACCTACAGAAAGCTACCACTAACATTAGTTGTAATATCTACTTGTCATGTTTCAGTCTAGCCAAACTAGACTATCTGTAATTCATCTAGGTACTGATTTGCAGTCCTAGTCTGTGCTGCATCCTAAGGGAATAATATTTCAGGAGTCCTCATCTCAAAGAACCTACTCACCAATGTATAATAGAGCATTGTCTGAATAACAAGACTCTCATGAGGGAGGGAATACTGAAAACCAGCATTGCTTAAGGAAGCACAGAATACTTAGAGTCAGAAAGGCTCCATCTACAGGCTCCTGTATCTTTGGATACGAGAACAAAATGACCTCAGGCAAGAGTCATACAGAAACTGAGGGTACACATTCATATCTGAAGATGCCCTACATCTCTGTCTACCATTACAGGGCTTTCTCTCCCAAAAGTTTTCTTTGATGCCCAGCTGTGTCAGGTCCATGTCACTGACCCTTGCTTGGGCTACTGAGAAAATTGCATTCTCAGAAAAATTAAGATTCCTATGGATGCAAGGAAAAGCTACCTATGCCGTCACTTTGAAATATTCAGTTCACCAAATTTCATCCATAGTTATAGGTAACTTGTATAAACAAATGTTTGTTTTACAGTGAAGTGGAAAAAAAATCTATTATTTCCAATGTCTCTTGATTCACATTGGCTCTTATATTTCTCAGATCATCCCTGTGGTGGAAGAGTTAGGGCCAGGGCTGTTTATTCTTCTTTCTAGAACATCATCCATTTAAGAGAAGAGTATTTTACTGGATGTGTCTTTTTTCCTTTGTCCTTTCTGTCCTTGGCTTGATTGTTTTGTTGAGGCAACTAACATTTTTATTTTTAGTGACTTCCTAAGTTGGCACTTCATGAGGACAGATGTGTCAAGTTGTTTTCTGATCTTTCCACACTCATGTGTCCTTCCTGTCCAGTTCAGATGGGAAATCTGACATACACTGTGATCACGATGTAATTCTGACAAGAGAAATCAAGCTGAAAAGGCCATTGTCTCTACGCAAATAACCTAGAATTTTTTGCCCTTTCCATCCATAAAACAAACAGTCATGCCAGCTTGCAACACGGTATCATGGAAAGTTTGACATATTGTACCCTGTTAAGGCAATAGAAGCTTCTGTGTTTTCTGTACAAAATACTGAGTTTTTGACAATATTTTTTTCCAACAATACTTTTATCATTTTCTAATTAAATAATGGGTGGTACATAACATTCTTAGACAACCAGCAAAACAGAACTGTGGGATAAGAAGAGAGAAATTGGTGCTAGATTAGGATTCAGTTATACAAAGAAAATTGAACAGAAGGGGGGTGGGTAATGAAGTAAAAATATCATCCAGATGAGATGCTATTTATATCTCCTTTTCTCTGTCTCTTCCATAATTCCACAATCTGATCAACACTCTCTGACTTCTAGTAGGCATTTTAACACAGGCTTATGAAAAATTTAGCACTATTTGCTGTAGCTTTGAGGGAAATAAGAGAACAAACTCACCTTCACTTTTGCTTTCTCCATAACATTAATCAAATAAAAATGTTCTAAAACTGTCTAGTCAAAATTAAAGTAGCTGTCTTTAATCCCTGATGGAGGAGAGTCTGCTCATTTTATGATAACCTTGGACAGCTCATTAGATTACACTTAATGAGTGTTTGTGAAGAATGAAGGAGCCCAAGTGTGTGGATGCTTTCATGTTGATCCATTGGAAAGCGCAGCTCACTCCAGCCTATTCACCTCATAGTTGCAGAACCTTCTGTCTATACAGCACCACTCATGCAATGAAGAGCTCTGTATTCCTTTATTGTGAGATGAATACAGCTGGATTGTTGTCCTCAGAGAGGAAGCAGACAGCTGTGAATCCTGAGCTGATATTTGTCCCTATAGACCATCCATTTGCACTTTTCTAGGAGTATTATTCTTACTTGTTGCTTTTCAATTAAAGAGAAAACATTAATGTTATAAAAAATACTGTTATTAGATAACAATGATGAAATAATGTGTGAAGTAAGAATAAGTGCTACAGTAAGAAAGAATACTATAGTTCAGTGGTCTAAAGCAAAACCTCCATTAGAAAAGATTGGTTGTGCTCTAGAAAATAGTAGTTTCTAAGAGTTTGCATTAGAAAGAGAAACTAGAGTCACCCCATATCCTGGAAGAAGCCTACCCTGTCTTAGGTTTGCAACTCATCAGAGAGATGCCACCACCCAAGGTTTCTCTTCTCTCTGTAGGCCTTCTATCCTGCCCCTTCCTCTCCATGTCTGGTCTCCAACCTCATTGCTCTCTGTGCTTCCTCTCCTACCTTGTTGCCTCTGTTCAACCACTACTGCTGTCTATGGACTCTGTTGACTGAATTTTGATCACTTTGCCCTGGCAAAGCTGCCTCACTAGGCCACAGGGGAAGAGGACACACTCAGTCCTGATGAGACTTCATGAGCTGGGGGTGGGAGTGTAGGAAGAGATCTCTTTTCTGAGGAATAAGAGCTGCAGGGAGGAAGGACGAGAGATGAAGGATGGGACTAAGAGGATAGGAGGAAGGTTGCTACAATTAAGATGTATAATGAATAAATAAATTATTTAATTAAAAATAAAATTAAAAAAGAAAAAAGAGAGCCCCAACACACACACACACACACACACACACACACACACACACACACTTTTAAAAAATTAAGCATGCCAAAATGTTTTTAAGTCTGCAATTAAAACTAATTTTAAAAGGAGAGAAAAAAGCAAGGTGACAGGAGTACATGGTACAATGATGAGGTCAGGTTCACTCAGTGTGGTATGGCCAGAGATGGCATGTTATAAAAAAAGAATCTCTACTCAGAGGACTCTTGATTAGAAGCTTGGTGGAAGCTAATTTCTTGTTACGTTGTCTTGACTTTCTCTTTTGTGTTTTATCTACCATTTTGGTACATATAAATCACACTTATTTTCAGTGTTCTATGTAATATCCTGAATGATATTTCAGTGCAAGGATACACTGTGGTCTATTCAAGTCAACATAAAGATATGAGCTCTAATATTTATCATTTTTTCTACGTGAACATAAAAATATCCTTCCTTCTAGCTTTTAAACTTATTTTTATTGTTTTATTAGTAAGATAAGTTGAGTTTATTTTAATAAACTATTACATGTTAAAATAAATTTAACTTATTTTAATAATTAAACTTAAATATCTACCAAGTCAAAACATGACACCATAGACTCAGGTGAGCGTGTGTGTGTGTGTGTGTGTGTGTGTGTGTGTGTGTGTATCTTGCTGAAAGAAGTGTTTTACTGGGGCTGGGCTTTGAGAGCTCATAGCTTGCACTCACTTCCAGTTTACTCTTTGCCTGGTATCTGCTCATCTTTCTGCTCCTACTGACATGAGCTCTGCTTGCTGCTGTGCCATCCTGATGTGATAGACTCTTTCTGGAGACACCAGGCAATATAAATTTTTGTTCCTTAAGTCACTTTTTTCTATATTCATTTAATCTATTAATTTGTTCATATGAATAAAACAATGAGAAATTTTCCATGAAAATAAAGTAAGCCATTTAAGATATTTTTCTATAAGTTCTACATTTTATTTCCACTAAAGCAATGTACTACTGTGACATAACTGTAATTTGATTATTTTCTGTTTTCTTTGTTTTCATTTTATTGAAAATAGATTTTTCTTCACATAGTATATCTTGATTAAGGTTTTCCCTCCATCTACTCCTCCAAATTCTTTCTCCCATCCAAATCCACATTCCTTCTTTCTCTAATTAGAAAACAGGTGTTTAAGGGAGAATACTATATAAAAAAATATAGTAAGATAAAAGAAAAGCTAACACATCAGAATTGACCAAAACAAACAGAAGGAAAAGAAAAGGCACAAGAATCAGAGACACACTCACTTGCAGACTCAAGAACCTCATAACCATTTTGGAACTCAATCTGGCACTTTCTCAGAAAATTGGAAATAGCTCTACCTCAAAACTAGCCATACCACTTCTGGACATATACCCAAAAGATGCTCCACCATACAACAAAGATATTTACTCAATGGTCATCATAGCAGATTTATTTGTAATAGACAGTAACTGGGAATAACCCAGATGTCACTCAACCAAAGACTTGATCAAAAAATGTGGTACATTTTTACAATGGAATGCTACACAGCAATAAAAAAAGAAAGAAAGAAAGAAAATCTTGAAAATTTCAGGCAAATGGATGGAGCTAGAAAATATCACCCAGAGTGAGCTAACCCAGACCCAGAGAGAAACACATGGTACGTACTCACTATGAGCAGATTTTAGCCATACAGTGAAGGATAACCATACTACAATTCACAGACCCAAAGAAGATAAGTAACAAGGAGACCCCAAGGAAGGATGCTTAAGTCTTTTACAGAAGGGAAAATAGAATAGGCAGCAGAAGTGGTTGAAGACAGGGAACAGAGGAGGAGAAGGATCACAGAGAGAAATGAAGGTGGAGATCAGACCTGGAGAAAGTGGGGGCTGGGAGTACAGACAGCTTGCAGAGAGGACAGAACCCTTGAGCAGGAACATCTGTGTTGTAAGCTGGAGATGTAGGCTAGGATGGGCCCCTGGGAGGGTATGGGGATCGCTTAGTAGTATGCAGAGGTCATGGAGACTGGAGAGGCCACCCTCTATCTAGACATGTCTCCTAGTGGAGGAAGGGGAACACCAACCCACTCACAGAAACTCCAACCCAAAATTTACCTTACCTACAAGATGTGCAGGGATCAAGATGAGTCAAGATTGAAGGAATGTCCAATCTATGCTTGGCCCAACCTGACACCCACCTTATGAGAGAGAGAGGCAACTCCTGACACTATTAATGATACTCTGCTATGCTCACAGACAGGAACCTAGCATAGCTGTCCTGTAAGGGGCTACACCTAGCAGTAGATCCAACAGATGTGGAGACTTATAGCCATACATTGGACAAAGCATAGGGAGTCTAGTAGAAAAGTGGGTGAATTGATAGAAGGACCTGGAAGTGACAGGAGTTCCACAAGAAGAACAACAAAGCTACAAGCCAGGGCCAAGAGGGGCTTGCAGAGACTGAAGCACCAGCCACTGACCACACATGGACTGAAAATAGACCCCCTACACAGATGTAGCCAATGGACAGCTAAGTCTTCCTATGGGTCCCCTAGATAGCAGAGGCTGTCTCTGACATGGACTCTGTCACCTGCATTTCCATCATGTCCCCCTTGGCAGGGCTGCCTCACCAGGCCATGGGGAAGATGATGTGTTCAGTCTTGATGTGACTTGTGGGTTGGTGGGGGTCTCCCCATTTTTGAGGAGTAGTGGAGGAGGAAAAGGGGAAGAGAGAGGGAGGGTGGGACCTAGAGGGGAAGAGGGAGTTATGATCCAGATGTAAATAAATGAACCAATTAATTAAACTGGAAGCTATAATATATACACAGAGGACCTGGTGCAAACTCATGCAGGCCCTGTGCATGCTGCTTCAGTCTTTGAGTTCATGGTGAGCTTTAATCATATGATTTATAGGACCTTATTTTCTTCCTGTCCTCCATCCCCTCTGGCTCTTACACTCTTTCTTCTCCCTGTTCTTAGGAGTTCCCTGAGCCCTGTTGGGAGGTATTTGATGGAGATATCCCATTTAGGGCTGAGTGTTCTAAGATCTCTCACTCTGCATAATATGGGTTTCTGTATTAGTTCCCATATTCCACTGATCTTGCTAACCCCTAGATCAGTGCCTTGCTCAAGCATCATCAAGAATCTTTCTTAAGTCATTTTTGATCATGGTGTTTTATCACAGCAACAGAAAAGAAAGTAATACAGAAATGTAGAGTAAAGTAAGAGGATGTGTATTAACGTGCTTATAAATGTATAAAATGCCTTAAATAGACATTATTTTTATTTTTATAGTACTATGAAAAGTCTCTTAAAATTAACTCTATATTAACTCTCATTTATGAGTCAAAATATGTTGTGTGCAACATATCACATCCTTATAAAAGTAATTCTTAACATATGAACACGATAAAGGAGTGCTATTTATTTACCCTAATCTAGCAGATTCTTAACAGAACCCAGCTGGTTCAGTCATAGGTCCATAGCAATAAATAAAGTTATTTAATCCATGACCAAATGAAATCAACAAGAACTGAACCCAGAATGATTATAAACTTATATCTGAAAGTCATAACTACTTAGCAGACACTTGACAGAAGTCCAAGTAAGTACACTGAGCTGTGCAGAATCAAAAGGAACATCCTATCACTAGTGGCTTCTGCTTGCCTAACTCGCTGAGGCATCAGTGAGACTAGGACTAGACTCTCCATGTTTGATGTTCTTAGGTGTCAGCAAAAATTTGTTTGAAATTAAGTAGGATGGGAAAAAGAATGATAGAAAAAAAGAGGAGAAGAGAAAAAAAAAGGAAAAAAGGAAGAATCAAAAGAGAGAGTAGGGGTTGAGGATTTAGCTCAGTGGTAGAGCGCTTACCTAGCAAGCACAAGGCCCTGGGTTCGGTCCTCAGCTCTGGAAAAAAAAAAAGGCAAAATAACAGAAAGAGAAAGTGTAAATGGAAGAGAAGAAAGAAAAAATGATAAAGAGAGGAAGCATATTTGTAAGTCTGGAGATGCAGGTCTCATTTCAAACAGGAAGCATGCCTAGAAGGGAGGAAGGGAGGACCTGCCTGGTTGTGTGTCCAGCTTTCCTCTACTTAGGAAAATGAATAATGCAATTGTACTTCATCCTGGTTGGTTCTTTGTAAGTTAGGGATGCATTCACTTGCACAACTATTTAACTGTTGCTCAAATGTAACTGTGGGTCTCAATTTCTTAGTCGAATTCGGGTAGCAGGCAGCCTTTCCAGGGACTGTTTCTCTTGGCAATTGGGAAAAAAACATGATCATACAGCGGTCACAGGTTTTACTTTGTGGTCCTTCCCGGGACACAGAGTACTAACTGTGATGCCATGAACAAACAGCTTCCAGATTCTATTTTGAATACTGGTGATTTAGGCCACCAGAGACAATTTCTCTCAAGGGTCACACATCACTCTAACTTTGGGATCTTCTTGGGCCCTAGCTGCCCTTGTCCTGGCCTACTTTGTAATGAAACAATTGTCTTGCTATTTTTCATGAAAAAAAAAAAATAGAGAAAATTTCAACTCTCTCTGGAACTGTTCAAAGTTCATACTTCAAAGAGCAAAACACTCATTAAGTCTATTGAGAAAAAAGGGTGCTTCATCCAACATTTCAGGAAAATGTAGCTGCCATGTGCTTTGAATTTAAGAACGTTTTCGGTCTGCATTAGCCAGCCATGCCTGGGTGTTCTCTTTCTGAATACCGTGTTTAGCACACTGAAGCCCGTTATACTGCAGTGCATGAATCATTGTTTCGTCGTTTGGTTTATTCATCCTTGCCTTTACGTTTAGAAAAGAAAGTACTTAAATCTATAAAAGAAAAATATTGGATGCTCCTAACTGCTGGAATCTGGGGCTCTATCACTCACTTTGCCATGCCTTCTCCCCTGTCAGTTCCCTGTGCCTGATGCTTAGGAACCTTGCCTTCTGATAATTTGCCCAAATTACTCACTATGCTAAAACTAATAAAAGTTATACCGATAATGGTTTAAAGAGATAAAGTAGCAAGCTAGGGCAAAACTGAACAAAGTGCTTCTCTAACACTTGTGTACTCCTTAAGATTTAAATCATAAATATAAAAACTTGAAAGATAAGTCAAAAGGAGCTTTGCTAGAAAATGTCATTTTCACCGCCATTCTATGAAACCCACCAATTGGCAATGCTGTCCCTATTGTTCTAATAAAGGGTACCTTCATCTAATGGAAGCCAAATGAAAGGCCTATATGTATTTTTAAAATAAATTATTAATAGCTGTTTGAGTTTGCTTTAGAGCAAGCTGAGGAAACAGAATCCTCTGCTTTGTAGCTTGTTTTTCTACTCAAGGTTTTATTTTGCTTTGTTTCCTCCTAAATTGCATCTATTTGTCTCCCATGCTCCTTCTCTCTGCACGAAATATATTGACAATTAGGCCATTTGTCATTCTTGCTCAAGATGCCAAGCACTACATACTTAAGAGCCTTATGAGCCCTTTAAAATTAAAGGCTGGTAGAAAGTTTCTCTCCCCAGATTTGCATTCTATAATTTATTATTTATTGTTGTTGCTTGCCCTCTTCCTGTACTACTGAGAGCAATATATATAGTCCAAAGTCATTATCTTTTTCCCTTTGTCTACGCAAACCTGAAAACAAATAGAAAATTTATTCTTTTTTCTACTGAAGAAAATGCTGGCATGACTAGCAACATGAATGAAGTGACATCCTCTAAGGTATTACCAGGCAAAGTATCCTAGACCTGAGCGTGACACACAAAGTACATGGCATCCACATCAATTCATTCATAAGCATCTCTGTTTCTGGTCTCCCCAGGACACTTGTGTCTGAATGAGTTGCTCCAGAGATAAAATAATGAATGAAACAACAGATAGGCTTCCTCCCAGCTCTCTTGCTCATACTGATCTTTATTGTCTTGGGCACTGTGAATGCACATCACCAGAATCAGATTCAGGGCATGGGACTCTCATTCATTATTGGGACCATGAAGGACGCTTTTTCTCTTTGACCATTTCTAAAAGCAACATATGTCTCCCCTAAGGTTATCTTATTTGTTATTAAGGGAATAAATCATGAGATGCATATTGTCCAGTAGTGTGAAAAGTAAAATCACGGAAGAAGGATTTCAGGGTAGAATAGGCACACAAGAAAATCAATTCTAGTAACAGACCAGGTGTCATTTCATCATTCCACTCTATTCAGGCGCTAGCCAGAATCACTAGATGTCTAGCCTACTTACCAAGTTAAAGAGTCTTCCAAATAGCACTTTGAATGGGGCTTGCTGTGACTTTTTTTTTTTTTTTTTTCATCTGAAATAAGCTATGGCTTACATGAAAAAAAAAATCAGTGTGGGAGAGCTGGACTATCTGCCCAAAGTAAGATACTGCACGGCAACTTAGCTTGGGGAAGACTTTAAATCTTTCTAAACACAGATTTATCATCTCAACTTAGATAGTGAGTATAGAGACCCATATTTTAAACACAAATACAACCCATAAAAGTAAAATATTTTGTACCTTCAAAAGTTCTGCAAACTGTACAGCATTCACAACTTAGGACAGAACCTAATAAAGTTTTTTTTAAGCTTTAAGATACAAGGGATAACCATTGAGATGTAATATGAATAAATTAATTTAAAAAGATATATTATTTGAGTAGTAATATCTATCTTAACTCTTTTTTAAAGAGTAGAATGTAAAGTTCAGGGGGAAATGAAAATAATTGAAATTTATCTGTTTAAAAAAAATGAAATGAACACCAACTGAGACAGTTTAGTAGTCAATTAAATATCCAGATTGCAAGCCAGATCAAACACTTCATAATTGTTATGGAATTTACAGCAAGCTCTGTTACTCCCAAATCTCTGGTTTCATTATTTAAAAATAAATACTACAGAGTTATATATCATAATAGCCTATGTGTATTTTTGACTTATGCCTCAGGGATGCAAAAATATAACTATTCAACTCTATAACTCCTTCATCTTACTTGATGGCTAGCAAAATTGTATCTCTCAATAGTGCTTAATAACACAGGACCCTTTCTTTTGAAGTTAAGGATCCAATATTAAGCATTTACTTGGGAAGCATAATTGACATTTGTTTTCATTTGAATATAAAATGGCCCCCTTAACACAGAGACTCATGAATGCTTTGTTCCCAAAAAAAGATGCTGAATGAAAAGATTTGGAAAACATTAGAAGGTTTTACCTAGCTGATGGGAGTAGACCACTGGGGACAGCCTTAGGGATGCTTCTTATCGCTGAGCTCTATCTCCGTCTCTGTCTCTCCCTCCTTTCCTCCCTTCTTCCCTCTTTCCCTCCTTCCCTCTCTCCTCCTCTTCTTTCTCTCCATTCCTTGGATGAAATAAGATAAAGAACTTCTTCTACCTACAGTCTCTCCACCGTGATGCTCTTTCCTCCCACGAGCATGAGGCTAACTAACCACGGATAGGAAACTCTGGAACCATTAACTTCAGCAACTCCTTCCTCTCTTAGCTTGTTTTAAGTATTTTGTCACAGTGACACATTTACTGCAGCGGCCATCGCCAAGGTCAGCTTTTCTTTGGTGCCAGCCACTTGCATATTTCCTATGAGTGGAGGCACAATGTGAGCCATGTTATCTATATTTTCTCAGGCCACTTTTCACAGAAGACGGTGCTGTTGAGAGTATTAATAGCTAGAGAGGTTCAATAAAATTCTTTTTTTTTTTTTGCCTTTTTTAAATATATTTTATTAATTTATTCATATTACATCTCAATGGTTATCCCATCCCTTGTATCCTCCCATTCCTCCCTCCCTCCCATTTTCCCCTTACTCCCCTCCCCTATGACTGTAACTGAGGGGGACTTCCTCCCCCTGTATATGCTCATAGGGTATCAAGTCTCTTCTTGGTAGCCTGCTATCCTTCCTCTGCATGCCACCAGTCCTCCCCATCCAGGGGACATGGGCACCAGAGTTCGTATGAAAGTCAGTCCCCACTTTCCACTCAACTGTCCATTGCTAGATCTGGGTAGGGATTTAAAGTTTACTGCACATAGTGTCCTTGGCTGGTGCCATAGTTTGAGCAGGACCCCTGGGACCAGATCTGCCTGTTATAATGTTCTACTTGGAGGATTCTAGGACCCTCTGGATCCTTCTATTTCCACAATCTCCCTTGCTTTTTTTTACCTAGAGTTCCAATAGGAAGTCTTCCCATCTGTTCCACTTTCCTGGTAAGTGAAGACTTTCATGGGACATGCCCCTTGGGCTAGTGCCCACTTATAAGTGAGTAAATACCATTTGGCTCCTTCTGCTTCTGGGTTAACTCACTCATTACGATCATTTCTAGTTCAATCAATTTGTCCACAAATTTCGGGAATTCCTTGTTTTTAATAGCTGAGTAGTATTCCGTAGTGCAAATGTACCACAGTTTCTGTATCCATTCTTCTACTGAGGGACACTTAGGTTGGTTCCAGGTTCTGGCTATTATGAATAAGGTGATATGAACATGATTGAGCAAATGTTCTTGTTGTATGCATCTTCTGGGTATATTCCAAGGAGAGGAATAGCTGGGTCTTGAGGAAGCCTTACTCTCAGTTTTCTGAGATAGCACCAGATAAATTTCCAAAGTGGTTGTACTAGTTTGCATTCCCATCAGCAAAGGAATGTTCCTCTCTCCCCACATCCTCGCCAGCATGTGGTGTCACTTGAGTTTTTAATCTTAGCCATTCTGGTGGGTGTAAGATGGAATCTCGGAGTTATTTTGATTTGAATTTCCCTGATGATTAAGGACGTTGAACATTTCTTTAAGTGTTTCTTAGCCATTCGATATTCCTCTGTTGAGAATTCTCTGTTTAATTCTGAGCCTCATTTTTCAATTGGGTTTTTGGTTTGGTAATGTTTAATTTCTATTCAATGGAAAAAGGATAGCATCTTCAACAAATGGTGCTGGTATAACTGGATGTCTACGTGTAAAAAAATGCAATTAGATCCAAGTGGATCAAAGACCTCAACATAAAAACAGAGACACTAACCAGGTTAGAAGAAAAAGTGGGGAAGAGCCTGGAACACATTGCCACAGGGGACAACTTCCTGAACAGAACACCAACAGCCCAGGCCTTAAGGTCAACAATTAATAAATGGGACCTCATGAGTCTGAGAAGCTTCTGTGAGGCAGGAGACACTGTGAACAGAACAAAGCGACCACCTACAGACAGGGAAAAGATCTTCACCAACCCTACATCTGACAAAGATCTAATATCCAAAATATATAAAGAACTCAGTAAAATTCATGAAACCTTACAAATAGGATTATGCCCATTCTCTCAACCCCAAACTCTATGAAATTTTAGCTACTACTAAGTTTAAGCAAACTAAAACAGATCCTTGGGAAGAAAACAAGTATGATAGAACGATGGGGAGAAAATAGATTGGAATAGTAAATTTTTTTGGTGCCTCTATGTCGCCCTTTAAGCAATACATTTCTCCATCAATACCATTATATCTGAATTGGGCATAGTCCTAGATCTTAGGGAGTCCATGGAGAAGAAGCAAGAATTCAAGGTGCAAGACCAGCCTGAGCTATGTATGACCTTGACTCAAAAGTACCATCACGACCAAGAGAAGAAATCCACCTTCCATTCTTTACTTCCCATGTGGGGATGGACTGTGGTTAGTCAGCTTCCTAATCCTGCTGGTATGCCATGCCTTCCCTGCCAATATGGGCCGTAGCCCTCTGGAACCATAGGTCAAATAAATTCCTTCTACCTTAAATTTCTTTGGTCATGGTATTGACTACAGCAACCGAAGTCGCCACTGCAAAATTGAGCATTATTTCTCAAGGCTGCTTTCACTTGGGGGTGAAAGTTTTACAGTTTTTACCATCACAAGAGCAGTTGCTTATGAAAAACTTAGATGCACCCACAGAAAAGCACAGCCAAGTAGTGAGGGAATTCTGTCATCAGATTAAAATGTATTATCTACCACTCAAAAGTGGCATCTCATTTCTGTGACATAGTACCTCCCAGAAGTAATCTAAGTGGTGTTGATTACTCATTTTAGCTCATTGTATCAGGAGACATCAGTCCATTGTCACTGGTGGGGTGGTTGGCTTATGCCATGGCTTTTTTATATTTTTGTGAGTCAGGAAACAAAAAACTACAGCTAGAAGTGGGGCAGGGCTATAACTCTCAAAGGCCTGCCTCTAGTAACCCAATTCTACCAGCCTTACCTCCCTTTCCAAAGGGTCCACATCTTTCCAAACCAGCACCACAATCTAGGGCCAAGTGTCCAGACATGGTGAGCCTGTGAGGGATGTTTCACATCCAGCCCATGATGGGTAGTAGTTGGACCATTGCCAATATCAGTATCTTTCAGGATCTTGCTTAAATTCTTAATCTTTAGCTTTACCCCAAACTATTGAACCATGATCAGGGCATTTTAACATGACAGCTTGCTGACTTGTATTAACTCTAGTGTTTATAAACAGAATATAAAACTTTGTTCTTAAATTGTTCTTAAATGAGGTTCTGTGTGTGTCTGTTTGTTTGTTTGTTTTAAAGATAAAATTGAATATAATTAAATAATTAACTCTAATTGTAGAGTTTATCTCTCCAGAAAATTCAAGCACCGAAACATTTTATTTATTGGGGCTTCTGAAGCATTCTGACTTTCTTTGTTAATCTTACATTTGGGAGAAGTTTTGTTAAAAAAGAAAAAAAGGAAAGATTTGCTTAATTCTCAATTGCTGTTGCTATATAAACAATAACAGAAATAAGACCTGTTAAGAAAATAATAATAAACCCACACACCCCCATCCCTCCACATACACACACCCATTTCCATTGAGATGGGAGTCTTAGTGTCTGTTAGAATCACCAGATGGGTCACAGGCTGAGGCAATCTTGAGTCAATGTGTTAAAATGCAGAGAGAATGTGACTCTTTGACGATTGGTTGGTTTCCTCTTTAACATGATGAGTCTGTATGTAGGTCCTAGTTACTGCTGCAGAAGCATTGTTACACCTACCTATATCACTTCACAGCCATTTGAAATATATTGTTACACCAGGCGAGGTGGCACACATACATCTTTAATCACAGCACTCAGGGAGGCAGAGGCAGGCGGATCTCTGTGAGTTCGAGGCCAGCCTGGTCTACAAAGTGAGTTCAGGACAGTCAAGGCTACACAGAGAAACCTTGTCTTCAAAAAGAAAAAAGAAAGAAAAAGTATATTATTACATTCTGCCTCCTTATAATGACTTCTTTTCATTTTGGGCTCAGGACGCACTGGCTGTTATATCTTCACTATTTCTCTACCTCTATCAAGAGGGGAGGCCAGGAAAAAGACTCCGGGTTCATTATATAGAAGGAGGAAGCTGCAGAACAGGAAAACTAACCACTCAAATAAAACTGACAGTATCAATTTACAAACCCTAATAACTCAGTGATTAAGAACCAGTATTTCCTCTTTACTGCATTATTGGTTTGGTAATATCCACCAGAAACTTAATTGCATCTTCTCTCAAACTATTATCTCAAAACTACAAAAATGACTTAGTAGATTAAAAAATGAATGTAATTCAATCAAACGACTCCAACTGTCCTCACAAAGGACAAAAGAAAATAACTAAAATTGAGCTTATGAACATCGACATAGATTGTCTTAGAAAGGGAGTGTCTAAAAGTCCCTGAAGATACTACCAGAAACTAAAAGTAAGACATAGCAGTGAGCATAAAGCCTCAGGAGAAAGCAAAGGCAGTCTAAATAATTCAGTAGACTAACTTCTCTATAGTAGTTGAACACATTCCCAATGTTTTATCCCTTCATATTTAAAAAATTGTTGGGAGGAGGGGAGAGAGGGCAAGGGTAGAACAGGGAGGAGATGAGGGAGGGGCTACAATCTGGATGCCAAAATGAATAAATTAAAAATAATAAAAATTTTTTAAAAATGTTGATATATGTTTTTATTTTTAAGTGGTATATATTTGTACATATTTATGGGGTACAATATGATAATTCATATATATAATATTTAATTATATTCGTGAAACTACAGTTTTATATCTTCAAACATTTGTGTTTTCCATGTGTTGTGAAACCCTTCCTTCTCTTCTTTCTAATTACTTTGAAGCATGCAATCCATTCTGGTAGATTGTAGATGCCTCAGTATTGTAGAGGTGGGGAATTACCTCGTCTCATCTAAAGGTCTTTTGGTACTTGTTAACAGATTTCCTTCTAGCCCCTTTTCTTGCTCTTATACTTTCTGATGTTCACACTTCATGATTCTATTGTCAATTTTATCAACTTCTGTAATTAGTAGAAAGATGCAATGTTTGATTTTGGGGGTCTGGCTTAATTCATACAACACAAAGTCTAGCTCTCCCACTGTTCTACAGATGACAGGATTTCATTCTTTTTCACAGATTTAGTGCTGTTTAACTTTTATTTATTTAACCACAGTTGAATACCTTGATTCCATACTGTGACTGTTATGAATAGTGCCACATTTTAAATTATTTTAAGGAAAAAATTGAAAGTGTTTTAATCTACCTAAATCTACTTAGGGGCTTCTTAGTTCTTTACACTTGACTACAAATTGTTCTCATTTTACTCTTTATAATATAACTTCAAGCTGAGAAGGAAACGGTTATGGCTTAGGATGTCAAAGCTCTTGGCTCAATTGTCCAACAAAGCACAACCTAGTTGGGAAAACAATATTCCCTTCGTATAAACATTAAGCGCTCAGTTTCCTTTTGCTGAGTTTCCTTTCAATCCCTTTCAAAGTCTACAAATGAGTAAGAGGCAAAGTTGAATGGATTCTTAGAAACAATAATTTCTCACAGACTTATTTTTCTTATTATGGAATGAGATTGTGCAAATGAATTTTGCCAACAGTAATAGCTAGAAAACATTAAATAAAAAATCATGCTTCTGAGCCAGGCATAGTGGTGTGTGCCTATAATTCCAGCACCAAGGACCCTAAAACAAGATCAGTGGTATAAATTGAAGGACAGAGCTCAAGGACAGAACATAGGAGCACGCTTTAAAAAAAGAACTGCTGTTTTATGGGTTATCCACTCGATGCAAAGAACACATAAGTAAGTCCAAAAGGAGGGGTGGCTTTAATAACTAAGCAGCAATTCACAGTATCAGCCATACTTGGAAAGAATGAAAATTCTCAACCCTCCAGTGTCAAGGAACATAGATGCTATGGACAATTCTAACTAAAGGAACATTCAGCCAAATTTCATCTTCAGCTCCAACCCAATCCGTGGCAATTGTTGAATAAGTCTGCATGGTCAGTAGACCCAGAAAATAAAAGAGAATGACAGAAAAATAGTGAAAATAAAACCGTTTTTCTCCTAATTTTGAGACAAATACCAATAAAAAATCAAATCATAGACGAAGGATCAGCAAATTTAATAAAAATATAATAAAAAATTATAACTTTTTTTCACAGCATGGATAAATCTTTGATAACAAAATAAAGAATGAGACTAAAGAGCAACTGGAGGTCAGTGATATGCACTTAACAAAGGGAGCTGATAGGAAATCAGGGAACTTAAGAATTGTCGTGGCAAGAAGACAATAGAATGAATTTTAAAACTGAGAAACTTCAATCAATCTATCTCTATCTACCTAATATATATAATAGTATACATAGTATATATACAATGTAGAAATATTAACAAATTCAAATTATATATGTAACTCTTCAGAAAAAGGAAGAAGAAGGAAAAAAGAACTGAGGGAAACAATAGTATAAATATGACCAAATGAAGAAAAGTATAACCTGTTAGTTGCAAGGACCTTAGTGAATCTAAAGAATAGGAAATGTGAGGAAATTTGCACCAAAACTCATCACACACCAAATTTTTTGAGCATAGTAAACTAGAAACCATGGGGATGTAGTTGAGTTAAGCAGAGTTCTTGTCTAAAATGGAGAGATCACGATCCATAAAGGAAACAAAATTGATTCCACCAAAGTAGACATTCTTTCTAGTCACAAAACAATTTTAAGTGTTAACGTTCTTGCTGTATTCCAATTAACTTAAACAGTGTTCATCATGAAAAATGCAATTATTAACTTATGGACTATGTACCATATGTTTCTATCTGGGTTTTAAGCTTTCTAACAATCATGTAACAGATTTGATTTTCTTTACTTTGAAGAACATAAACACAAGTCAATAAGATATGATTTATAGATAGAACTACTCTGTTGAAATGCTGTGATATAAGTTGAAACATGTAAATGTTTTTTTATAGTTTCTATAAATGTAAAATAAAATTTAACTTAAAAAATAGAAAAAGAAAAAAAGAAATAGAAAGGCAGGCATACAGTACGAGATATTCAGAACACATATATTTGATAAAGGAATTATATTTGAGATATGTAAAGATTTCCTATAAATCAGCAGTGACCTAATTCTAATAACAGCAAAAACCTTGAATATTCACTAACGAATATGTATGCATGTCCAATAAGCATTTGAATGGATGCTTAGTGTCATTAGTCACTAAGGAAATGCAAATTAAAGTTATGTAGAAATCTACTAGAAATTTTGAACTTGACAAGGTTGAAAAGCCTGGCAGGGATGCAGAGCAAGAGGAAGCTTCATTGCCCTACCTTGGAAATCAGCTCAACAGTATCTTAAAGGGGAAACACCCAGACATGATATACCCCAGCAGCTCCATTTTCAATTAATAAAAGATACATGAGAGTGACAGTTTTAATAACAACAAAATTCAAAGAACGTTCAAAGAAAATTAATCTGTGACGGCTAAGACAGAAAATAATTCAAATGTGTGCCAATAGCAATGTGAATAAGCAAAGTGGCATGGAATGGTTTTCAGGAATGAAAGGTACCATACACAAAACATGGAGGCATCTCACTAATACTACATTATAGTAATAAGCCAAATGTAGAGTGCAGAATGCTATTTATCACAAATTCAAGGACAGAAAAGGCAAGGCTACAGCTACAGAAATCAGGCAGTGTTTGTCTGTGGTAGTGGAGTTAATACTTGGATTAACTGGAAAAGAGAAGAGGTTGTCTACAGTAGTGATAGGAGGCTTCTATGTCTGTCTTGTATATTGCTTACACAGGTGTACGTATTCACCAAATGGAATGAACTTGGGGTCTGTGGATTTTGTTACAGTAAAATAACATTGTTTTTAAGCCTTATTTAGCCACATGTATCTCATTTACGGTGATGGGGTTGGCAGGGTAGCTATTATTTGGATTTACAAATCGAAACATTGAATCCCACTGGGACGTGATTTGGTGGAGTCACTTGCTCACCTGTGGGTCTCTGGCCACCAGTTCTTTTCTTTGCACTGCGTTCCCTTTGCCAGCAACACCAAGGGGAGCTTGGCCACAGCCATTGACACAGAAAAGAGTTAGTGTATTTAAAGTCTTGAGAAGGAAGAGGTTTTCTGCTGGGTTAGCACAATTTCAATACTAAATATAAGCTTTGCATACCAAATATACGCTTTTGTCTCTTGACCGCTGTGCTAGAGAATAGGGAAATGTGCCAAAGAGGGAACTGGAGAAGGACCACAGGGAAAGTGGCTGTGGTTGCTAAGGGAGCAGCCTTTCTTTTTGGCTTGAAGATGCTCTTTCCTATTCAGAACCATGGGAGAAAGAAAAATAATTATGACCAGTACTGAAACTAGAGGAAATTTGAGAATCCTTAATCAAGGCCAGCCTGGACAGATGCAGATGGAAGAGAGGCCACAGTGGGAAGCATGGATCCAGCTAGCCAGTATGACTGTTGATTTATAAAGCTTATGTATCTGAAAGGAAACAAGAGGGCTAGACCTGAGGAGGCAGACTAGTTACTAGAGGTGAGAAAGGAGTTCATCCAGGCTTTTGCCTGCCATGAATACAAATGTCATTCTAGGTTTCTAACTGACCTCCACTCCCTTGCCATACCTGTGCACCCAAGGGATTAATTTGTTTCTGAGAGCTAACACAAGCACACACACAAAATGCAGAAGATAACATGTGTGTTTCAGCTAATATACTATTACAAAAATTATATATTATATAAATAATATATATTATATAAATTGATCGGAAAATATAACAAGTTGAATTGTCCTGAATTTAAAAGATTGCTAAGTAATAAAGAAGGAGACATCTTCATGATACTCAATTACAATTAGATTAATATGGACTGATGTAGTGAACTGGCAAACTGTTCAGCCATACTCTTTTTTTTTTTTTTTTTTTTTTTTTATCCTCAGTGATATCTACCTTGGAACTCCCTAGGGAAGTTGGGAAGAGAGGTGGTTCCTGTGAACAATGAAGGATGAGCGTGAGTTGGGCTGGCGGTAGTCCATACTGAATGCACATTAGAGTACTAGATGAGCTTCTAATGATATGTACTTGCTACTGTTTGGATCTAAAATGCCCTCCACAGACTCACGTCTCAAGCACAGGGATGCTGTGGAGCCCTTAGATAGTGGAGCAGAGATGAGGGAATTAGGTCAGTCCAGGTAGGCTGTTGAACATTACAGACACCCAAGGTTTCAGCTTCATTCTTTTTTTCTTGGCCCACTCCAATAAACCATGTCTCTTACCACCTCCTGCACCCATGAATACAGCTTTGCTGCTGTGAGGAACTGCTATGGGTCTGAGACTGTCATCTAAAATAAAGCTTCATTTCATTGAGTTGTTTCCATATGGCATTTTGGTGACAGCCATACAAAAATAATATACCACCATCCTCAGTTCATACTTGCCAGACAGTCTCATGCAATTTTCCAGGAAGGAGGGGCAGGTGAGCATAAATTAAGATAGAGAAAAGACCGAACTGAATTGGTTTCTGTACAGAACTGAGAACTGCTGACTTAAGCAAATGAGAGAGGGTATTCAAAATTAATGAAGTCTAAACCCACAGACTGGCATATAATGGGCTGGTATCATCTTCATATAGAAAGAAGAAACGTGCTCAGGAAGTTTTCTACTTTCTATTCAGGTAGATAGTCTAAAGTAGAGACAGACAACACAAGGCGAAGAAACTATCTAAAAAGAAAATAGACAGCCCCACAGGGATTCATTGCTTCAGTCAGCTTGCTTGGACAGAGGTAAATTGAAGACTGCAAATCTTGAAAATGTAGATAAACAAAATGATATCACTGAAATCCAGGCTACTAGTATTTTGCAATATGACTTTTAGTCATTGTCTTCCACTTGATTTTTATGTGTTTGCTTAAAGAAGGGATATAAAATTATAAGCAAGTTACAAAAAAGCAGAATAAGTCACCTTTATAAAAAGTGTTTTTCTTTCTATTGTTATTCCTCAAAGAAAGGAAGCATAGGTATGGGCTGAGGGCATGGGATCCCTGGATTAGCTATTGCCATATACTTTACTGTGTCTTATAAAATGTCAAGCATCACCTTGGAAAGTTGAGACAGAAGAATTGCTTAAAGTTCAAGCCTCCTTTGTCAATCCAGTAAGGGATACAGATAGTAAAAGAATTTGAACTATCCCTGTTTGCATTTTATATTATATATATATATATATATATATATATATATATATACCCAAAAACTCTATCAGAAAACTTCAAGAAATGATAAATTTACCAGCAAGCAGGAAACAGAATCACTTGCAAAAATCAATAGCTTCTCTATAGAAAACAATATACATAAAAAAAGGTTGTGAAAACAGTCCCACTCACAAGAGCCTCAAAAAATAAAGCATCTAGAGATAAAGCCAACCAACGTTATGAAGAACTTCTGCAATAAATAATTTAAACCTCTGAAGAAAAAGACAGAGAAAAAAATGCTAAAAACTGGAAAGGCATGGTGTGCTAATGGGTTGATAGAATTAATATTGTAAATTGACCATTTTACCCAAAGCAGTTTACATAATCAATGCACTACCAATTGAAAGCCCCATCTCATTCTCCACGCAAATAGGAAAAAAAAAGCATTATTAAATTCATATGGAACCACAAAAGATTCTGGGTAGGCAAAATAATCCTGTGCAAAAAGAACAATCCTGAATAATCATTCCAGATATCAAGATATATTACAGAGGCATCATAATCAAAACATTTGATACTGGCATAAAAACCTACATGTAGAACCATGAGACAAAACTGAAAGCCCTAACATGAGTACATGTAACTACAGACATTTAATATTTTACAAAGATGTCAAAAACAAACATTGGAGAAAAGAAAACATCTTCAACAAATGGTGCTGAAAGAACTGAATACCCACATGGAAAAGAATAAAATTAGACCCATATCTATCACCTGGCACAACAACTAACTCTAAAGAGGTCAAAGACATAGATATAAAACCCAGAATACTGGGGGCACTCAGAGGAAGGACAGCAGGCTACCCAGAAGAGACCTGATACCCTATGAGCATATACAGGGAGAGGAGGTCCCCCTCAGTCACAGTCATAGGGGAGGGGAGTAAGGGGAAAATGGGAGGGAAGAATGGGAGGATACATTGAGATGTAATATGAATAAATTAATAAAATAAAATTTAAAAAACCCAGAACATTGTAAATGCTAGATGAAAACATAAGCAATATCCTACATGATACAGGGATGGGAAAGGACTTCTGAATAGTACTTCATTTGTCCCCCAAAATCAAGGCCAACAAACTGACAAGTGGGACTTCATAATACTAAAATGCTTTGACAAATCTAAAGAAAGAGTCAACTAGGTCAAAAGGAAGCCCACTGAACGGGAGAAGAATCTTTTTCAACTATACACTTGACAAATGATTGATTTTTAGAATTTATGAAAAAAAATTAAAAATAGTCAAAAGGCAAGCAACCATTTCCAAAATGAGGTTGGGACATGAATAGAGAGTTCTCAAAAGAAAAAAAAATTGCTGAGAGATATCTAGAATACCATTCATCATAACCTGTCCCATCCCATCCCCCCAAGGGATGCAAATCAAAACAGTTGTGAGACGTTACCTTACTCCATCCAGAATGGCAAAGATCAATAAAGCAATCAACAACAAATAACACTGAAGGGGGTGTGGGGAAAGGGAACCCTTCTCCATTGTTAGGTTCCAAACTGTCCCAGCCACTCTGGAAATCACTGTAAATAATTCCCTAAAAGCAAAAATAAATATATTATATGACCAAGCTACACCAATACCTGGCATATGCTCAAAGAACTCAACACTCCAATCCATAGACATTTACTCAGTATGTTCATTGCTTTTCTATGCATAGTAGCTAAGAAATGAAAACAGCCTAAGTGCCTTTCAGCACAAGACTAGATAATGAAAATGTGGTACATATACATCATGGAATATGATTCAGCTGTAGAGAAAATGAACTTTGCAGGTAAATGGATGCCTAAAAAAAGATCATACATCTAGCCAATGGACAGGACATTCTCCACAGAATGTTATGTGGAGAGTGGGGACTGACTCTGACATGAACTCTGGTGCCCCATATTTGACCACTTCCCCTTGGTGGAGAGGCCTGGTGGCACTCAGTGAAAGAATAAACAGGCTACCAAGATGAGATTTGATAGCCTATGACCATATAGTAGGGGAGGAGGTCCCCCTCAGTCATAGACCTAGGGGAGAGGAAAGGGGTGAAAGCAAGAGGGAGAGAAGAATGGGATGGGAAAACAATTGAGATATAATCTGAATAAACTAATTAAAAATTAAAATTAAAAGAAAAGATCATACAGAGTTAGGTAATCCTAACACAGAATTACAGACGTTTCATATTCTCTCTCATCTATGGCTCCTTCAGATATGAATGTAAAAACTGGGAGCAAGCCATAGAGATGTAAATAATATGGCACAAGTGATATGAAGAAGGTAAAATGGAAGGAGGGGTTTAATGAAAAATTGAAATGGGAAACAAATACAGAAAAGGGAGGGAAGAGAGTAACAGTAAGGATATCTGAAATAGTAATAAGGAACCATAGTATTATCTACTTATAATATTTTATCTAAGTCTCTGTATAAATACATATATAGTTGAATGAAATTTTCCCATCTGGGCTGACAAGGCTCCCTTCAAGAGCCAAAAGTATATAGCAAAAAATCCAATACTAGGCATGAAAAGCCCTCCTTTGAATTGTTGGCCAGGGCCATTTAATAGACTCCCCAAAACATTGTAGACTCTTTCTGTTACAATTGGTTGCTCCCCAGCAGGACCTTAGTCCCTTTTCCTGATGACACGGTGCACTGCAGGGACAGGACTCCGAGGACCTGCGCTATCTCCAACATGCAAATGTCCTCCCTGGAGGCTGTTTTCCATGAATCTGGAAGGTGCCATACAGACTTCCAAAGGAGGGACCATCCAAGAGTCCTACTGAGCTATGAGCCCATGAGCTGCAATGATGACCAGCAGGGCAAGATGCTTATAGTATGTAAAAAAAAACGTGCAGTAGTGTCACGTGCTTTCTCAAGAGCTCTTTAATTGGGTTTAAGACAAGAGTAAAATCGTAGCTGTAATTGGAAACCTAGCCAAATACCCAGGGCTAGTGAAGTCAGAGGGTCTCAGAGAAGAAGCTATAATCGCAACTAAACCAGCATAACCCCTAAGTACACTCTAAATATTCATTCCTATACCCAGAGGTGAGTGTACACAGCCCTTCCCCATCACTAAGGAAACTTCACTTTGCAACAGAGACATTGTAGAAAACCGCAGCCCATGAATGAAGCTGTATGAGATTTCTGAGGCTTTATGAGAGGACTCCACGCACACAGATTGGTGATTTCTGTTCCTCCATCACATGCTTTGTCATTGGAATGTGCTCTCACGACCCCCCCCCCAGCTGTACAGGAGCAGTGGGTTCTTCTTTAGATTACCCATCATCTTATTCATGATTATTCAGAACGATGCTTCCATGCATGACTTGTCCTTGCCACTGCATACAGCCTAAACTCATACGGCCTTGCTCTTGTGTCTGTACACAATTTGAACTCAAGTGAAGTTTGCTCACGTGACCTTCCTTAGCCCTCAGAATATAAATTGTGTGATTCCTTGGCTAAAATCGGCTTTTGCATGAGACTCTAGTTTTTTTTTTGGGGGGGGGGGTTGTTTTGTTGTTGTTTTTTAATTTGTTCACTTTGCATCCCGATTGTAGCTTCCTCCCTTGTCACCTCCTGGTCTCACCTTCCCTCATGCCCCTTTCCCCTCTTCTAGTCATCGGAAAGGTGGAGCCCTCCTCCCCAATCATCTGACGTCAGCCTATCAAATCTAATCTGGACTACCTGCATCCTCTTCCCCTGTGGCCTGGCCAGGTTGTTCCCCCAGGGGAAAGTGATTAACGAGTGGGCAACAGAGTCCATGTCAGAAGTCGTCCCTACTCCCCATATTATGGGACCCACAAGGAGACTGTGCTGCCTATTGACTACACCTGAGCAGGGGTTCTAAATCCTCACCATGCATGGTCCTTCGTTGGTACATCAGTTTCTCCAGCAATCCTCCCACCCCCTCCTGGATTTGTTGGCTCCATTAGTCTTCTTATGGAGCTCCAGTCCCCTCCAGGTCCTTCTATCCTCCAATTCTTCTATAAGAGTCCCAATTGTCCACCCTAAAGTTTGGCCGTGAGTCTCAGCATCTGCTTGGATCCCCTGCTGAGTGGAGTCTTTCAGAGGACCTCTATGGTAGGCTCCTGTCCTGTTCCTTCTCTTCAACTGCTTACAGTGTTGATTCTATTTGCCCTTCTGAATGAGCATTAAGCATCCTCCCTAGGGTCCTCCTTGTTATTTAGCTTCTTTAGGTCTGTGTCTTGTACTGTGGTTGTCCTGCATTATGTGGCTAACATCCACTTATAAGTGAGTATACACCGTGCATGTCTTTCTGGGTCTGTGTTACCTCACTCAGGATGATCATTTCTAGTTCCATCCATTTGCTGGCAAATGTCAAGATTTCCTTGTTTTAATAGCTGAGTAGTATTCCATGATGTAAATGTGCCAAAGTTTCTTTATCCATTCGTCAGTTGAGGGACATCTAGGTTGTTTCCAGATTCTGGCTATTACAAATAAAGCTGCTATGAACATAGTTGAGCAAATGTCCTTGTTGTATGGTGGAGCATCTTTTGGGTATATACCCAGGAGTCATATAGCTGGGTCTTGATGTACAACTATTCTCAATTTTCTGAGAAAGTACCAGATTGATTTGCCTCATGGTTAGGCTCCACTTTCCCAGGTTCACACCACTAAATAGAATGAATGACAACAGACACCCAATCAAAATGCAGAGTTGTGGAGCACAATCCCTACTGATCTATCTACACCTGCTGCCTCTAAGGCTGAGGGATCACCAGAGAGATTGTAGGAACCAGAGGAACAGGGAGTTTCATGTGAGATTGTGTCTCCTACAAATGTCAGAGAAGATGCACCTATCGAGTCTCAGCAACAAGGCTGCCTTACATGACGTGAGCTGTAGGTGGGGGAAGCTCACATGGCCCTAGACAAAGAACTACAGATAATTAAGGAGTGTGTGTGTGGGAGGATAGCTTTCCCCAGGGAACAGCACACCAGTTGGCTACCCATTACCAAATAGTAATCCCTGAAATCATATACATACAAATAATATTATAAAAGCTGATAATAATAATAATAATAATAATAATAATAATAATAATAATTATTATTATTATTATTATTATTATTATTATTATTATTAAGGGGAAAAAGATCATAAATTTGAAAAAGAGAAAGGGACGAGGGTACATGGGACAGTTTTGAAGAAGAAAGAAAAGAGGACAATGATATAGTTATGTTAAACTACCCCTATATGTGTGTTTGATATGTATTTGTATTCACATATATTTATATATACTTGTATATGTGTATATATATATGTGTGTGTGTATGTGTGTGTGTGTGATTGATAATCCTTATATTTTTATGGTTAACTATTAAAAACCTAATTTTATAAAAATCACTGATAAAAATGTCCTCTAATCTCATAGCAAACCTTGTACTTTCATAACATATTTTTCAGTGTTATCCTACAGAAATCTAAGAGACTAATTATGGATTTACTCAGATACTTACCTAGAAGGTTGATCATAAAATTGAAACTAACTTAAGTATCTGATTATAAAGATTAACAAATTAAATATCTAAGTTTTTTCTATTAAGAAGTACAAAGTTACAATACAAAAGACTTTCATAAAACTAATATTAAATAAATATGAAGATATAATGTATTCTTCTGGAATATATACAATCATGGTGAAAGAATGATGATTGGTTACAAACTTTTGATAGCAGTTACCTGAACAAAGCAGTGCTCCTTACACAGTGTCTCTGTAATTTCATAACTTGAACTGACTAAAATTATATGACAAAGTACAATTAGCAGATAATTCAATTATATAACCTTAATTTATCTGAGAATATTAAGGACTTATAACTAACATATTATTCTATAATAAAACACTAAGAATGATATTCACTTCATTCTCATATAACTTAAAACATTCAGCATCTTCAAATAATTCAGCTGCTATCAGTATTTCATTTTATACACTGCGGGGAGATTAGCTTTTAAACAATTGCAGATCTGCTAGGAATCCACACTAGTTGCTTCCAGCCCAGTCAATGGCTCTGCTGTAACAGCCTGTTTGGATGTGAGGAACTGCTCTTGCCACCATGTAGCTCCAGGGAAGAAAGAAGCCCCTCTCCGGCTTCAGCTGATGCTTCATTCTGTATTTGGAAGCTAAAGGAGCTTGTTAGCAGCCTTGTACCATTTTCTCTGACTAAATTAATGCTGGTTCCCGGCTGCCTGTAAGCATTCTGTTTGCTTGCTTTTAATAACTAAAACATTTTATTGTAAGTTTTCAACTTTTAAAAAAATTTTATTTAGTCAATTTACAGCCTGATCCCAGGCTCCTCCCTCCTTCCCTCCTACTCTGCCCTTAGGTCCTGCTCTTCCCCACTCACCCCTCTCCTTCTGAGAGAAGGGGAGACCCCAAATAGGTACCAACCCACCCTGACACCTCAAGCCACAGCAGGACTAACTGCATCTTCACCCACTGAGGCCAGACAAGGCAGCCCAGGTAGGGGAAAGGGATCCAAAGGCGGGCTACAGAGTCAGAGACAACCCCCGCTCCTGTCGTTTATGGGATCCGCATGATGGCCAAGCTGCACATCTGCAACATATGTGTTGGTGGCCTAGGTCCAGTCTGTGCATGTTCTTTGGCTGGTGGTTCAGTCTCCTTGAGCCTTCATGGGCCCAGGTTAGTTTACTGTCTAGGGCTTCTTGTGGTGTCCTTGACGGCTTCTGTTCCCACAATCCCCCTCAACCCAGTAGGTAGTGCCTCAGTCTTATGACCAGTCACCATTCTAATTTGAATGTATCAGCAAATACTTAGGTAGCTTTTTAGCACAGGAATTCTCATCAAAATATCCACTTTGAAATTTCAGTCAGAAAGTGAGGCTGGCTACTAACCTGGACCAAGGGGGGCTTCGTAGATACTGAAGCACCAACCAAGGACCATATATGGCCTGGACCTAGGCCTCCTACACAGATGTAGCCAGTGGAAAGCTCGGTCTTCTTGTAGGTGCCCTAATAAGGGGATCTGGGGCTGTCTCTGACCAGGATTCTGTTGCCTGCTTTTTGATCACTTCCACCTGGTGGGGCTGCCCTGCCAGGCCACCACAGAAGAGGATGTTCTGAGTCCTGATGCAACTTGGTGTGCTGGTGTGGGTGGGTTAGGGGGCTCTCCTTTTCTGGAGGGAAGGGGGCTTGGTAGGAGAGAGAGGGAGAGTGAAACCATGAGGAGGGGAAGGGGCTATGATTGGGATGTAAAGTGAATAAATACACAAATTAATTATTAAAATTAAGAACAAAGAAAGGGATGCTCGTATTTTGAGATTCTCAGCCTATTATCTTGACACGCAAGAGGCATTTCTGTAAAAGTGATATTTAATAACTTCAGCCTGAGGTCCGCTACCCCCCACTTCCTCTATAGAACAAGGTGTGTTTTCCTATGAGGTTCCATGTATTTCTTCCTCTGAACTGGAGAACAACTGCAGCAACAGGCTCAAGTGTTCTCAGTGAAACTCTATCTGCATTGAATATTTTACGTGGAGATCAGGATAGGTAAAAGACACCACAGGAAGAACAATTTTGTTCACCCTCACGCCAACAGCTGGCCAGAAAGGCATGGTGTTACTCTGCACACTTCCTGAACCCCAGCACTACAGTGGGTTTCCCAACAAGTCCTCAGCCCTAGGTATACAGAACTTCTCCATAATACTTGAAAGACTAAATGAATACAGATAATAAATGGAAGTATGAATAATTGATGTCCCATGGACTTGTTTATAGGGCATACATATTTATTAAAAAGCAATTGGCACAGGAATGTGAGACAGAAAAGCACCAAACGTAAGACCATCTCAGCAAAGCAGACACTGATAGTCTTTCTCTGGGCGATGTTCCAACAGATGAAAGGGGCTAGTGTGCAAAACTCCAGGCACCAGGAGGAGGAGGAAATTCTTTAGGGACTGGAAGAACTCCAAGCCTTACACAATTTCTGGCTGGAGAGCATGTCTCCTCATTGAACTTTGCTGAAGTCCTACAAACTCCACCAAAGACTCGGGTCTCCCCACCTCCAAGTTTTGGAAAGCATCTACTTTCCAAAATAGGTCCTTCAGAGGAAAGACCAAGTAGTTTACATTGAAAAACTGCATTTCCTTCCCTTTCTTTGGTATCTAAAACTATGAAATTCAAGGAGCGACCCAACTTTCCAAGGGATTGAAAATAAAGCCACTGGTGGAACAACTGGCAAGTTCAGTCTCTGTGTCTCTCCCTGGCCCTATCTTCTATTGCATCCCTTACCTAATTAAAAACTGCATGGTAAATGCTTGGATAATCCATTCCCATGTAACCAACTATACTAAAATCTTCTAAGCATTTACAGTGTTTTACTGTTATAGGTGAGAAATCCAGGTTCCGTTACTTGTATTTATCTTTGGATTTCTGTTCTCAAAGTGAAGAATTCCGACAAGCAATTTAATCTAGAGTTTTCTGTAAACACAAAGCAAAGTAAGGCACTGCAGAAATTTTGCAGTGGGGGCTTCCTGAAAGAATGGACTAGCAGGCTACTGCATCTTGCAATTCTTTGAAAGCATATTAAAATGAAGGAAATAGAAAGTGCTTATTGTCCTGGAGCCTTGGTGCAAGGTTGTGTTTCTTCCAACAAATCCCACTATTTCTGTAGCATCTTGAGGATAAGAAATATGTAGTAAGAAGAAAAAATACCTAGAAATTTGCTGTGTGACAAACTCTGGTGTCCCATATTTGACCATGTTCCCTGGATGGGGAGACCTGGTGGCACTCAGAGGAAGGATAGCAGGATATCAAGAAGAGACTTGATACCCTATGAGCATATACAGGGGGAAGAGATCCTCCTCAGTCACAGTAATAGGGGAAGGGAGTAAGGGAAAAATAAGAGAGAGGGAGGAATGGGAGGATACAAGGGATGGGACAGCAATTAAGATGTAATATGAATAAATTAATAAAATATATTTTTTAAAAAAGAAATTTGCTGTGTGGTCGAAGGAACCATGAAATACACTGGGTAAGAAATTACTAAGAGATGGACAGGAAAATCAGCCACTAAATAGTCATATGATGTTGATTTGTACATACTTCTTGAGAAGGAGGAAGAGATATGCTTCAGTGAACACAGAGAAGGGAACCCAGAAAGATGTAGATGTTGCTAGGAAACATGTTTCTCTGGGGACCCAAAAAGAAAGAACTTACCTTAACGTGTCCATCCATCAAAACGTTGGAGGGGGTTGACTATAGGTAGGCACACAGTATCCTTAGTACTAGTCAAAAAACCTGACATGGTGCTGAGCTGAAGGTCACAACAGAGGGCATAGTTAGACCCAAGAAGTTTTAAAGCAGAATCCATAATAGGAAGGGTCCTTTCCGCAGGAGAGACACACAGACTCTCACAGGCAAGTTGAACAGTCAGTCAGATGGCCTCATTTTATAAGTGAATGAAATCTCACGGCCATCTTGTGGTGTCAGCTGTCATCCAGGCTATCACATTCTGCCTGGCAGGCTGAGAAATGAGGGGCAGAACCACATATTCAGCTCTCTCTGAAGAACACTGGCTCCGAGGCTCATCAGTCAGTCCTGGTATATTACCAAGTGTTCCCATGGGGCTTTTCAGCAAGAAATGGATTCTCTGAAAGCAACACTCTGTACAGATTGTGAAGAAAGTATCTTGTTTTATTTGTGTCCAATACCTAAAGATCTTTTGATTTGTCAGTGTTGCTAACAAGCCCTGTGCCCTGTCAAGACCTTCTATTCAGGTTTATCCTCAGCGGTTATGATTGTACAGACTCAAGTAAAGAAGGAAGTAACCTCAACTTTAACCAGCAGGAAAGGAGGTAAGACTAAGACTATATATATGAAAGCAAAGTAAGAAGCAAGTCATTAAGTGAAGCTTTGAAAGCAGTGCTGTCACCCAAAGACTGTAGGGACTATAGGACACTGCTTCAAATATGTATGCATGCACATATATTGATCATGTACACCCGGTGTGCTACAGCCCTAGGCCTGAGTGCACAGAGGTGACAGTTTTCTGGTTAGGGGTCTACTTGCCGAATAGCTTATGCAGGCCCTACCACTACTGTCAACAGGCTGGAGCTTTGGAGATAGGACACTTTTTAAAATGAATTCGGAACGTTCTAGTAAACTAGTAAATGAACAAAAAATTACAAATACTGACTATTTGATGAGTTCACTATTCTTCACGAATATCTGCACATAACCTTATCCCGGTGCTTAATGAGACTTCTCAGTGGTGAGTAGCTGACATGCAGTAAAATTTTATCTAGTTCTCAGGGAAGCTTTCCATGCCAGAGGGCCCTGAAGGCAGAAAATGAACACATTCAGATATTAAAGAGCCAGACATATGTGCTAGTAATTAGTGCATACACATACACACAAATCTGAAAACCATCATTATTGAGGAAATACATGCAAGAGTTAGAAGCAAAAAGTAAGCCAACTCAAAAAGTTAAGAGCAGGTGTCACCCCCCTGGCCCCCGATCCACCCCATAGGACAATACAATAGTAAACATCAAACCCCTACTCTGATCTACCTAATGGACAGGACATTCTCCACAGTTATGTGGAGAGCGGGTACTGACTTTGACATGAACTCTGGCACTCCATATTTGACTACCTCCCCTTGGTGGGGAGGCCTGGTGGCACTCAAAGAAAGAATAAGCAGGCTACCAAGATGAGACTTGATAACCTATGACCATATAGTGGGGGAGGAGGTCCCCCTCGATCATAGACCTAGGGGAAGGGAATAGAGTGAAAGCAGGAAGGAGGGAGGAATGGGAGGATACAAGCGATGGGATAACAATTGAGTTGTAATCTGAATAAATTAATAAAATTTTTAAAAAAAAAGCAAGTGTCACTGTTGATCTCAGCCAGCCTCCTTCCCCAGGATTCGCGTCTCCTCCAACACGAGGAAGGACCTTCCAGCAGCAATGTGACCCCTTATCTCTGCCTTCTGAGTAACCTGGAACGATGATGGCTTTGTGATTCATCATCCCTGTGCAGTGTTTGTCACCTGAAGGGTTTTTAAGTCCCTATCCTCTGTAAGATATGTGTCTTCCTTAGAAGTGAGATCAAAGAAGAGCATGTTTGCACTGATTAAATACTCAAACACTATGGAACTACTTAACAGATATGTAAATTTCCTGTTTGTGATGCTGTCAGTTTGGCCACTTAAAACTTAGATAGAAATTATTTTCCCCAGGAAGGTAATGTTTACTCAGCATTCACTTCATATGTTGCTGTTATTGCACAGAATGTTATGTAGAGCAAATTTTTAACATCTCATCACTCCAACAAATATCAGAAAAGCACTTTACAATATTCAATATTTATTACTGGTTTTTACATGAAAACCAAAATTAGAAGAATCAACATATAACATAGTACTGACTAATGTATTCCTACTTCATTGTAAGATCCAGAGGAGAAAAATCTATAATTACCAATATTATTTTGCATTGTTCTGACAGTTATTATAAAAGATAAGGTGAAAACAAAAATTAAATGTCTTTGGTTTCCAATGTGTCCAGAAGAAGAAAATTAACTCAGACTTAGTTTCTTTTTTTTTTTTTTTTTTTTCTCCAATTTGGAAAATTGTGTTTTAATAAAATAAAGACAACAGCGTGCTTTCCATGAACCAATGCCACCCCCTTGTTTTTCCAGTGCAAAAAGCTTTGGTAAGAAGAGTCACATGTAAATTTCTTTGCGCAGCTTGTCATCAGCAGGTCAGTTTCCAGCATCAACGTCCACAGGGATCCTGTAGACAGGAGTCTTATGAATCACAGAGAGAGATGTTTGGGGTACACGGTGCAAGTCATCAGGAACTTCTTGAGAACTGTGGGGAAAGGAGCCCCCAAAATCTTGCTCTGGGTATAGAGCCCAGGCCACACATCCCCTTGATTCCTGTGACTTGTCACTGTTGACCTCACAGCTTCCAGCTTAATGCTGGTGCCTCCAACACGTGTTTCCTCCTACCCATCAGCAGACCAGCAGAAGATTCTCCCCTTCTCATCGCCAAGCAAGAGCTTGGTCTGGTTTCTAGTTACGGCCAGAGCTGTCACAGCAGGGCTTGCCTTGCTGGGCTTACCACTCAGGGCAACACTGACATCCAGCTCTCGGCTCAAGGCTGGGTTCTTGGACCACTTGTGACCTCTGGGGCTCAGGGGATCAGCGGAGGGTTCCTCTGTGACTGCCAGCCTGGGAATGGGCATCTTCACGCCCTCTATCTTCCAAATCCGAACCATGCCATCCTTTCACTATTGTGAAGTGTGGCTGGAAATAGATCAGTGAAGACAGCACTGTGGCTCAGGCATGGATGAAAGATTAAGAGTTATTGTTTAAAAGTAAGTGCTATATTTAAGAGAAAATGATAAAATAAATTATGCCATATAGAGAGAATATCATTCAGTCACTACATTATGGAAAGTATTTAATAAAAGTGAAATGCATTCTGATATAAGATCATATCAGAAACAATTACTAGTGTGATATAATATACAAAAATTGAAAGTACGCACCCATACAAGCATGTATATGCATACCTCTATTGACAGATATGACACAGTATTTTACTTTCTTATATGTGCGTACATTCGTCATGGGATTTTGTACAATAAGATTAATTCTACTTTTTCTTTTTTTAGTAGATTGAGCAGTGGATGATTCTTGATTTATTCATAATAATCTTTGACATTTCCAAAATCCAAGTAATGAACATGTGTTATTTTATAATCAAGAAAATGCTGCCTTCCTTTGCCGTCCTTTGCCTTTAGCTTGACAAGTCCTTTGAATTCATAATTAATCAGAAGAAGCGAAGATGACTTCTGGCTCATGAAACTTTAAAATGAATAAAAAATGAATACTTTCCATAGCATTTCTGAAATGCTGATCTTTCTACTCTAGACCCTCAATTTATTAAGCTGTAACATTTGAAAATATTCGTTACTACATCAAATGCCCCTGTCTAATGTTCATTTTCTAAAATAATTTCAACTTACCGCATACAATTCCTAGGCAGGGTGTGTGCATGAGGGGAAGCTGACATGTAAATAAATACTGAGCTGATTCCATTGTTTCCATTACCAGATTATTGTGCATCATTGGCATGAGAATATTGTATTTCTCACACTAGAGATATAGATATTCTTAGCCAATTTCACTAGTATGCACAAATTTTGACTTCTAAGTGCCAGTAAGTGAGAGAGGCTCCAAGTGTGAGATGGTTTGAAGTATGGACACTGCAGCTGGATGCCTGGAGACAGTCCGTCTGCTCTGTACTAGTGGTGTGGCACAGAGAAAGCCACTTAATTTCTCTATACCAGTGTACAGATATGTTAAACTGAAATTTTTGAAGTTTCTATTTCATAGTATTATTATGAATAGTGTATTTTTGAAATTCTGCTAAAAATATTTGATGACATTGAGCTAATGAGTAAATTATAAATTAACATAATTACATGTGCAAGCATATTTTATGAGGTAGATAACACCCCATATATGCCAATATAGAAGAATGTGCATAGATATGTGTATTTATGCATATGTCACATAGTCAGATATTTATAGAGAACACTAAAATATGACAGTTGGCTAGAGAAGACTCCCTGCATAATTAATTGCTGGTTGCATGCCAAGTAGCACCCATTTGAAAAATACACATGAGCAAACTGTGATTAAAAAAGAACATGTTGAAAGGTAAGCAAAGGCCACATACAATGTATTTGCCTTATTAAATATTCGCTGTTTTGTTTTGCTAAAGGGTTCGCATGGGAGAATAGCAAAGTAAAAGGATCCAGAGGGTCCTAGAAACCTACAAGTAGAACATTATGATAGGCAGATTTGGGCCCAGGGGTCCAGCTCAAACTAAGGCACCAGCCAAGGACAATACAGACGGTAAACTTTAAACCCCTACCCAGATCTAGCCAATGGACAGAACATTCTCCACAGTTGAGTGGAGAGTGTGATATGACTTTCTCACGTACTCTGGTGCCTCACATTTGACCATGTTCCCTGGATGGGGAGACCTGGTGGCACTCAGAAGAAGGACAGCAGGTTGCCAAGAAGAGACTTGATACCCTATGAGAATATATAGGGGAAGGTGATCCCCCTCAGGAACAGTCATAGGGGAGGGGAATAATGGGAAAATGGGGGGGGGGGGAGAATGGGAGGATACAAGGGATGGGATAAACATTGAGATGTAACAAGAATAAATTAATAAAAAAATTTAAAAAAATAAAATAAAATCCACTCTGTTTGCATAGCATAGAAAAGACTAAGATTGTACAACAGGGATAAGGAATCTAGTAGAATAGGCCAGGTAAAACAGATGTTGCTCAAACAAGAGCAAAGTCAGTAGAGAAGAAGTAAAGACAAATTTGAGAAAAACTGAGAGTAAAGACTTACCTTCCTGGGTGGTAGAGCAAGTACTGAGAATGGAAGAAAGGAAAGTGTCAAGGTCAGCTCCTGAGGTTCTGTGGTTCCTTAGCTAGAGCCTCTTGGGTAAACTATGTTTGGCAAATGAAGCATGATTTTGAATCTCAATGATTGGGGTTTGAGGGGACTGAGTCAAGTCTGTGACTGTGGAGCCCAGGATTTTAAAGCAACTGAAAAGGAGATGTGTTCACTGTGGCTGACAGCTTCAGAGAGTTCATTCCGGTGAGTCAATTTCCTTGTTGTTGAGTTCTCTCTGAAGCAGTGTAGCCTGTAACCACACTCATAGTACAGCAAAGCTGCTCGCCGCCTAGTAGTTTGGAAGCAAAAAGGTGGAAGGGGTGGGATCTGAATGCAACACCCAACCCAGGGCCTATCTTGCCTCTCTAAGTTTTACTTGCTAATGGTGCCAATGGCTCCCCAGCTGGTGCTCAAGACTTCAACAAGTAGAACTTGGTAAACACTTACGGTCAAAACTAAGACAGAAAATATTACCAAATGTCATTGCAAAGCCAAATGAAATTTATCAAAAAGGGCTCATATGTAGCAAACTTGGAAGTAATTATCGAACTTGTAAATAGATTTCTTTTCTATTTGAAGCATATACTGAAATGAAACAAGAGCTTTTGAGTGTGGAATGAGACAGCGAAGGAGGAGAACCCAATATGAAGCATCCTTTAGAGAAGCTAGACTGAGGAAAGGCAGAAGGAGGCAGGATAGCTGGCCTGTGTTTTAATGGAAGCTTCAAAGGTGACGAGAAAGAACTGTTTGAGCCAATGTTGAACACCCAAGACAGAGAAAGGATATTAGAATCAATGTATCAAGACTTCTGAGTAGGCAGGTAAAAGAGTTGTTCTTCAAAGGAAACACCTGCATTGAGAACCACAGAAAGGAGGATGAGATCTCTCTAAGCTGAGCCTGTTCCAGAAGAGCTGTCAATTTACTCTCACATCCAGCCAGCACATTTGCCTTGATTTAAGAGCTCAATGTGCAGTTTTGTGGACCACCAAAACTGCCAAGATGTCTAAACACCCTACCCTGAAAGAAACACAAATTAGTAAATATTTATGCCGTCTGTAAGTATGAACTATTTCTCACCTTTCACTTGTTAATTTTTATTTATTTATTTATTTGGTTTTTTGAGACAAGGTTCCCCTGCGTAGCCTTGGCTGCCTTGGACTTACTTTGTAGAGCAGGCTGACCTTGAACTCACAGCGATCTGCCTGCCTTTGCCTCCTGAGTGCTGGGATTAATGGCATGCACCATCTTGAGATTATCAAATTTTTAAATTAATTTTTAAAATTTTATATCACAATTGCAGTTTTCTCTCCCACCTCTCCTTCAGTTCAACCACCCAACTTTTCCCACTTCCTTTTCCTCCTTACAAGTCCTCCCACAAGCCGTTCCCCACTATCCTTCAAGTTCATGACCACTTTTTCATTAATTGTTATTGTATATATGTATATATAATATGTGCTCCTGAATATAACCTGTTTAGTCCATACAATGCTATTTCTCTATATGTTTTCAGGACTGACACTTAACAGTGGACAACTGATTGACTTGATTTCCTTGGGGAAGGCCTCCTCTCTCACTCCTTGCTTTCATTGGTTGTCTATAGCTTTTTACGTAGGACTCAGGCCTAGTGTGCTTTTCTTTGCATGTTCATGCGTGACTCATCCTTTATGGTATCCCCTTTTCTTATCAAATGTATTCAGCATGTCCCCGGGAGCCTGGGATGAGACTGCATATATCTTCTCCAGCAATAATGGAACATCTGGAACCACAGCAGCAATCAGAGTTACTGTGTGGCTGAATTTGTAATGTTAAGTCCTTGAAGGAGCTAGATTGACAAATGTAAAGATCAGTAAATGATAGGGGTAGATGACTCATCTTCTTTTCTTCCAGGACACACATTCTCTTTCTCTCTCTCTCTCTGTCTTTCTTTCTGTCTCTCTCTCTCTGTCTCTCTCTCTCTGTCTCTCTCTTTCTCTCTCTGTCTCTCTCTCTGTCTCTCTCTGTGTGTGTCTCTCTCTGTCTCTCTCTCTGTCTCTCTCTGTGTGTGTCTCTCTCTGTCTCTTTCTTTCTCTCTCTGTCTCTCTCTCTCTGTCTCTCTCTCTCTCTGTCTCTCTATCTCTGTCTCTCTCTTTGTCTCTCTCTCTGTCTCTCTCTTTCTCTCTCTGTCTCTCTCCTCTCTCTCTCTCTCTGTCTCTCTCTCTCTGTCTCTCTGTCTCTGTCTGTCTATCTCTCTCTGTGTCTCTGTTTCTCTCTCTCTGTCTCTCTGTCTCTCTGTCTGTCTGTCTGTCTGTCTGTCTCTCTCTCACACACATACACACACACACACAAACACACACACACAAACACACAAATACAGGTAGAGCCACTTTAGAAAATTTTATCTGTTGTTTGTTTGTTTCGTGTATATCTTGCCTGGAAAGCTGATGACAAAGTAAAAGATTTTTTCCAACCACAAGTTGATCCACCCCAAATTTATTCTTAGGAAATGATTATTGGACATATCTATGGATTCAGTGACCTCACTGACAACAATTTAGTTAGGTCAAATTTTCCCAAGCTGTCAATCAGGAGGCTATGACAGTGCCCACCCACCCCTACCAAGTATCAAAGCCAACCCTTCCCTTTTGTCCTAAATTCCTTAAAATGTCAGGAAGTTTCTTTCCATCAAATGTACTGGCTGAGTAAATGGCACAGCCTTTTTGGGGGAGCTACTAGAAAATTATGACAATATACAATTGCCAGAGTTACTGTGACTTCTTAAGAGGTAGACTTTCTTTCAGTCACTTGGTTCCAGATCTGAAAACTAGATCCAGTCCAGGAACTAAGCAGCAGACTGTGACTTTTTCCCACATTGACTGGTGTAGTGAGAACTTTTGTTGTTGTTGCTGTTGTTGTTGCTGCTGCTGCTGCTTAAACACAGAAATGTTATGAGAATATGTTTTTAACTTAATCCATGTGTGAGATATTGGACTGCTTCAGATTGTCCACAGCAGCTGACTGTGATTTGCCTCATACTCTAGAAGGGGCATGATTTTGCCAGCTGGGGATAGTTTCTACAAGTGCATGACATTTTGAATTCTGGGGACTCTTGATAGGGTACATAAATGCACAGCAGCTCTTGCTGCTGCTGTGGCTGTGGCTGTGGCTTTGGCTGTTGTTGGCTGGTTGGTGTTGGTTGCTGTTGCTTGTGGTTTGTCAAGTAGCCATGTGCAAAGGAAGAAGAAGAAGAAATTAAATATCTTGATAGCAAAGATCAAACTTGCCCAAAGGAATTGACTCCCCAGTTAGCAGGAAGTAACATAATAATAACTCCGCGCTCCTTCTCCTCTATCTTTTTTTTTTTTTTTCTTTCCTCTCCTTGTTCATGTCATGGGGTTAATAAGGGTGGAGAAGGGTAGAGGAAGAAAAAGGAACCTACAAAATAGTAAAAAGTCCAGTCACAGACTGCTAAAAATAGAACCTCCTTCTATTACTCTGTGAGTTCTGATCTTAAAAGGAACATCTATTTTATTCCAATGCTCTGAGACAACACTCCCTCTGCATTCTCCACAACATTGTAAAATGTTCTTGAGGTTTATTAACACATTAAACCTACCTCACTTACTATTTCACAGCTATATATTTACTCAAGAGAAATGGAAGAATATATTTACACTAAAACTGTATATAATGTTCATTGCAGCTTTATTTGAAATAGCTTAAATTTGAAGCAACCAAATATTCATGAATTTGAGAATGATGAACAAAATGTGCTTTATTTTCATTCAGCAATAAACCTGAGTATCAATACACCAAACTTCTTAGAAGAAGAAACAATACCTCTGACACTTTTGTACCCTTGTTTTTTAATATGAGTCTCAGATCACAACTTCTATAATATTTTTGTACATTTCTGTTTTAAAAGCCCTATGTTTGAAGTCAAAGACAAGACAAAAGCCTGAAATATAGAACTCTGAGAATATAGATGAAGCAATGCTACTCATAATTCTGAGAGTTCCCTTTCTGTGACCCTCTGTGGAACTGGACAGGCATTCCTTGGAAGCCAGCAATGCCTTTGCTGTATACCTTACATTTGTATTCAGTCTGTAACGTCACTGCTACAGGATTGCTAAACTCAAACAAATCAGATCCATTGGTGGCAGCTGTGTGCATGCAGGCACTGGCATGGTACATGAGAGTGACATATTTCACAGTAATTATTAAGAAGCATTTGTTTATTGTCTTCCTCCATTCTTTCTACATTTATTGAAAGCCCATTGTGTTCTAGGCATTTTTCTTGTTGGTGAGGATAGTATATAAAAATACTTTAAAGAGATTGTTTTATATGGGCAAGAAAAATAATCAATAATTAAAGAAATATACACAAATTTTGTGTATATGTACACTATCTCTTGTCTTTAATTTTTTGATAGTTATTAATAAAAAGGAAAGTATAATAAAGGAAATAAAGAAAACTTGAAAAAATATTTTAAAATATTATGCAAGGTGAAAGCAATCAAATAAAAGGGAAACAAATGTGGTTATCTTTACATATATTCAAAAAAATGTAAAACTATAATTCTAGATAGATCTTATTTAACCCAAGGCTGTAGAGTTCTTCCTCTGGCAGCAGATGGGAGCAGACACAGAGACCCAGAGCCAAACATTAGGCAGAGAGAGAGCCTGAAGTGGAGATCTCCACTGGGTCCATCCTCTTGGAGCTGGGGGAAACCCCATGGAAAAGGGAGAAAGAGGACTGTAGAAGGCAGAGTGGTGCAGGACACCACCAGAGCATGGCCTACAGAATCATCTAAGCAGGGCTCACAGAAACCGAAGTGGCAATCAAGATGCCTGCGTGGGTCTGCACTAGGTCCTCTCCATACATGCCCCCATGTTATGGCTGTGTAGCATGGTGCTTTTGTGGCACTCCTAATGGGAGTGGCGGTTTCTCTGACTCTCTTGCCAGCTCTTAGGACCCTTTTCCTCCTACTGGATTGCTTATTCAAGCCTTGCTAGGTGGGTTTGTGCCTCCACGGAAGGCCTGATCGTTTGAGGGAAATGGAGGAGGGTTTATCTGGGCAAGAGGGGAAGAGGGGGCAGGGACCAGGAGGAGTAAAGAGAAGGGAAACTGCTGTCGTGATCTATTACGTAAGAGCTGAATAACTTTTAGAGAAGGTGTATTCAAAAATATTTCATAGCCATAGAAACATTCCGTACCTTGACTGTTATTTGATAATTGCATATAATTAACAAAAGTCACTGTTATTCACATAAAATAGATCTCTTTGGGTGTAAATTAAGCTTCATAAAGCAGCAGAAGAAAATGTGCCTTGTTAAATGGAAGAAGGCTAAAAGATGAATCATGATATATCTCTCTACTTAATATTGAATTTAGTAACCAATATACAACATATACTTAATACTCATATAATGTAAGGCATGACATGAAGCCAATGCAGAAGTGTAAGAATTTGAGAGGGAAGAGGCCCACCTTCATTTGAGAATCTCTAACAGATCCCGCTTGGAGGAGTATCATTCGGATTAAGTGTTGACAGACAGAATAGGTGGCTTCAAGAAGAGGGGTTCTAGAACTGTGTGGGATTTTCATATATTATTACTTACTTACTTACTTATATATTTGCTTATTTATAATAACTGAGGAGTATGTTGTGAACTACAGCACAAAGGTAGGGTAGGATATTACTGAACGGTGAGTTAATAGATCAGTTATAGACGATCCACAGAACTCCGATAGCTGTGAAGTCTAAACGACAGAAACAATGGAGCATAGTAGTAGTGTGCTTCGGGTGAAGAATATGCTGTGAGGAAGCACATGTTGTACACCGCACCGCAGACTGATGAGAGGCAACGGGAATGAGAGTTAGAATATGTAAAATGCAGGGAACAATCAATTAAGTCAGTCCTACAAAAGAGCATTTTAGCTGAGGCTGGGAGGATTAACAACGAAAATGACAATGGACCTCCTTTCTTCATTAAAAGAACTAAGAAGTTATACAAGACAAAATGCGGGCAGGTAATAATAAAATAATACAAAGAGAATGTAGATAGGAAATATTTGGGGGGGGTGTAGGATTGTTCTTCAGCCAACATTAGGAATTATGGAGAAAATGAAAGAAAGTTTCCATGAGTTTCCAAGTCTAAAGAGAGAGAAAGGGAGGAAAAAAGGAAAATGGTGGACAAACCATACCAGTAAGCTAAGAGAATTTTCTAACCATACACCACACACCACAATCCATTACTTTTTGCAATGTCTAACCAGCAATGCTTTCCCCAGCAGTACAAGTAAAGAACACATGGCAGAGCAAAACTAATTATTTAACTAGCAAAATATTGGGGAAATTCAAGGGTTCTATGGCTTCTAATGTGTTGAACTTAGGTGGCAAGGTACTCAAAGATAGAAAAAAAAAAGAGAGAGAAAATTTAAAACCTAGGAGAGAAACTCAGAAAATTCATGAAAAAGGGACAAGCTAGAGCAAAAGACAACTGGAAAGGTGACTACAAGATGACCATCTGCAGAAAGGAAGAGCAAACCTCAGGTTCAAGGACAGAGGAGTTCCTAGAAATGCGGCGAGGATTGCTTTAATTAAAAGTACTGTGCTTGGTGAGAGTTTATAAAAAATACTTTTCAAATTTCAATCTACTGTTTATTTACAGATGTCTCTGTGAAATTCTAAGGTGTTAATTAAACCCTTTATAATCATTTGCACATAGCAATTTCACTGCTCTTTGAGAAAATATGTGGAAACACTGTCTTTCAAATACTGTTTCCTGATTGTTATCAACATGCAATCAGAAAAACAGAACTTCAGATGTCTTCTATGTGCTGCTGGCAACAGAATCTTTCTTTGCAGGAAAAAGACGGTGTGACTGGATTACAAAACATAAAATGTCTAAGTGTTCCTCGTATGTTTATGATGATTGAATTAAATTTCTTTACCTCTAGGGTCGAGAGATGAACTTGAGAAACAAACAACTTTTTTTTTAAAAAAAGAATATTTTCTTTTAATGTTCTGCTTCTCAGTAATGAGCATGAATTTTAAAGAGTTCCATCCTTCTGACTAGAAGAGACAAAACTCTAGCAGGGCAGCAGGTGGTTATCACTGTGAAACAGAAAAAATAAACACTTTCGAGTTCAAAGCGTTTCTTTGAATTTAGTTGAATTAAGCATCAATCTCTCTTGAGTACTGATGTCTATGGGTGAGCTCTGAAATGCTAATACAATGACTGAGTTCATCACTTGGGACCAGAGACTCAACATTGTAAATACAGGATAAAACAAACAAAGCATTTCATCCTGCTTAGCCCTCTGAGAGGTCCAGTTCCCAAAGAAGCATGGATTTGGCAAAGATGCAGTGGAAAGGTGATCATGGCAGAGCTAGGCTGTTCAACTGTATACATTTTCTAAGGGCAGCTAAACATTACATGCACAACATAAAATTCCCCAGTCTCTCCAGGACAGCATCAGTTTCCCATGAATTAGGCAGGATACAAAAATAATCACATTGTTTAACCTCATTTTGTCACATCTCCATAGACATGTGATCTGTTTCTTTCATTTTGTGTACAGTAGGTTTCTTTCCCTCCCTCTCTCTCTCTCTCTCTCTCTCTCTCTCTCTCTCTCTCTCTCTCTCTCTCTCTCTCTCTCTCTGGAAATTTAGAAGAGAAATTTTTCTTTCTTTAAAAGTGTGTGTGTGTGTGTGTGTATGTGTGTGTGTGTGTGTGTGTGTTTCTGAGGTCAATGCCAAGTGTCTTCCATTATTGCTCTCTGCCTTGTGTTTTGAGAGAGCATCTCTCACTGAACCTGGAGCTCACGGATTGACTAAGAGCTCTTGGCATCCTCCTGGTCTCCACCTTCCTAGAGCTGAGACTGCAAGTGTGGACCCCATGCTGGGCCCTTCCATAGGCACTGAGGATCTGAACTCAGGTGATTATACTAGTCCAGCAAGTGCTCTTCTCGCCAAGCCATCTTCCCCTCCACTTTTCAGGTTTCCCATTTTAGGATAAACAAGAAGTTCTGCCCAATCCTTGAAATGTCGCGTTGATAGGCATAAAGTATAAGCAGACTGACTGAGGCCTGAAAATTATTCAGCGCCATAAGGCTTCATTCTTGCAGAAGACCATGTCGTGCCCCTAGGAGTGTCCTTTATACCACACTCCTACTTGTGAAACATGGGGGTCCTGTGGAGAACAACTGGGACATGGGAAAGGCAGGTAAGTGGATGCGATCCAACATTTGCACTGGGGGACAGGCTCCCAAGTCATGTGTAAATGACGCTGACAGATGACATATGGTGCTGACTTCTGTGAGATGCTCATTTAGCCCTACGATAAGGAAGTCACTATTTCACTTTGTGCATGAAGAAACTAAGGCAATGACCAATTAAATAAAGACTGTAAAGATACTAGTGGATTCAAGACCTGAAGCGCATGATCTGCTCTCAGAGCCTGGAATTCTCTGCTTATTAAATAGGGACCTTGCTTAATTTTCCTCAATTAGGAGGAAAATGTTTTTTAAAAAATTTAAGATGTGATACACAGTGAATGAAAAATTGGTACAGTACTGGATCTGTAAAATGGGTTTGGTTTTATAAAAGCAAACACTTGATATTTTTCCATTACCTTTTAATGACAAAAAGGAAGATGAACTAACAGTGGCATCTGAGACAAAATTTAATTATAAGGCAATTATTTCTTCTCTTAATAGGATAATATCACAGCTGCATAAAATATGAAGAAACTTTAATAAAGAATTTCTTTGGTTAACTGTTACTAATTTTCCTTTTATTAGTACTCCCTTTTAGTCTATATTAATTATGCTGAATAATGGGTTTGATTATGACACTTTTGATACATTCATACAGATGATACATCCATCATCTTCTGCTGTCCAAAAGAAGACTTCGTAGCTACTTATTTTTTTCTATTTCTTTCTTAAAATGAAACTTAGTGAGGGAAAAGTGTGGGCTTCCTTCTCAGTAAGACTCTTGCCCTTTATTACAATGAGGACTTTTCAGAATATAAACAATAGAAGATCACGCCTCACAAAGGTATCATTTCCGACTCCAGATTACAAACCACAACAAAACATACATGAAATTGCATTATTACAAATGATAAGCTAGGTATCTCAAAGATAAAACACTCACCAGTATGTTCATTTCTTATTTGTGTGTTTGTTTCCTGGTGGTGCCACCTTATTTTTCTTTTTAAATGGAGTTTAATCCAATTAAAACTTTCAAATATAAAACTTTATAATATGTTATATGGAATTTTATTCATCATATAAAAATATTATATAGAATTTTAAGAACAGAATTTTGCTTTTTCAGGCTCAGAACTTGTTTCTTTGAGTTAAAATAGAAGATTGCTGATGTTACTCACCAGGCAAATGCATAATATAGATAGTCCCACAAAATGCGTCTTCCTGCCTGACAACATCCATACATCACTCTCTGATGCTGACAGGTGATATGATTGTAAGGATTTTACAGCTGAGCTGGTAAGGCATGTCAAGGTTCACATAAAAGAAGTTTCAGCAACTGGAGAAATGCTCCTCAATGAAACAGCAGACCCTTACACCTGAAATAGCTATTGCTCTATATTGACAGGTAAAGGTATTTTACCTAGAAAATTCAACACTAGGAAAAAAAAAAAAAAAAGCTTTAGAATTCAGGTTAGCCTTGCTAATTCAAAAAGTCACAAGCAAGAGTAAGACATCATCCTCAAAACAAAGAATTAAAAATCCCCATCCTGAAGGCTTTTAAAGTAAAAATACTTCCCCTATCTAAAACTAGATTTTTAAAGTGCCCCAAAATAAGCACATTAAGAGGAATGAAAATTCTTTCTAATCCTTCAATTTTTTTCCCCAGAGGCTGACACAGGAAATATTAATTGAAGTGACTATTAAAGCCACCTTCTTGGTACCTGAAAACCTTCATGATTGTTGCTGTCACTCATAAAGAAAGGCTTTGGCTCCTGAGATTTACTTTCCTACCTCATAGGACATTGCACAAGTCTGTTAAAAACATTATTGTTATCATTGCTACTTAACTAAGTGACATGCAGCTACTTGGGAGAATTCCACCAGTCTCCAGTGTGTACTTGGAGCCTGCAGCTGGTTTCCTACCCTGAATACTAAGTCTACCACACACCTGAGACAGCGTCTCACATCAAAATCTTGAGTGTATTTGTTAGGGTATATTTGGCAATGTATAAGTTTGGACATTTTCTTTACTTTTCCTTGTATTTACCTCATAGACACTCCATATTGTACAAAATGTTCATCATAAGGAAGCTTCTGGAGGCTGGGGAGATGATTCAATAGACAAGAGGGATGACTACAGAAGCACAACGACCTGAGCTCAAACCACAAGCATCCACATAAAAAGGCACACATGGTCACAGTCTTCATGAGTGGGGACAGGAAGGTCACTGAGGCTTGCTAAATGCCAGCCTAGCTCCAGGTTCAGAGTCTGTGTTAAAAGACTAAGCTAGAGTGAGGTAGACCAGGACACCCAAGGCCTTTCTTGGGCTTCTGTGAATGCATGTGGACACATGCTACATTCATATACACACCAAGAAGAAGAAAAGAAAGAGGCGTTTTAGATAAGACTAGAGAGGGAATTTGTTAAAAGAAAAAGAAGGCAACACACACACACACACACACACACAGAGGGAGGGAGAGAGAGAGAGAGACAGAGACAGAGACAGAGACAGAGACAGAGACACTATTACTCTACTTATCTTTCTATTGGTCTATCTAAACCCAAGAGATTGAGAGATGCATAGCTTAATAAAGGAATGTGATACCAATAAAAATTATCTCTCCTTTGCTCTAACTGGATTTTAGGGTCAGTTTTATTTTACCACAAAATGTTGCCTGTGAGAATCTATGGAAGAAAACAACGAATATTAGCAAGGTACAAAACAAAAATGGAAATAAAGGAGTCACAGCTACTACCCCTTGCGTGCTTCTTCCTCCAACCTCATCTTTCTACTCAAAACTAACTCCCTGAATCTAAAAGAACAAAGCCATAGTACCATACCTTTCTTCTTTTATTTTTCAAGCAACAGAAGGTCATTTGAGTTATTCCAGCATCTGGAAAAAGGGACGCTGAAAATAAAGGTGGTCTCTGGCAGAGCTGAAGCCCCTGTGCATGTTTTCACCTTCCTAGATCTTTTTGCACATCGTCTTTGTTGCTCTCTAAAACACTGTGTCTTTTCTCCTGCTTCACAATCTCATTCCACGCATGTTTTTAGTTGTCAGAGTCCCAATCTATGATAGCCCTTCAGAAAATGAACTCTGAGTTTGTTTTTAATTCTGAACCCCAAGGCAGGGGACACAATTGATCCTGTTCATTCTTTTTTTTTTTTTTTTCACTGTCCTAATTGATAAATAGTTCATCATTATTAATGGTTGAATTGTTTTCTTCAAAAAGACAAGGTGAAGTATTAGTCTACAATATCTGAATGTAACCTTATTTGTAAATGAGGCCTTTTCAGATGTCCGGAAGCTAAGATGAGATCATTAGGGTTGACTCAATCCATTGTAGCCGGTGTGCTTGTTAAAAGAGAGACATGTAGGCACTCTCACAAGGGGAGGTGTCTGGGTGCAAGCACTGGCAGACACGGGACTTGTCCTTCCACAAATCTCCATTGTTTCTTGGCCTATAGTAAGGCAGAATATCATGATGGAAGGGCAGTGCAGGAAGGAGATGCTTGGCACCCAGAAAGCAGAGAGAGGCAGACAGAATAAGGCCCCAAATGAGTCACTATTCAAAGGTACATCCCCCAGTGACCTACTTCTTTCAACTATACTCACATCATAAATGTCCACCAATTCCCAGAAATGTTGTTGTTATGACTTTATTTGTGCCTGGAATTATGGCAACATTGGTAAATGTTTGCCACACAAGCACAAATCTAGGGACCTGAGTTCAATTCCATGTAAGAGCTGGGAGCAATTGCATGCTAATAATCCCATTTCTGGGAAGATAGATATAAGTAGATCTCTGGGGCTTTTGGCCACCCAGTCTAGTCAATTGATGAATTACAGTTTCAGTGAGACACTCTGCCTCAAAACCAAAATAGAGAGCAGTTGAGGAAGACAATTGACACTGACCTCTGGCTTCTGCATGCATGTACACATGTACACATGCAGATACACATACACATTAATAAATGCATGAATATATGCACATTTGGTATTAATTTTTAAAGCATCAATCTAATAACTCATTAGTCTTTGATTATGACAGAGTCTCCATGATGCTCATCTCTCTGTTGGTGAATCCATCATCTGGGGACCAATTCCTCAACTCATATGCTTCTGGGAGAATTTCTCCATTATCACATAGGCTCCCTGCTTGGTTCTTTTGCTCTACTTTACATCCATTTTAAGTTGATATCTGATTTGGACTGCATGTTTTCAATTTGGCATTCATCACTCTCTAAAAACAGCAGTGAATTCTCTGCTATGTAGGAACATCCTGACTTCCAAGGACTTCTCAGATTCTTCAGAAGAGTGGGTCACTGACGCAATCAGAGTAGTTGACATGTGATCAGTGATAGTACCTTCAGGACACACAAATATTGCCAACAAGCTACCCCACCCCTTCAAGGTGCCACCTGGCCAAACGAAGAGGCTCAGAATGTCAGTATTATGAAAGTCATTCTTCATTTTTGGCAGCTTACCACACAAATGTCACTACTTAGAAACAAAGCAGCATTGTAAGTAAGGGGCCACCACTTTTGCATGTACATATGGATGCAGGAACAGTGTAGGTACATATCCTTCCACGGCTATGAGAGGTAATCTTATATTATAATGGAGTAAAAGGTCAATAATTATCAGATCATATTTTCTGGGTATTTTAGAGTCAAATTTTTCTAGTACCATTTTTTCCAACAAAGGATTCATTATATGTTGTATTGGACCCCGAGCCGCATACCTCATAGTGATATCCTGGCATATCCTCGGAGACATTCAGATGATGAACAAAAACCACAGTGATCTTGTTCTAACCAACACATTCTCAAAAACAGGAGATGGTACCACACAATTTTCTGTACTCCTAATACCAACCCAAACCCATAGGCTTTAGTCTGCTAAACCATTTCAATTTGCAGCAGAGAACTGCAGCATGAAATAAAACCAAAAGCACATTTTGGCTGACTTGACGCTTGCCAATAATGCACCCAACTCAGTCCTTAACAGCTTTTCTGAGGCAAATGTGAAATCTTCAGAAATTCTATGAGCCATTTGACATCACGTTGTTAGCTTGAAGTCGGCCATCTTGGGAATACTAACATAAATAAACAAACAAATAGATAAATCAGCAAATGCTACTAAATAGGATGGTTTGATGTTTGCCAAGAGAGCTGGCTGCAAACTATTTGTCAGGGTGCCTCCTACCACCACTGTTCCAGTAACACAGTCCATACACTTTTTACAGAGAAATTTTGTTTATCTAACTGCCCAAAACTTGATCACTATGTCTCAGCCCCTGGATGTTGCCTTTTCAGAATGTACCTGTGTATCACCTCACTCCATCACAGGCAAAGAAAGAAACAAGCAGAGCCCTGCTTTGCACCTCTCAGTAACCACACATCAGAGAATCTGTTTCTTGCAACTGATGGCTATCATTTGATATTTGTAGCCCAACTAAGTGTTCTATAGATGTTCCAATGAGAGTGATGGAAGGTTCTGAGCAGGTAGAGTAGGTTTAAAAATGAATATCTGCAAATATTTAGTAATAAATATTTTAATTTAAGACTAATTCCTAAGGAGTGCATCTTCCCCTAGGAGAAACAGAATAACACTGATTGCTCAGGCAGAATAACACTGCTTCTGCTGTGGAGAAGAGTGAGCAGCTGTGAACGCTGGCCTCCATCCAGTTTGATAAACTAGGCATGGGCTGCTGCTGTTCATGGACACCGTAGCGTTCACACTTCCACTGGAAGATCTGTCGTGGGGATCATTTACCATTTATCTTTTGTGGTTTTCAACTGGTTTCTCTCAAAAGGAAAAAGAAATAAATTTTGCTCTAAATTTAAATCCTTCCAGAATGCAATAATAAGATGTGAGCCCTATTTTTGTTGTTGTTAACATAACTGTAGCCTTTCTGCCCTGCCTGGTCTTTGTTGTTGTTGATAAAACAGAAAGAAATCCCATAGTTCCCCATGCCCCTTATCTATGAATTCATTATCTATGGTTTCAATTACCTACAGTCAAAAGTGACATAAGCATATGTGTAGAAGATTTTATAAGTAAGCTATTGATAAGTTTAAAATAACATTAATGACAGCACATTATAATTGTTCCATGTTAATTATTAGTAACTATAGGTAAGTGCTGACTATGTCTGATTTAGAAGTTAAATTCTATTATAGGTTCACAGTTATAGAGAAACTCCATGGGATCACTTTGATAACGCTGCTCTACCAATGTGAAGTGATGTCTCGTTGCGATTTTAATTTGTGTTTCTCTAATGATCAATGATATTGAATACCCTCACATACACCTGTTGGTTGTTTGTGTGCCTTCTTTTGGGTTTTTTGCATAGATATCAGTCAGAATATTTACCTTTCTGTTACTAAGTTGTTTGAAATCTTTATATATTTTGGGTATTAACCCCCCCCCAGATATATGCTCTGCAAAAGCCAGGTTATATGCCAGGTGAGAATGTATATTCAACCTATTGAAGGCCTTGCATTTAATTTCTAACATATACAAAGAAAATAATGGCATTTACGATCCACTGAAGATCACCAGAGATGTCAACAACAGATATGAAGCAGTATACTATACTCATAAAAGGCCTGTTGTTCCCATAGGTGGTTCCTAAAATGTGCACATAAAATACTCTTCTGAGTAAAAAAGTAAATAAATTGCTCTTATAAATCAGTCAAAGTATAAATGTCTACCACTAAAGCTTCATTCCTTTGGTTTATAGAAATAACCATGTACTATGGTGTAATTAAATCATCATGATGCCAATCTGTTTTCTATCTGTGTTTATACCCAAAGACAAATGCTACTTCAAGCCTTGGTCAGAGAAGTCCCTCTTGACAGTAAGTGATTGTGAATGCAGAGACTCACAGCAGTTCAATGTTCTGAGAATCAGTGACAATTGCATGTTTAGTCTTAAATAAGATATTTATGCCACCATCTCTAAGGCTTAGAGAGGACATCATGGAAGAGGGGGCAGAAAGAAAGTTAGGAGATAGACAGGCTATGAAATGCCATTTTATAGGTGTGACACAACCAGTGTAGTCATGACCTCTTAGCAGTTGTGACTGACTACATTGGGCCTATAGGAAACTGAGTCAATATTCAACTGTGCCCTACCCTGCCGTACAAAAATATTGATTACCAGTGGATTCTGGGAGAAGGGCAACCATTGTCTTCAGTTGCGCCTTCACAAAGGAGTCCAGCAGGCTTGAGTGGCTAATTCTAAACCTCTGCTCACACAGAACGCAATAATTCAACTTAGTGAGCCTCAAACAAAATAAAACGAAATAAATGTGGGCAAGGAACTCTGGGGGAATAATAAATATAGGAGGGAAATGAGAGAGAGTGGATGATTATAATCATCAGAATATACTTTATATATGTAAGAAATAATAAAAAAAACAATAAAAATTACTTTTACAAAGGACTACTTGAGACCATTAATGTTTCAATAAAATCAATCACCTCAAACTTGGAAAAACTTACAAACTTTTGCCCTATAATTTTACTGTCTTTCCAGAGTTCCAGAGGCCCCAAGCTGCATTAAAAGCATCCATCTGTGAAGCCTGGATTTGCCTCAGAGAGATCTGCATGAAGGACACACAGCTCTTTCTAAATCCTCTCTCTACTGGAACCACAGTGGTTTTTGACTCCACACTTCAGAGAACTCAGCTAATCAATGGTAGATTACTAAGTCAAGATGTAACTTCACCATTAGCATAGTCTCCCCCTGTTTGGATTCTTTGGGGGATGAAATTAAGGGGTAAATCACCATTGATATTCAACGAACCCTGGGAACTGTGGATGCTCTTTGAATGAGACCAAATATAGACTATTAAAAGTTTTAGGGTTTGGTATGTCACTGTGGGGCAATGCCTGCTTAGTAGGAGGGAGGGCCTGGCTTTCACAGTCAGCAGGAAAAAATGAAAAAGTGAGACCTGGTGCCTGGTGTGGTGGTTTGAATAAAAATGGCCTCCTTTTTGAATGTTTGGTCCCAGTTTGAGAAGAAGGAGTAGGAGGTATGGCCTTGTTGGAGGAAGTGAGCGTGAGCCTTGAGGTTTCAAAATCCCATATTATACACAGTTAGCTTTCTCTCTAACTCCTACTTGCAAATAAGGACGTAAGCTCTCAGCTACTGCTTCAGTGGCATGTCTGTCTACTAGATGGCATCCTTCCTGCCATGATGGCCATAGACTCACACTCTGAAACAGCAAGTCCCCAATAAACACTTGTTATGTAACTTGCCTTTGTCACTGTGTCTCATCACAGCAAGACAACTGATGTTCTTGAAAAAGATCTATCAGATAAAACATCTTCTAAGAATTCTACTTTCAAAGTTTGAATGGCGTATGCCTTTAATCCCAGAATTTAAGAGGCAGGTAGGAGGCAGAGGCAAGTGGATCTCTGTGAGTTTGAGGATAGCCTGGCATACATAGTGAGTTCTCGGCCAGCTGGGGCTAGAGGGAGACCTTGTTTCAAAAGAGAATAAGAAAAAGAAAGAAGGTCTTGTATACAGGGGGAGGTAATCCCCCTCAGGAACAGTCATAGGGGAGGGGAATAATGGGAAAATGGGGGGGGGGAGGGAGGAATGGGAGGATACAAGGGATGGGATAAACATTGAGATGTAACAAGAATAAATTAATAAAAAAAAAGATATGAAAAAAATATTTTTTATTCTCAATATACTTACACGTCAGATGGTAAATTATTATACGAACTCAAAAAAGACAATTTTCTCTACAAAAAAAAAAAAAGAAAGAAAAAAGAAAAAGAAAAAAAAAAAGGAAATCTTCCTTCTGCTTTCACAAAGCCATGGTGTAGAGAGGATAATGACAGCTTTCATTCAACAATATGCAACTTAATTTCTTAAAGCTTCTAAAACAGACTATCACCAGCTGAGCAGTGTAAAGCAACAGAAATGCCTTTCCATTGCACCCATGGAAACAGATGTAGAAGATCAGGGGGTCAACAGGCCACTAGTTCCTCTGTATGCTCTGGGAAGAAATTTCACTTGGATCTTTGCAATTGCCGCCATGCCCTACCTTGTAGCCACACCTCTGTTGCCATGTTCATACTGGTCCCGACTGTTATGTTGCTTCTTCGTGCCTCTTCCCTTTTAAAGTATTTATATTGGCATTTAGCATTCAGCCATATAATTCAAGGTAATTGTTTTGCCTCAAAATCCTTCATCACGTTTTTAAAGATTCTTTTTCTAAAGTATTGTTTATAAAATCCAAAGATAGGCATTTCATATCTTCAGATGGTCATTGTCCAACCCACTACAGTAAAATATGTAATGACATGTATTTTCACTTACATATAGGGGAACATAGATGGGCAGATTATCATTCTGTCTTTGTTTCCTTGGAAAATAAGGGGAGACACAATTCTTTGCCTCTTTTCCACCACAGACCCATTTCTTGTTATCCACCATGTTACTCATCTCCCTAAGTTGGGCCATGTCTGGAGGAAATGCAGACTGTCTCATTATTCCCATGGTTGTTTAAGTATATTTTAATGCCTCTATAGGCTGTAAGTGGAACATGTGGTTTAGACACAGAATATGAGTAGTGTTGTCCTTGAACTCAGGCTACAAGAGTCTCTACCGTGAATCCTATAGTTTTGAGGGTCTGCTGTGTCCCTCTCCTTAAGGCAAACTCCATATGACAAGAAATGATGACTTTGAGTTCAATGCTCCCCATCCTAGGTTCTATTCTAAGACCCTGACTTCTTAAAATTCTCTCCCTAAGAGACTTTTTCTCCCAAAGTGTACTATCCAGTCCCTGTGTACTCCTTAGGTACTCAATACTTATCTTAAGTGTACCCCTTGCACTAAAGATAAGGCCAGGGTCACTGGAATGAAGGGATTGGAACATCTGTATACAAGGTCCAAGCCAGAGCAACTATGTTAAGTGAAAGTAAGCAACATAGAACTTAGATCCTCCACTCATTTTCATACCTATGTCCTTGCAAACACTAAAGGTAGACTTGGCTGTGAAGACAGGGTTAGAGGGAAAGCCAGGCATTAATGTGCTTCCCTCAGTTTCTTCAAGATGTGGCGGGAGATGAAAACACAGGAGATAGCGGGGAAGAGTTAACAGCTACCCTGCTGAGTTAGAGTTCATTTCTAACAAACGCCAAAAGTACATAATACAATCTCTAATACGTATGGGTGACTTTATAGCTTAGTTTACAAGTGTGGTTCAATTCTTTCATTCCTTGAATTTTAATCTTTGAAAATAATTTAAAATATAAGAGTTCTTTTTTTTTTCATTTCCAACTTGCTTTTTTTTCTTTTAAGAAAATAAAAAGAGAAATGTCCCAAATGCCCACTAATAGACAAACAGCTAAATAAGCAGCAGCATACTGAAATCAATATAATGGAGCTTACAAAATAATGTTTATAAATTGTTTTAATAATATGAAAAACCCTTTAAAGTTGAATACAAACAAAGCAATTAGGCATAAAATTTTAAGTCTAATATGGTTCCAACTATGTAAAAATAAATTACAGGGGAAAAAATGACTTCAAGAAAATAAGCAAAATGTTAAGGGCTCACAGAAAGTGAACATCTGCTTCCCCTTTATTATAATTTATAATTTAATTAACAAATTATCTATGGCAACATGCATTACTTTTACAACCAGGTTTTTAAAAAACCACTTTAAAGAATAAAACACTGAGACCAATTACAGAGGGCAGCTTGCACACTATGTCTATTAGCTCATTACGTAAGCCCCACCAGATGACAGCGGAGAGTTTTTTGGGGTTTTGCTATGTTTTGCCTTAGTAAAAGTGTAAACCTGGGGAAAAAAGGAATTGGAAATAAAACAACAGTAAAACTACTTGGGAAAACAAAAAGCTGGTGAGTATAAAGTGAAGAATGAAGCAAGCCGGTAAAAGATGATTCTCTTACCAGGAATGGGGGACCAGAATAATCACAGGAAAATCAGGATTAGAGGCTCACAATTATGCACGAGTGGATGGACAAATGCACTATAAAAACAAAGATCAATGGAAAAATCTATGCAAAGTGCACTTAAGATCCCACCAAAGCCCCCAAAAGAGATTAAGGTAGATGCATTCACCTGGACAAAGCCTTCTCAAGATTGTGCCTGGCGATATTTTATCATTGATGGGGAGGGGCTCATGAGTCCCCACCGCTCTCTGTCCTTGAGAGACTGCCGGCAGTGAATAGTTGTGAGGGATCAGATGTCATCCTCATAGCTGGTGCAGCCATAGAAAAGTATCCCAGGCCCCAGTACAGAGCCGCCCACCATGCTCGTGCGTGAAGCCGTGACTACATTCAGTGGGTCGGTCACACACACACACACACACACACACACACACACACACACACACACACACACACACATGACACAGAAGGAGAGGGACAGCTTCTAGAAAAGAAGAAAGCTTTCAGTAGAAGAAGGAAGAGGAAAAGAAGAGAGTGGTGGGATGAAGATGACTAAAGTTCACAATTTGCATGAATGAAACTGTTCAAAGAATAAAAAAAATTACAATATGTGAAAAGAAATTAAGCCACAAATTCTGGACCCAGTACAATAGACACATAATACTGAAGAAACAAGCATGCCGTACATGGCTAGATTCCCGTTCTTTTCCCCTAGAACGGAAGCGTGAACAATTCAGACTGAAATCAGACCAAATCAAGAGAAAAGACATATATTCTAGCTATTGGAGTGTAATGCACAAGCTATTCATTACTTTTTTCATGTTTATGTACAGTGGTTAAACAACTTTGTGCTGTCCCATCCTTAAACAGCAGTGGACGCCAAGAATCACGAGTCACTTGAGGAAAGTCTCTAGCATGAAAGGGAGAGCTAAGAGTGCCCCCCCCCCAACTACAAATTGACAGAAGGACACAAACACTATGGGATGCATATGTAAATGTTGGATAATCACTGACACCCTCAGAGATAGGTTAGCATGTTTAGTTTATAAGAAAAAGAAATGAAAGCTGTCCTGGTTAGTTTGTGTCATCTTGACAGAAGCAGACTGGTTTAAGAAGAGGGCCTCAATGGGGAAATGCCTCCATCCTTGCAGGCCAGCCTGTGGGGTTGTTTCTCCATTAATGACTCCGGAGGGTCCAGGACAACTTGAGTGGTGCAGCCCCTGGGCTGATGGTCCTGAGTTGTGTAAGGAAATAGACTGAGCCAGACATGGGGAACAAGCCAGTAAGCAGCATTTTTCTATAGCCTCTGTTTCTGTTCTTGCTTCCATGGTCCTGCCCTGAATGCCTGCCCAGGGTTCCTTTTATGGTGGACGTCATGTGAGCTAGAAGGAGACTTAACTCTCTCCTCCTCAAGTGCTTTTTGTTCATGGTCTCTATCATTGTAATAGAAACTTAACTAACACAAATGCTGGAGTATTGAGAGAGAAAGGTTCCTCAAAATTTAAAAATAGAGTGCTAGCAAAATGAAAATCGCTCCCCCCCGACAAAAGTTTCGAAGCAAAAACTTTCCTGACCCAAGGTGGCATTTACTTGAAAACCCACATTTGAGCTCACGAAGCACAATTCAACTCCTGCCACTCATGAACACTAGTGCCCAATCTGTTCTAATGGATGCTGACTGCAGTTTGAAGAACTATTTGTGGCACTTTACCTGTCTTAGAACTGCTGCACCAATGCACCATGACTTTCTGAACAACGAAGCTTTATTGCCAAATTGTGCCATTCATCTGAAGTTGAAGAATAGGTTTTACTGGCCTTCTGTTTCCACATGTTCCCAATTCTCAAATACAATTTATCTGATAGTTTTATTTTACAAATTGCTTTCTTGTTTCCTTTTTATCTAGGCAGGTACACTCAAAACAGACTCCGCCTTTACCACCTTTGGAAACAACTCAATTTACTAGAAAGCATTGACGTGTTCCTTATAGTCCCTTCTGCTGACACCAGCTAGTTCCATGCATACATACAGTCAGGCCCACCATGAACCACCTTGTGCTTAGCAGCCTCACCTATCCATCAGTTACCCACCTCTTCAACACTCTGCTACAGGTAGAAATGCTAGCAACATGGGCCTGTCGCCTTTTATGTTTGAAGCTTTCACTGAAACCAAAGCTCAGATGTAATACTTTGATTCTAGTTCTCTTTGTATCCGAAATTGTAAGTGTATTTAAGTACAGTGTGACAGATCAAGGACTAGGACAACACTGTTGAACAGTGTCATCCTCACAGTCAGGGGGCTGACTTTGTAGGAAGTTGGAGATTTGCTTTTTTTAAAAAAAGCATTTAAACTCTTAATTTGTCTGTATTGAAAGCAGTTTCTTGTTTTTATTGTTATTGTCTGAGACACACCGGAATTCTGAAGAAAGGAGATACTGCATTGAATCAGAATTATTATGTAATGCACTAGTTCATTAAAATAGATGTGCTTTTAAAAGACAGGGCACATATATCCCAGTGCAGCAAAGTTCAACATCTGAATCTGTAAAGCGAGCAAGCTGGAAGAAGTTGTCTGCATCACTAAGATGTCTAGTCAGAACTAATTTCACAAACAAGGTCCATTAGTTCACTAAATGGACCAAAATACATCCTTTGAAATTTAGGAGTCACATGCTTTAGGACATGTAAGTTTACTTTTATGTGAGCTACAGCACTGATGGATGTCACAAAGCAATGTTGCATATATTACCTCACTTGGTCCTGTTTACAGGTCTGTGATAGATGCAAAGTGACACCTTTCTTCATTTTATAGACAGTGAGCTATCTATCAAAATGGGAGAAAGAAGACACTCTCCCTATGAATGCCCATCATTTACAACTACCAATGCTTTTAGCAGTGCCAAGAAGCTACAGGGGTGCATTGTTGAGTACCTGAGAGTCACTCAATAGAAGATTCTGGAAAAAAAATAAAAACAGACAATGGTCACTCTCAAAGTTATACCTTACTCAAGGGATTTCAAGATGATAGTAAAAATAATACATTCCATGGGCTGCTTATGCAGTGAACACGCTGCTTTGCTTAGACAGCTGGAAGAGACACCGAGCTCTTGAGTCATATTCCGGACCTAAGGCATTCTCTGCTGGGAATATCAACCTATTTTTTAAATAATGTCCCTAACCCAGAATTCAACAAGAATAATGGAATAGATAAAAACTAACCAGTTGTAGTCTCCTAAATGGACCTCCAGCTTGAATCAGAATCTGGAACATTTCTACCATTTTGAATCATAAAAGGCACACAAAGATTGCCAACAAAATGACCTTAGTATAGAAACAAGTAAAATTTTTTTGCTAGCCAATGAGGTGTTAACATGGCTTTGAGACAATGGTGTCACATTTCTGTTTCCACCCCTGCTCCCAGAATAGAATAGAGTCTGAAGGTGTTCATCTTTATACTGAGATGACCCAGTGGGTACTTGTAGGGATTGATAGCGATTTAGTGAATAAATTAATTAGTGGTTCAAAAAGTGCTTCAGCATGGCTCCTAGATATCTCTTGGCAGAGGAGAAACGCATGCTGTGTCGTCAGAGATACTTGGACATGCTTTCCAGCTCCCACAGGCAACAGTTGGTTCCAGCTTTTTTCTTCCATGGCATGTCAACTGTAAAGGGGGGTCCTTGTGAGTGACAATGCCTAGCCTACCTCACAGAATTACTCTGACAAAGGGATGAAAAAGGACATAGAAAATAACCCACACATCTCATTAATGCATGGAAACATAGTGACTTCTTCCCCTGATGCTTTGTAAATACTCTAAATATACTTTATCAGAAAAAAAAAAAAAAAAAAATCCTTACCAGGCAAACTGAATTTCAGGCTCCAAAATAACAGAGCCCCAAATTCTCAAATCTTAAGATAATAGAGTTCAACCAAATTCACTATCTTCTTTAAATAGGTACAAAAGGGAATGGTTAGCTGGGTGTGGTGGTGCAGTGCCAGTCACTCGGGAAGCATAGGTAGGAGGATGGCAAGTTCAAAACCTGCTGGCATGCCAAGTGAGCTCAAGGCCAAGCTGGATGACTGAGTGAGACTGCGATGGCTGATCTTGTCTGTCAACTAAAACCCAAGGAGCTAGGCAAACCTGTGAAGTAATTTCTTTATTGGGGTGGGAAGATTCAACCTAAATTTGGGGCACACTCCCTGAGCAATCCACATAAAGGGAAAAGGAAGAAGGAAGCAAGATACCATTGGCTTTGTGGTTACTCACAATTTAACTGGCAAGTTCATTTATTCTGTTACTCAAGTATTTTTTAAACTAGTATTAGAATGTACTTCTTCAGGATTCCAATATATATATGCATATATGTGTGTCTATATGTATGCATAAATATATATACATACACATATACATATAGCGTGTATAGTTTATGTAATTTATAGTTTCTATATTATATTTATAAATGTTATATATTCATATAACTATATAACATATATATTAATATATGTGTATATAATTATACTAATATATAGTTATATGGTAATATATATTTTATAAATATAATATTTATATATAACATATATATTCTGTGAGTTCTGGTTCTTTAGCTAACCCAGACTAATAGGGATACTGTCTCGATATAAATAGTGAAAGGAAGGCAGAGGATAGATCTCAGTAGTAGAGCAGTTGCTTATGATGTGCAAAGTGCTAGATTCAATCCCACTACTGCTCCCACCTAAAAAAATGGTTAATTATGAATATATATATATATATATATATATATATATATATATTAGCTTCCACTAATTGAAAGCAACAGAGGCCAATCTATACAGTGCTTGTTGCACAATCATAAGGACCTGAGTTCAATCCTCAGGACGCAGGTGAAAGCCAAGCACAGTGGCACATCTTTGTAGTCCATCACTGGATCACTGGGGAGGAGGGACACACAGAAGGATCTGAGGAGGATCTCTGAAGCTCAGTATCCAGACAAATGACCCAAGCTAGTGAGCCCCAGGTCCCAGTGAATGATCCTGTCTCAGAAACCAAGGAGGCAAACAGAACATGTAACACAAACTACATTTCTCAACATGCATTCTCTCATATACAAATGGGGGGGGGGCGCACACATGCACACACAGGCACACATACATATAGAATTTTTTAAGAAATAAACTGACTACCTGCTGTCCTTCCTCTGAGTGCCACCAGGTCTCCCCCTCCAGGGAACATGGTCAAATGTGAGGCACCAGAGTACGTGAGAAAGTCATATCCCACTCTCCACTCAACTGTGGAGAATATTCTGACCATTGGCTAGATCTGGGAAGGGGTTTAAAGTTTACCTCCTGTATTGTCCTTGGCTGGTGCCTTAGTTTGAGCGCAACCCCTGGGCCCAAATCTGCCTATCATATTGTTCTACTTACCCTATGAGAATATACAGGGGGAGGTAATCCCTCCAGGAACAGTCATAGGGGAGGGGAATAATGGGAAAATGGGGTGGGGGAGGAATAGGAGGATACAAGGGATGGGATAAACATTGAGATGTAACAAGAATAAATTAATAAAAAAACTGAAAAAATAAAATAAAATAAAATATAGCAAGTTAGACTTGGAAGGAGTTTCTCAAGAAATTAAAAAAAAAAAAAGAAATAAACTGAAACATAAAAAAGAATAGACAATCAAACTAACTAAAAGAAGACATCTATGACCATATGAGTATGGCTTTGCTTGCTGTGTTTGATTATTGATTTTGTTGCGAGTGAATGCTCACTTTAATTCTTTAAAACTAATCATTTTTGTCCCAGGAATCTGTCAAACTTTGAATTCCAAGGTGATTTAATGACAGCAAGTACTGCATAAGGAAAGCATAGCTCATGGAATAGCTTGGAATGGCTGAAATGAAAATGAAATATGTACAAAACCTCAGCAGGAATTCCCTGTTTTCATCACTGCAGCAAATGAAAAGCTGGCTGGGTGAGGCTTCTAATTCCCGGCAAGTCCTTCCACAATGCAAATGTCACACTGAAACATTTGGCAGCTGCTGTAAGGAAAGGTACGTTGCCCAGATCTCCGGAAAATGTTTTGACATTTCAGGGACCCTTTCCTTTTGTCTTACAATAGAAGCTCCAGTTAAGCTCAGGGCTTTCATCCTATTTCCTCCACTGGCCATGGAAAAGCAGGCTGGCAAGTGCAGTGCTGTTCTTGCTCTGAGAGCAGGGCCAAATACTCTGCAAGGAGGATCTGCGACCCTCAGCCACCTCCCAAGAAGACAGAGTTAGAAAGAACTGCTGCTCACAAGGCTTACAGTTTTCCCACAACACAGCCTTTTTTTGTTTTTCCTCTTTTCTTTCCATTCTTTTAACTTGGATGAAGCCCAATACAGATGTTCATTCTGGCTATTGGTACACAGGGAAGAGCCAAGAGCAGGAAGCCTCTGGTCCATTGCTACCGACTTATAATGCAACCTCAAATAAGCCTCTTCATCCTTTGGAACCTACTTTCTTTGTTGAGGGGCTGAAGTCAACGATGCCCAGGGTCTATTCTATGTTCACATTTTGTGCTGTGTGCACCTGGTGTTTGGAGGGCAGGAAGCAGAGGGCAGAGTACCTGTGTGATGATGTGATGTCTGCAGTGCAGCCAACTGTCTTCTGTTTGCAGTGGAACATCAAGTGTGAGAACAGAAACAGAACTTCTCTGAGAATTGGGTGGCACATCCACTGCTTTTCAGTGGCAAAGCCCTTGGCAGGCTCCAGTGTTCCGGTGACATGGATGATATTGTTTACAGACTCACTTAAAATAATACTGGACTAAGACACTTCTACGCTTTCCTCTCACATTAGCCTGGAATCTTGCCTTGAGCTACCAGTGATCACTAAGGGAGCTTAAGTGAATGTAGCAATGTGGTTAAATAAATGCCTCTGATTCTGTGAACCCTTCACGTGTCTAAGCAGTCCATTTAGTCTTTGCTCCTTTTCATAGATCTAGCTTCTCCCATGTCTTCTAATCTCCTTTAGCCTCTCTGCCTATTTTATAATGTCCCTTTTTTCTCCTTCTTCCTCTTTACCCCCTCTCTCAGATGACCTGCCTCTTATCCCCTCCCTTCTTCGTTTTCTCCACCCAAGCAGGCTTCCTTTAGTCTTATCCACCATCCACACAGACAAATACAGACCAGCACCAAGCTGGTCTTCACATTAAACAGGTCCACCCTTATGCAGAAAACAACTAGTGGCCCCACATCCACTCCTGCCTTAGTTAAAGTTTCTGCTGTGAATGGACAAAATGACCATGGAATCTCTTATAAAAGAAAGACTGTCATTGGGCCTGGCTTACAATTGTAGAGGTGTAGTACATAATCGTCATGGCAGGGAACATGGAAGGATGTAGGCATGAGAGTTCTACATCTTCATCTGCAGGCGGCAAGGAGAGACTATGGCATACAGGCAGTGTAGCTTGAGCATATACATGACCTGAAAGCCCACCTCCACAATGGCACACTTCCTCCAACAAGGCCATACCTCCTATCAGTGCCCCCCCCTCTGGCCAAGCATTCAAATACATGGTTATATGGGGGCCATTCCTATTCAAGTGACCACATTTCACTCTCTGCTCTCATAGGCTTGTACCATAACAAAATGAAAAATGAACTTAGTCCACGTTCAAATATCCACACCGTCTCAACAGTACATAAAGGTCCAAAGTTCAAAGTCTCTTCTGAGATGCATGCAATTTCTTAACTGTAATCCCCTATAATAAAATCAAACAAAAACAGGTCACAAACTTCCAACATACAGTGGTACAGCATATACATTAACATTTCATAATGTAGGGAAGAGAGAATAGGGAGGAAATGCTGAACCAAACAAAGCAAGACCAAAAATCAGTTGAGCAAACTCCAAACTACATCTCCATGTCTAATGTCAAAGCCTTCTTCAAATATCCAACTCTTTTCAGCCTTGTTGACTGCAATACACTTCTTTCTCCTAGGCTGGTCCCACTACCTGTCCACCAGCTCTCCTTGACAAGTATCCCAAGGCTCTTGGTGTCTCCTAAGCAACCCAGGCTTCACCTTCACAGCTACACAAAATGGTCTTGCTGGACATGCAGGGACACCTTTGCCACATACTGGGCCTCAGACACTTTCCTTAGTCACAGAGGGAGATTCCTTGACTCTAAATCCTGAACCCTGTGGCTGAAGCTGCCAAGTTCTGCTGCTTGCTGAAGCGGGAACATGGCCCCTTGTTCAATTACATCTTCATTTGCTTTCTGTTTTGATGGTATCCTTCACTTGCATGTTCTGGAACCTTTTCTGTAGATGAGGCTGGCCTTGAACTCAGAAATCTGCTTACCTCTGTCTTTTGAGTGCTTGGATTAAAGGCAAGTAGCACCAAGCTTTGGTTGAAGCTTTTCTTTAATTTCCTTTCAAACGGTGAAAGCCTAGTGGGATGGGATCTTGTCCTGAATTCACCACTCCCTGATTTCCACTTAATGTTCTCATCTGTTTATATCCTTGAACACATGATTTATCTCCATTCCACTTCCTGGTGTTCTTTTAATACTTGAATCATACATATTGTATTTTTCCTTGATCATGTTCCTCCATTTCATCAAAAAATGTTCTTCATGAGAGTGAATCACAGAGCAGAGTCTATGCTAGGCTGTTTTTGATATTCCCTTTGCCCATTCAGTTAATCTAAATCTCTTCACCTTAGCCTCAGGCTGACTCTTCAGACAAGGGCAAGAAGCATCCACATTCTTCACCAAAATATCACAAGAGTGATCTGTAGGCAACATAGTAAAATTCTTCTTGTAGAGAGATTTTCATTCAGGACATGGCCACTTTGGCAAGAGATCCTAGTCAAAGAACTTCTAGGTCTGTGTAATCCAGCTGGAATGTAAACACACCTTTAATACCAGGAGACAAAAGAAAGTAGATCTCTGAGTTCAAGACCAGCCTGGTATAGAGAAAGTTCCAGGTAAAGAAAAGCTTAAGTTCAGGGTGGTCATACACACCTTTAACCCAAAACAACAAAGGTAAAGTTGGTTTGTAGAAGGAAGAACCCATGTTTGAAAGTGATGTCTGAGTTACAGAAAAAGTGATGAATCAGAAAAAGATTTTACAGAGTAAATTATGCCCAACTCTGAGGAGAACAGTGTAGAAAAGGGAGGCTATTTAAGAGCTATGTAAGAAGAGAGAGGAGACAGTTTTACAGAGAGAGGTTGAAGAGAGAACAAGTTAGACAACAGTTGAAGACAGAATGAGCCACAGCCAGAAAAGGAGCCAGAAGTTTAGAACAGATTGTTGGAGTTAGTTAGGGACCAAGCAGATTAATTCAGAGGCCAAGAGAAAATACAGATTGAATAAGTCAATAAGAAGAGGAGTTTGAGCCTTAACAGCTAAGTTGAACTAGCAGCAAGAGTTGAGAAAGAACTAAAAAGGGTGAGAGTATTCGGTAGTAAGTCTCAGCTACTGAAAAATTCTAGGCCTCGATTAGATTATACAGACGCTAGAAGCTTCCAGGACTGGGCCTAGGTTACTAGATGAAGGCAGTAAGCTTTGGAGACAACAATTAAATCAGGAGAATAAAGGTTACTTTATATACTCCCTCTGAAATCTCTTGATCCAGGTCCACACATTCGAACCAACCTCAGCACCACTGTCTTCCATGCTTACGTGTGGATCTCCTTTTTTCCTGGGGTTGTTGGGCACAGGTCCTCAGGAACAAAAGACAGAAGTGACAAACTGGGGATTTGGTGGCCCGTGATGACAAATAAAAAATAACCTTCCAGACCAGCTTCCGGGAGACAGATTAATTTTATTTGAGGTTAACCAGGGTTATATAGAGTTTTGGGGAGGGGACAGTGATATCAAGGATGGGTAAAGGTCATTGGCTGAAGGTCTAAAGTACTGAAATGCCTGGAGAGGCAGTCCAGGAATCTCAAGTGCTTGCTGAACAGTTTCTATTGTGAGAACAGGAATTGGACTTGTAATTACCATAAGGACAACATGACATTCTTACGACAGAGGGTATGGGGATCTACGCTCCTCAAGCTCCTCCACTTTGCACCAAGCTCAGGGATTTCAGATAATTGCAGACTGCAGCCTTAGTAGCAGAATTCCTGGACATTTCTACTAGCATGGCCCATTAAGTCCCACTTATAGCATTCCACCGCTTTCCTGATCCAAAGTCACAAAATCCATATTCCTCCAAAGAAAAGAATGGCCAAGCCTATCACAGCAATACCCCACTCCTGGTACCAACTTCTGTCTTTCTTAGGGTTTTATTGCTACAAAGAGACACCATGACCAAGGCAACTCTTATAAAGAAAAAAATTAATTGGGGATGACCTACATTTTCAGAGATTTAGTCCATTATAATCATAGCATGAAGCATGGAAGCAGGCAGGCGGACATGTGCTAGAGGAACTAAGAGTTCTATATCTTGATCTGCAGGAAGCAGAAGACTGTGTGCCACCATGAGCATAGTCTGAGCATATAAGAGACCTCAAAGCCTGCCCCCACAGTGACTCACTTCCTCTAGCAAGGCCATACAAACTCCAGCAAGGTCTCACCTCTTCATAGGGGCACTCCCTATGGGCCAAGCATTCAAATACATGATTCTGTGAGGGCCATACCTATTCAAACCACCACATCTTCTAAATTCCAATGTCCTTGAATGGAGAGCTGATTGGAGCAGATGTCTATGCCTTAAGCAGACAATTGTGGAAGTGACAAAAAGCCTCTCTGGCAGGTTAAATGATAAGAGATTCAAATCTTCCAGTGCAAACTTTAATCTTGTTACACTCTCTTCAGGGAGAAACCACTCTTTAATACTTCACAGTTCCATCTGGCTACTTGAAATGGGTTATGAGAATATTTAAGCTCACTTAACTTCCTAATATAGTTAGTAACAAAAGTACATTTTCAAAACTTATTATTTTATTCAAAGCAGGTACTATTTAACTACTGTTATACAGTTTAGCATCACTATATTTAAAATGAAAGGTCGCTTCATAATTTTCTAGATTTTACCTCATTTCTTTGCTTCCACATGGTAACCATAATTGAAAATATTGGGCTTGAGAGACAAGTTCCATTGGAATTTCTCCTTGAAACAATTTATTCCAGATCAATATGAATTATCCTATTCTTGGGCTCTACCATAAGTCATATTTACTTCATGGCCTCTATAAGAATTGAGACATTGAAGGTTGCTTGAGGGTATGCTCCGAGAAAAAAGAAATGGCTACAGATATTTCAGCAGATCAAATAAGTATCATTAGATCTTACCTGATACTGATACAGCCCTTTCCTTCTTACTTATTAAGTCAGTTTACATTTCTTTCCTTCCTTATCCACTCAAGTAATTGCATGCTGTTTATTCTGTTAAAAAAAATATAATCATTTTCTTCCTCTTCCACAGGTAACAGATTGATCATTTGTTACCAAAAGGTCGTGCTCCACCCTGGTCAGGTAAGAGTCAGTTGAGAGTCATTAACCGTCCTCTGTAAGTACATTTTTTACATTTTTACATTTTTATGGGCTATTTTAGATGTAAAACTTACAATCATACATTGTAAAAAATTCCAAGTGGCAGAGAAATGAATATAGCAGAACATTAAGGCCTCCTGGTAACAGTTTCCTTGTAAATTCTATCAGATTTTTTCTATGCATTTTCTAAGATAAAATATACATGCATGTAATTCCAAAATAGAAATGCACATGAGACATATACACATATTTTATGAGAAAAATCAGTACATACGTATTGCCTGGCAACTAGCTTTTGCTGTTTATTAATGTGTTAAAAATATTCTTATCTGCCACAGTCTTTTAATAGGCATCTGAGTAGTATGTAATTTGGATATAGAAAGTGCCCTTCAATCAACCAATGAATACTCAAGATTTTGCCTTTTACATACAAATATGCTACTGTGAACGCTCCTAAATATGTACCTTTGTACATGGGAGTCAGAAGAATGAATGGAACTGCTAAATCAAAGGACACATACAGTTATAATTTAAGTAATAACTGACAAATTGCTTTTCAGAAAGCTTTTACCAAGTTACACCCCACCTAGGCTTTATGCTGATGTAGGCTCCTACACTCTGACCAGCACTTGATATCTAATAAATGATTGCTACTTGCTTAGAGTACTTTTGTATTATTATTACTTCTTTTTTTTTTTTTTGAAATTATGATTCCATCATTTTCTCTTCCCTTTCCTTCCTCCAAACCCTTCCCTATATCCTTCCTGGCTCTCTTTCTAATTCATGGCCTTCTTTTTCATTAATTGTTACATGCACAGAAATATATATATATATACACATGAATATATATGCATTCCTAAATCAACCTGCTCAGTTCGTATAATGGCACTCACATGTATGTTTTCAGGCATATGTATGTTTTCAGGCTTGACGCTGGGTACTGAGAAGCCAGTTGGTGTGTTCTTCGTTGGGGAAGACTATGTCTTCCACCTTCAGCATGCCTTAGTTGCCAGTAGTTGTTTGTGTAAGGTTGAAGCTTCTTTGGTTTCCCTCCACTCACTTTAGCGTGTCTATTGGTATTGCCTTTGTTAGGCTCATGTTTAGCCATTTATGCTGCGAGGTTTTATGGGTATAGCTTCTGACATTCACAGGAGACACAAACTTACAACACATTCCCTGATCCTCTGACTTTTACAACCCTACCTCCCTCTCTTTCTCAATGTTACTTGAACCTTAGTTTTGAGACTTGCAAGCTTCCAAAGGCAGGAAGCTACCAATAGTCCTACCCAGATCTAGGACCACAACAATAGCCAGGACGGCAAGATGACCCAAAGGCTGCAGTAGTGGCATGCATACCTTGGTATGCTCTCTAATTGGACATAAGACCCGTTTCATAATAGGAAAACCATGTCTGTTACTGTTAAGTCACCCAATGACCCCTAATAAATGAAGCTACAGCTCTTGGAGGACAACCAACAACCGATCCTTTACTAAACCAGAAGAATCCTTATACATTCCAAATATTTGCTGTATATTCACAGAAAGATATAGCCCTTACCTGTCATGAGAGACAGAAACTATTACAGAAAACCACAACCAATCAAAATGTAGAATTGTGTGCTCTAGATTGTTTTTTAAGGGTGTTTCAATTTACCATTTTTAGCAAAATGTATCAATGGATATTTAGATGTCTTCTGATATCTCAATTAATTATCTGACATTTCAATTAATTATTAGGTTTATTTTCAATTTTGTTGATTTTCATGTTCTCCCTGTATCATTACTATTAACTCTTGGTTGCTTTCATATATATTACTTTTCATACATTTCCTGGATTTCATCTGTCCTTCCGAGGGCTTCTGATTTGACAGTCACTCCAAAAGCAGTGGAACTTCTATGTATCATAGAATATCAAATGTCCTTGTTTTCTCTCTGTGTGTTCTTTCATAGTCCTCTTTTATCCTGCTGCAACAAGCCATCATACACTTTGTGACTTAGAGCAACACAAATGTATAATATTTCAGCTTGAAAGGTCAGAAATCTCAGAAGCAATGGGCAGACTGCATGCTCCCTAGAGCCTCTAGGAATAATCCATTGTCTTGATTTTCAGCTTTGAGAGGTCAGCTGCAGTGTTTCTCCTACAGGTGTATTTATTGTCAGTCCACCAATGCGCACTTAGCAAAGTGCTGGCTTAGCATGCAGGACGCCTTGGCATTGATCCCTACAAGTGCATAAAGCCGTACATGGTAATATACACCTGTGATCTCAGCACTTGGGACTTGGAGGGAGGGAGGATCCAAAGTTAAAAATCATCTCCAACTACTTAGTGAGTACAAGGCTAGCCTAGGATATATGAAACTCTGTTTCAAAAACAAGTGAATAAATAAATATCCTTGTGATTACACTGCACTTGTGATATGTTCCCTTTATTGGTTTTTCATATTTCTACTTATTTCTTTATTATTTCCTAGTTTTTAAAAATAAACTTTTAAAGTTTCATACCCTGAATATAGATTCATAAAGCACAGTATATATATATATACGTATATAGAGAGAAATGATAGATAGATAGTATATTGATAGATCATTACAATTGGCAAGTTAACAGAATATAAAGTTGTCTGGAAGATAGGTGTCTTAGCATGTCTATGGGATATTATTTGATTATATTAATTGACATACACAGCTGGTGATACCATATCTAGGATACCCTACTACATAAGACTGGAGAAAGCAAGCTATGCATATATTTATTACTGTCTTACTGTGGGTATAATGTGTCCAGCTGCTTTTAGTTCCTAATACTAAAGGTCATTTAGCATACACATGATAGACTGTACCAGGAACTGTGAGCTAAAATAAGCACTTTATCCTTTAAGTTGCATTTGACATGATATTTTATCACAGAAACAAAAGAAACTGAGAGGTAGATAAACAGATGATGGACAGTAGAGGAAAAAGTCTATCCTGGCCTGTGCCTTTCTTTAACTGTTGCCTACTATACAGTTTAGATTTACAATTAAGCTCTTCAGGGGAATAGTGGACATTTGATAACATGCCATTACTTTTCACTCTTAAGTCCATTGAAATCAAACCCCTAATATCTTCAATCACATTTCCCTTAATTTCCCAAGAAATTGCCTCTCATCCAATTCTCCACCCAAATGCTGCACCTAGAATATCCTCTTCAAAGGTAAAAACCAAAATTTTCACTTCTTGTCTTAAACCCTAAATTTGAGTCTTGACCACCTAAAATAACAGGAGAGTTCCAGAGTGATTGATGTCTGATCCTGGGGGTCAAAAAAGAAGCATGGTCAATGTCTCCATGCCAGGAACCTCTCTTCCAGCACACTGAGCGGATCAGCATCTGACACTTCTCAGTGCTTCACCGTGGGCCTCAGGAGCTTCTGATACTGTATCCAGAATGCCCTGGCCTTCCCCAGAGAGGCCCCCATCTATAAAACCTCAAGTTCCTTCATGGAACCTCTACAAGCAATGCCTCTACCTTCAAAGACATCGGGGATACCAGCAATGCCCCCACTTAGTACCTTTCTCATTTAGGCTTAACCACTGAGATCAGTGTGCAAAGGACAGTTTGGATGAATGTTATGCCCTCTTGAATCTGATGAAAGTCTGCACTGTAAGCCAATCAAAATGAACATACAGCTGAAGAGATACAAGATACTTGATGAGTAGACGTTTTCTCAAGAGTAATTGCTTTCTACTTTCTCTTCCAGTAATTTCCTCTTCCTAGACCCCTTTATATGGGTCAGACAGAGAGGCAGAAATGGCACAGTGTGCATATGTTAAGTATGGAGGGCAGGGATACAGAGTTATTCACAGAGTTGTTTGGAAGGTTTGAGAATAAGGAGTCAATGGATCCCCTGGAGAAAATTGTTTCAAAATGAATCAAGAAGACTCTGACACCAAGCCAAATGCTCCAGTCCCACAACTCTCTTGGGTCTGCCACAGTGCAAGGGATAGGTGGCTGCTGGCTTCAGCTGGTCCCACTTCCACTCACAGTCATGCTTTTGCTACTTGGTTGGCAGTTGAAGCCATTGGTACACAGCCTCCGCCTCATCTCCTCTTTCCATCTTTACTTTTATGAAAAGGCATCCATTTGCAAGAACCAGTTTTATAATGCATCCAGCCTAACTGCAAGGAAGTTGGGAAACTAAACTGTTTTCTTCTGTAGCTTTTCACAGCACAAGGTAGAACACAGAGCTCAGAAAAGGCAGGACATAGAAATAAACAGAGATGAATGTATGCATGGAGTCTTTTTTTTTTTTTTTTTTTTTTTTTTTTTTTTTGGCCATTTTAGAAATTGTTTTAATTTATTCATTTAACGTCTCAATTGTAACCTCCCTCATCTCCTCCTGGTTCCACCCTGCCTCCCTTACTTCTTTTGCCTTCCCCTAGTCCTCAGAAACGGGGAGCCCTCTTCTCGTATTGTCTGACCCCAGCCTATCAAGTTTTTTTTTTTTTTTAGAATTTTTTTCCTTTTTTTTTATTATTAATTTCTTCAAATTACATCTCAGTTGTTAACCCATCCCTTGTATTCTCCCATTCCTCCCTCGCTCCCGCTTCCTCCCCCCCATTCCCCTCCCCTATGTCTGTGACTGAGGGAGACCTCCTCCCCCTGTATATGCTCACAGGGTATCGAGTCTTATCTGGACTGCCTGTGTCCTCCTCCTCTGTGGCCTGGGAAGGCCACTCTACCAGGGGGAAGTGATCAATGAGTGGACATCAGAGTTCAAGTCAGAGATAGCCACTACTCCCCATATTATGGGACCCACAGGGGACTGCCTATCTACTACATCTGAGCAGAGGATCTAGGTCCTTTGTTCACGTATCAGTTTCTCCACTGGTCTCCTTGTGGAGCTCCTATCCACTCCAGGTCTTTCTGCCCCTCAACTCTTCCATAACACTCCATTCCTTAGTTTGCCTGTGGGTCTCAGAATCTGCTTCAATCTGCCTCTGAGTGGAGTCTTTCAGAGGACCTCTATGGTAGATGAGCCTTGACTTAGGATTTTTTTCTTTTTTAAAAATTGTAAAGTTGACACTGCTCCATGTACACCAATCTTAGAGTATTTTATTACAGTGTTCATTGTTTGTCTCCACTTACAAGACTTTTAGGTCCTTGAGAATGAAGACTATGTCCAGTTTGTTGCTGTATCTTACCCAGCTGCCAGGGAAGCAAGCTAGGAAAGATCTGGTAAGTGTGTAAACACAGTGGGGCCATCTGTTGTATCAGAGATATCTGGCACAGTGGGGTCTTCTCACTTACTACACAATCTATCCACACTGACTGCTTAAAATGCAAAGTCAAAGCAAGAGGGAAAACCAACCCAGATGAATGTTTTGGTTTGATTTGGTTTGGTTTCATAATCGGTGTCCTATTGGTTATTTGCTTGTTTTGATTTTCCTTTTTTTGTTTTTTATTTTTCTATTTTTGGAAAGGGGGTTGGAAAAAACCAAGAAGTTGGGTAGGTAAAGGGGATTTGAGAGGAGTTGAGGGATAGGAAAAAGGGAAAAAACATGACTAAAATATATTGTATAAAAAGTACTAAAATTAAAGAACAAAATAAAAATAAAAAAATTGCCAGAACAATAATAGCAACAAAGAAACAAAAACAAAAGGAGTAGAAGGTCTACCTTCAAATGGGGTTTCCTGCAGTCTTGAAAAACTTACCCTTTCTGATCCTTCTTTTTAAAAAGCTTGCTAGAAATATTGACTAAAGCAATGCCTGAAAATGCTCAGAGGATATTGGCAAAGACCAGGCATTCTGGGCCCATGTAACACTGCCCAGTGTCTTAGCCCACTTCCTGCATCTACTGCAGAGAGGATAAAGGCTAAGAATAATGTGACGTGGAAGATAACACATAGAACACTGATTTATTTTTTCTGTCATAAGTGATAATCTCAAATTCTTTGTACTATTGGAATCTTTTATCAGAGTATTTCAGAGGATTTTGAAAGCAGGAATTATGACACATAAATGTTAACAACAGTAGCTAGATGCTGAAGTGCAGGGACTCAGTGATTTGTCAATTTTCCTGTGATCCACCCAAAGCCAGATGCTTTAGCAAGTTTGAGTTAGGTTTATTTTTGTTTTTATTTGACTTATTTTTATTGTTGTTGTTTGAAAGTCAAGTATTTGCAAAGGTCCATTGAAATTTGTAATGATAGCAAAGGAAGTGGCCTAAACGAAGTAGTTGAAGAGAGGGGAGGGTAAGAATTAAGGAGGCACATTATCAAATAGCATTTTTCCTTCCAAATTGGTGAGTTTAGCAGCCACTCTTGCATTTATGCCACAGTCTATTTTTCCCTCAGATTTGTCAGGCTTCCATCTGCCATTACCAGTTAGTCTTGAGACTGGGTTGAGTGAGAGTAAATGTCTGGGCTTTGATGCACCATCTCCAAAGTAAACTCGGTAATCTCTATTCCAGCTCAGTGACTCTGAGAATTTGTAGGACCCTGAACACTGAGATGCTCATTGCACTTTGCATCCTTAGCACCTGAAGAGTCAAAACAAACAAACAAACAAACAAACAAACAAACAAAACCCAGTCTGTTATACTTTTCTTGTCCAGTGGTGGCAACAGCGGGTCCTAAGAGTGGGAAATTGCTGTCTGCTCTTGCCAAGACTTGGGCAAGAAAGGAAAGGGTTGAGGCTTGAGTGGCAGGCAGAGGCCAAACAAGGCTCTGAAAGAGCCCAGAAAGTGCTACAAGCCCAGGGTAGGCTGCACACTCTCTACTTGGAGGCACCAAGAACACTCCTTACCGTTCTGTTTTTCTCTGTGCCATTCCTTCCCCAGTAAAATGTCTTTTCTGCAAGAGTTTTCAGTATAATGACTCTCTCTAACGCTACATTTCAACAATGAATCCATGCAATAAAATAAAGTATAAAAAAGAAGAAAAAGAAAATGATTAGGAATAACAGCACTGGAAAGGTCACCAGGGACGACTGACCAATGCAGATTTAATTGGCTTTTTTTTCCGTCAAGGTCATCAAGCTTATTCTGTATCTGGGTTAACAAAAGCCATTTGATTTCTAGACTAAAGTAGACCAATGTTTGGATTATATCTGTATATACCTTTATGAATCATACTTGGCTATTTCTGAGCTCAACCAGAACCAAGAATTTTTAAAAAAATTTTTTTTAATATGAAGCATCCCGAAGTCTATACTCAGACTGGACCGAACCTTGTCCTTGTCCCTTTGGTCGGAACTTGTTCCAGAAGATCCAGGCTAGAAGCTCCAGAAGTTTCAGAGGCTGCTCTGTGTAACGCCATTGGTTCCATTTTCCTCCTTGGCCTTTTGGCTACTGCCTTCCACAAAGGCTTCTTGCCTTTCAAGCTCTTTTCATGCCTCCGTAACTATGCTGAACAGTTGACCTGGAGAACTGACATCTTATTCAGTCTTTAGACTGAAAATCCCAGATGCTCAGTTAGGATCGACCACTCAGTTTGGATTCTTCCTGGTTTGTTCCAAATATCTTCTCGTCTTGATGTACCAGCTAAAATATTGTCCATATCTAGACATTCTGCCCACCTGAGGGACAACAACAGGCTGAACCAAGCCACGGCATATATTTAAACGGCTGTTCTGAAGGATATGCGTCATGCCCACTCACATTCTAATAAGCAAACTGTTATGTGGTCCTAGTTCTCTGTGAGGCAATAGACTTTTGACAATGAGCTTTTATACATTCCTAGACTGATCTAAGAGGTATTTAAATATCAAGGGGGAAATAATATTAATGTATTAGGACATGCTTTTTAGTCGTGGAAAACATCTGTCCTCACTGGATTAGGCATAGATCATAGAACATCTAAGCCTTGAGGACTAAGATAGAACTAAACAGCAAAGGAAGTGTTTATTCATTCACTCATTCTCTTCCTCTCTCCCTCCCACTCTCCTTCCCTCTTGCTCCTCCTTCTCTTAGACTTTGGAGGTCTTGGTTCTCAGGCGTTTAGGAATTTAGTCTGTAACTCGCCTTATCTTTCTTTTCAAGCCTTTGACTCTATAGACCGAATTGTGCCACTTGTTTTTCTAGGTGTTCAGTCTTCAGGAACACATAAGCCAATTCTTAATATTGGTTATCGTAACAAACTGTCACCAGTCATGCTTGGGAAAACCAATAGAAGACTGCTGAAATAGTTCAAAATCTTTCTTCAAAGACCTTTGAGGATGACTAGAAACTTCCTCATAAATAAAAAAGGACAAGTATTGGAGTTGAAAAAAACACAGTGAACATTTGTATGATGGCATTGCCTATCATGCTATGTTCAGAGATGTTTAGATAATCTTTTGCAGTTCCTGTTATTTCTTGTACTTACTTCTGCCGGTACTTAGAGGAAGTGCAAGAGGAAATATCCAGGAGACCAGTTAGAGCCCCAGGAGAGCCCCCTAGTTCAAGCACAAAGGTGGAAAGAAGAGCAGCTATGCCTATAATAGGAGTCACCCTAAGCTCTTAAGGGGTAAATCTTCTCTGAGGAGAAGAGGAGTTGTGGCATTGGTGAATGAGGAAATGCTGTTGCTCTTTTTTTTTTATTTTATTTTATTAATTTATTCTTGTTACATCTCAATGTTTATCCCATCCCTTGTATCCTCCCATTCCTCCCCCCCCCCATTTTCCCATTATTCCCCTCCCCTATGACTGTTCCTGAGGGGGATTACCTCCCCCTATATATTCTCATAGGGTATCAAGTCTCTTCTTGGCTACTTGCTGTCCATCCTCTGAGTGCCACCAGGTCTCCCCCTCCAGGGGACATGGTCAAATGTGAGGCACCAGAGTACGTGAGAAAGTCGTATCACACTCTCCACTCAACTGTGGAGAATATTCTGACCATTGGCTAGATCTGGGAAGGGGTTTAAAGTTTACCTCCTGTATTGTCCTTGGCTGGTGCCTTAGTTTGAGCGGGACCCCTGGGCCCAAATCTGCCTATCATATTGTTCTACTTGTAGATTTCTAGGACCCTCTGGATCCTTTTATTTTGCTGTTCTCCCATGCGTCTCTCATTTAGCAGAAAGAATCAAATGGTATATACTCACTTATATCTGCATACTAGCCCAAGGGGCATGTCCCACGAAAGCCTTCACTTACCAGGAAACTGAGACAGAGGAGAAGGCATCCTATTGGGACTCTAAATGAGAGACGCATGGGAGAACAGCTGTTGCTCTTTTTAATCTTCTTCCCCTCTGACCACTTTATCCCAGACAATGGTACCATTTGTAAGCATGCAGAACAAAGTGGGAGAAACTCTATTTCTACTTCAAAGCTTGAAAACAGTAAAAGAACTGGAAAATAATTGATCACTCAGTATTCAAGATAATGACTGAACAATGATTCCTAAGGTTCATTCTGGCAAGCACTTATCTGGACCTTATTACTTAGCAACATAAAAAAGATTAAGATTAAATTAATTAAATTAAACACCAGCATGCAGTATCCAGAACAGGCTGGGTGATGGGGAAAATGTGGGAAAAACACATATAGGACAGAAAAGGCTTTAAGAGCAGAGGATAGTGAAGACTTTGCTTGGATGGTTAGTCAAATGTGCAGCCTGAACCCATCTGAAAAACAAGAGTGGAAACATTGCCTATAGTAGTAAAATACAATGTTGAGCTTCATAATATTTACTATCAGAATTCAACCAAAATGTACTCACATGCAGAGAACTAGGGAAATCTCAACTCCTATTGAGAAAGAAAATGAAGAGCTATCACTGCCAAGTTCATGCTAATCTAGAAAAGTGACACTTTATAGCAGTGAATATAGGCCAATGTTTAGGTGCTAGCTTAATGTGCACAAGGCTCTGGGTTTAATTCCTGGCACCTCAAAAACAGAAGCAGCTATTACGAAAATTTATCAATAAGAATGTTAAAAAAGTTTGATGCAAATTAGCTTGAATTTTTCAAAGAGAAAAACAGAAAGCTGAGCTATCATGGTGGTGCACAACTAAAACAGCAGCACTTGGAAGGCTGTGGTAGGAAGATGAAAAGTTGAAGGGCACCAGAACTGTACAGTAAGACAGGGTCTCAGAAACACACACATTTGAACACATACACACACACACACCACATACCACACACACATGCACCACACACACACCACACACACACACACCACACACACACCACACACACACACACCACACACACACACACACACACCACGCACACACACCACACACACCACACCACACACACACCACACACACCACACACACCACACACACACACCACACACACACACCACACACACCACACACACACACCACACACACACACCACACACACCACACCCCCACACACACACACCACACACACCACACACACATACACCACACACACACATACACACCACACACATACCACACACACACACCACACACACACATACACACCACACACATACACCACACACACACACCACACACACCACACACACACACCACACACATACCACACACACACACCACACACACCACACCCACCACACCACACACACACACATACCACACCAACACACACACACATACCACACCCACCACACACCCACACACCACACACAGACACCACACACACACCACCCACCCCACCAACACACCCCACCACACACACCCACCACACAACACCACACACACACACACACCACACACACACACACACATACACCACACAACACCACACCCCCCCACACACACCCACACCCCACACACCCCACCACACACACCCCCACACCACACACACACCACACACACAACACACCCCACACACACACCACACACCACACACACAGCACACGCACACACCACACCACCCCCCACACACACCACACCCCCCCACACACACCCCACACACCACACACACACCACACACACATACACCACACACACATACACCCCACACACACACCACACACCACACACACAGCACACGCACACACCACCCCCCCCACACCCCACACCACAACCCCCCACACACACCACACACACCACACACACATACACCACACACACATACACCACACACATACACCACACCCCCACACACACACCCCACACCCCACACACACACCACACACACATACACCACATACACACACCACACACCACACACCACACACACAGCACACGCACACACCACACCACACACACACCACACACCCCACACACACACACCCCACACATCACACACACACCACACACACATACACCACACACACACACTACACACACACACACACCACACACACACACACCACACACACACACCACACACACACCACACACACACACACCACACACACACACAATACACATACACACACATACACACACACCACACACACATACACCACACACACACACCACACACCCACATACCCACACACACACCCCACACACCTCACACACATACACCACACACACACACACACACCACACACACACACGAAAATTATTAAGCATATGCTACACAGGAATTCTAGCCAGCCAGTGATCCTTAAAAAGACCTTGTTTCAAATAAATATAAATTAAAATAAATGAACATAGCCTTAATACCTATAATGGTTAATTTTACTTGTTAGCTTGACTGAATCTGGAATCGACTCCTCTGAAAGATTTTCTTGATGAGATTTTGTGAAATGGGGAGACTTATTCTAAACAAGAGCGGCACCTCCCAGTAGCAGCCTACATGAAGATGAAAGAAGAAAACTTCTGGGTTTTTCCAGGCTGCCTGCACTCTGCTGGCGAGGAATTCTACCCTGTTGCTGCGGTTACTGTACTCCTTCATTGGTTAGTGGGACTCAGCTTTGGGTTTCCAAGATGTATTCTAGAAAAATAGCTCTGTAGGCCTCCCTTCAGCCTGTAACATCAGATTGGGATGGCCGGGGCATCCAGTCTTCTGAGCTGAGGAGCTACCCAGTTCTTGGTCTCTCTGGTGTGAAGCAGCCATGTTTGGACTACCCAAAGAGAATTCTGGAAGCTGCTTTAATAAGGCCCCTTTTAAGATATATTCACTCTACAGATTTTGCTCTTCCAAAGATCTATGGTTATTCAAGTACCTTTGTATAAATATTGAAAGGCCAAATATTTATGTTATTAGCCAAAAAGAAGACAAGAAAGAGAAATAGGAAAAAAGCAGTTGAGAAAGAGTAGATGAAAAATACTTAAATATGATAAAATACATAAAGTACAGTGAACCTTAAAATTAAACTACTGAAATACATGACTGTATATGCACTGAAACAGTTAAGAAGGAAACACTCAACCAGATAGCATCAGGACATAAGTAGTTTTGGGTATTGTTTACATCAAAGGTATACCAAGATATGACGTGTTAGGATATTAAAATTTTCTCAACTATATTTGAAAAATTAAAAGAGGTTTTATCCACCATAGTAAAATTAAACCATAAATAGATCAGGAGATTATTTTTTTAACAGAGTAACCAAAAAGAAAAAATCTTTTTCCTTTTTTTTTCATTTTGTGTGTGCATGCATGTGTGTGTGTGTGTGTGTGTGTGTGTGTGTGTGTGTGTGTAAGTGTGTGGGGTGTATGTTTGTGGGATATGAGCCCATGGTACAGGTTTGTACTTGAACCTTTGCATATAGGGAGACCAGAGAAGGAGGTCAGTGCTCTGAACTATTAGTTGTCATCTTATTCCTTTGAGACAGAGTCATCCACTGAGTATGAAGCTGGCCTGGCCGCAGCAAGCTCCCCAGCTCTCCTCATGTCCCAGTTGTCACTTAGGCTTACAGGCTCCCATCTGTTTCTGTAGGTCTTGGGAACTCAAGCTCAGGTCTTCATGTTTACACAATATGCACTTTTATTGCTGCCTCAGGAAAACCTCTAACTGGTTAAAAGTTAAATAATACACATGTAAATAATTGATGGAGTACTAAAAGATTTAAAATATACTTTGGATCTGATATAAGTAAAAAATGAAACATCAAAAAAATTTTTCAAATTAGCTAGAGTAGTTAACAAAGAGAAACATAAGCACCATATTCAATGCTTATATTAAAAAGAAAAAAAGATCTCATGTGAGATATTTTTTCCTTAAAAGATTAGAAAACTAAAAGTAAACTCAGGAAGGAGAAAATAATAAGAAAAAGAGTGTAAATAAAATTGAATTTAGAAATAACAAGAAAATAAATAAAATCGAAGCCAATTCTTCAAAATGATGAATACAACTGACAAACTTCTATCCATATGACAAAATGGAAAAGATGAAAGAAGACAAAAATTAACACCATCAGGCATGAAAGGTGAAAACAAAAAGATCTAAGTGCATTAAAAGGTAACAGGGTCAATACTAAGACCTGCATACAAAAGTTGAACAATTTGAAAAAAATAGGCCAAGTTTTCCAAAACCACCAAACTTTACCCACATATTCTGTTTGAGTAACTTTGGGCTACTATGTTAAGAAGTTGTAAACTTGATAACATAAGCAAATTTATTTCTCAAAGTTGTGGAGGCTGGAAAATCTATGATCAAGGTGCCAGCAGATTTTATTGCAATGGAGAATGCTACCAAACATTTTATAAAGAGGTAACATCAATTCTACATATCTTTTATGGATCGTAGAGGAGAAGGAAACACATTTAAGTTATTTTATAAAGCCATAAATATCAAAACCAAAGACTGAACAAGAAAGAAAACTCCACATCTAGCTGTAGGTATAAAAATTCTCAATACAGTATCAGCAAATGCATAAAATTCTTGCAATACACATTATATCACAGTGTGTCACACATTACAATGAATCATTAGACTACCTACCATATAAACAATCTCTAAAAGAAAAACTATATCTATTGAGAAAGAAACCACAAAGCAATATTAAACACCCAAGGTAAGAAAAGGATTGTAAGCAGGTTAGAAACAGGAAAGGGTGGCCTCAACCTAGTCAAGGAAGCTGCATCTGGGTGTGGAGTGCACACCTTTAATCCCAGAACTCGAAGACAGTGGACCTCTGAGTGTGAGCTCATCCTGCACAGCACATGCCAGGCCAGCCAGGAGGCTGGAGGAGACCCTGTCTAGGAAGGAAGAAAAGAAATGAGGAAGGACCTGGGGAGGGAGGGATGAATGAAGGAAGAAAGAAACAAAGGAAAATCAGCCACACTTACCAACAAAATGTCCAACTTCCATTCCAAATCACACTGAATTCTTGGCTAGCACAATAAGTCAGGGACAAGAATTGAAAGGCACAAAAACTAAGGAGAAAAAAGGCATAACATTCTATACGGAGAATCTCTTGTGTACTGTGTGGAAACATCACCTGTCAACAAGACGTTGATAGCTTATTAGTTGAGGGAGGTATTAGGAGATGGGAGTTCTGGCTGAAAGAGATGAACTCTGAGGTACAGCGAGAGGGAGATTCCCCCCAGACTCCAAGAGAGACAGATGCATGACACTGAGGAGAGGCAGCCAGCCACGTGGCAACACAGAATAAACAGGTGTAATAAGTTATGAGCTAGTCAGGGAATAATGCAAAGCTTAAGGAAGGCCTCGGCATTTATTCATAAATTATAAAGTCTCAGGGTCAGGATTCCTGGAACTTGGACATGTGTGAAAATGCCTGAGGTTACAAAATTCTTTCCAAGGAGGACACAATTGTCTCTATAGAAAAATATCAAAAAATCTTCAATAAATATGTGCACAAGGACTTGGCATATCAAGGCAACACACTCAAAATATATTTGTAATGAAAAATACAAACTATATTTTAACTAGTACCATCTGTAACAGCGTCCCAAGGTGAAATATGTAGTCATTAGCTGTATTTAATTAGATATGAGTGTTATATTATGGATGTTAGTTACAGGTTTTACAAAAAATGTGGAATTTGCACATTGAAGATTACTAAATACAATGCTACTGAAAGACTTCAAAGAAGGCTTCAGTGTTCATGGGTTTGAAGTCATGATATCCTAAAAGTCCAACCATTCCTACATTCACTTAACACAGTTTTAACTAAATTCCTTGCAGGATTCTTGGTAGATACAAGCAGTCTAATTCTATATAACACAAAAATAAGAGAAAATAGAATGCAATGTTGTAAAATAAAAATGGAGTTGAAGTAATCATACCACCCATTTTAAAATTTACTGTAAAGCTATGCCATCAGGACAGTGTAATGTTGGAACAAGATAGACGCAGGTCAGTAAAACAGAAGAGTGAGAGCAGAAATAGGTTCAACAAATATGCCAATTCGTCCTGACAATGCTATGCCAGCTATTCAGCTGGGGGGAGGGTGCAGGGCAGATGACAGGTTTAATAACAAACAGTAATAGAGCAATCAGCCATTTATATACATAGAAATGAGTCCTGACCCAAGTGCCATCTCTATTCATCAGCTAATCCAAAATTGATCCTAGAGTTCAATATAAAATGAAGAATTATAGAACTTTCAGACAAAAACAAGAGAAAATCTATAAGAAACATTTTCTATGGCAAAAGAGAAAACACACACAAAATTCATTATATACAACAGAAAAAAAAAAGGTAAATTAAACCAACTCAAAAGTAAGAATGCTTTGCCTATGGAGGATACTATTAAGAAAAGATACACTACACAGTAGGAGGCTATGTCAGCAAATCCTATATCTAATGAAGACATTTTTAACTATAATATATAGAGTTCTCAAAAACCCACAGTAAGAAAATGAGAACCCGACTTTTTACGTAAGAAAAAAAAATTCACAAATGGGAATATGTGAAGTGATTATAAACTAGAGAAATACTGTATATCTATAGCTATTAAGGGATGCAAATTAAAGCTATGAGATGTGGTACTGTAACACATGTATGACAAAACAGGGTAGGTGAGCACACAGCACAAAGGAGGCATTCAAACATTGCGCTCCCTCTGGAAGCAGTCTCCAAGTTTCTTACGAAGCTAAGCATATATCTACCATACGGCCCCTCACCCTGGTCCCTACTTCTCCTCAAGAAGCATAGGCTAAGTAATGCACACACAGAGAGAGGAGCGTGGGCAGCCAGATAGGCAGACAGAGAGAGAGAGAGAGAGAGAGAGAGAGAGAGAGAGAGAGAGAGAGAGAGAGAGAGAGGCAGAAACATGCAGAAAAGGACAGAGATAGAGAAAAAAGGCAGGGACGGAGGAAAAGACACACACACCACCCACACAACACAGCGAGAGGAGAGAGAGAGAGGAGGCGAGGCGAGGGAGAGAGGAGAGAGAGAGAGAGAGGCAGAAACATGCAGAAAAGGACAGAGATAGAGAAAGACAGGGATGGAGAAAAGACACACACACACGCACACACAGAGAGAGAGAGAGAGAGAGAGAGAGAGAGAGAGAGAGAGAGAGAGAGAGAGAGAGAGACTGTTCATAGCAGCTGCAGCCATAACAGATAACCTGTGAAAGAGGCAATAAGAACTACTCAGCAATAAGGCGGAGCGATGTGCACTCAGAACCTTGGACAATTCCAAATGTGTTCTACTGAACGAAAAGTGAGTCTCAAAAGTTACATATTGTTATGATTCTATTACACGACACTCTCCAAAAGTCAAAAGAGTCCAGAGACAGATCAATGATTTGGGATTATGAAAAAGCACCAAGAAGTCTGGGGTTGAGAATCTGTACTGCAACTGCACACTTTACTGTATGTGAGTTTAAAAGATAGATTTCCTGAATGTTTATGAATTATACTTAATTTCCTGAGATGTTTCTTCCATCACGCAACTAAATCTGGCATAGCCATCAGTGAATATCTTCAAAAGATAGGAACATCTTGAATCATGTGAGATGAAAAATATGAGGTAAACTCGTTGAAATGTTTATTCATTTCTGCATTCATCCATGCCCTCTTCAAGTAATTATTGGGCATTTACTGTCTTTCTAGTCCTTCTACCTATCATTGGATTTTGAAATAAGCAAAGGAAGGATTTCATTTGAGACATATTCTGTAGAAAGCGTTGACACAATTAAATGTAAATTGTGAAAGCAACCGGCCATAAACCAAAACAGTGGGAGGCAGGTATTCAGCCAAGCTCTCCCACACCTGCAGTTCAGGGTGGATTTTAGAAAGCAAGGAGGAAGGAGCAGATCTCTTGAATGAAGAATTAGTTCTCTAAGCTGAGCTTTTAATACTCGATAAGTGGCTGAGACTTTGAGATAATGCTCTCGATAAGTACTTGAAGTGTAGTATTCTATAGTTCCAGTTAAACCCAGACCCACTTGCTCTCTGAGTCAGCCCAGCTGGGGGGAACCGTTTTTTTTTTTTTTTCTTATAAAAACCAAGAAGTGTGCTTAAGTCCTAAAGAGAAACCGCCTACCTCAGCCCGGAGAGGCTGCAGGAGGCACTGACAGGAAAGGTCACAGCAAGCTCTGCTAAGGACTCAAGGCAAGTATCACTTTGAGCCCTATAAGTTCTTATGTAGCCCACAGAAGCTAACGAGCATCTAGTGGTTGTTATCAATTCCTCTGCACTGAGACTAGCTCTTCCAACAGGGACAGAGTTGTGAAACAGTTAGTATGTAGCCCTTTCCATGGGCTAAAAAATAAGATCATTCACAAGTCATGGCAATCATAAAAATCATTATCACTAAAGTATATTCAACACTTAAAGCATCAGATCATCTCACTCAGTCCCCCAATATTTCTCTAAATTAGGTATCATTGTTCCAATTTCACAAGGCATTCCCATAACTACCTAAGTCAGAACAGCAGGCTTTAGAATTAGACTTAGGAAATCAAAGCCATCATTTTAGTTTATCGACTAACAACTAATAGGAGGCCATCTAAAATCTTTGCTATTGACCCTGTTTTATGGTCTAAGTTCTAAACAAGCATCAGTAATTGGAAAAGAGTGGTCCATGAAGACCTTACTATTAACCTGTGTAAACAGAATCATATATATATGTATATGTATGTATACATATATATCACATATATTTTCCACAAAATATTCCACATATATTCTAAATATTGTGATTTATCAGGAATATAATATAGTATAATATATCCTACTATTCCCATGATTTTCCCCAGATGATAAAGTTTAAGAAGAATACCTCACTGAAAACAGAATAAACTGTATATAAAATTTCTATCACTAGTTGAGTAAACTTTCTCCAAGCCTTACAGCCCAAACCAACCAAGGCCACATCTGTACTTAAACAAGACGTATTTATTCCCCTTGCCATAGTGAGACCACACACCAGGGAGAGCCACAAGACTCCTGAGTAGAACAATATTAGAAAGAGCTCATTCTAGGTAGCATGTTTAAGCTCCTAACTTTAGGGCAGTTCCAAGAAGGAAGGCTGTGAACTGGAGTGGATGCTGCCAGGAAGCAGGATAAATCCATAATTGCAGAAAAAGTTCTCATATAGAAGGAGGGAAGGGAAAATATGGGTCAAAATGTGATTAATAAAGAAGCAAGCATCATTCCACTGTCCAGGATCAAGGAGGGCTGATTGCACTGAGACCTCAGACTGTTTATGTGTAGGCCGTTGTAAGCACTCCTGTTTTGTGCTACACACCATCATGGTCCACATGTAAGTATGCAGGATGTTAGTACTCTCTGGGTCATTCCTTCTCCACAGTGGAACAAAGGCCCTGATGAGAAGTTCAAGCCAGCTCCTAGAAACACCAAGGCCAGGCTAAAGGAGCTACGACAGCTCTTAGCTGCCAGTCACTGCTTTCTGCTCTTTCTCAATACAAATGTTTCTGTTTCTTCTCATGAAACGTAATCCTGGGGAAATTAAGTGTGCAATATATCAATTAGGCAATTGGCATTGGGTTGCCTTTCAGATGGAGTGTCTAAGAAACTAATTAGCCTATGATTTTGAGACCAATATTTCCCTTCAACCAAAATGAGATGGGTCTTTCTCTAAGACAGCTAGAGACCATATAATAGTAGCTGTGTTTTTTTCCATTCAATAAGATCTTTTTAAGAATTATTCCTTGAAAAAATTGTAAAATCATTTTTAATTTATTTAACTGTATCCAAAGATTTTAAAAATATGTCTAGTTTTCTTCTAAACAAGTTTTACAATGAAGTTTAGTTGGTTAGGTATTAAGATGTTTTTAGGTTTAGATAGATGTTTTAAGTTGATAATGACAAGATATAATGGAGATTGATTTACATTCAGAATGTTAAACGCACCAAAATAAGAAAAATGTTTTCTTCAAGACTGTCAAATACAAATAGCCAAAACACTAAGAATGTAACATTTATATAATCCTTGATTGTATCATGGTTCTTCTTGCTATAGGTATTTTATTATATATAGGTATAATAATATAAATATATATGTAAAAAAATTAAAAAATAAAATTAATAAATTAAAACAAAAAAAGAGTTTCTGAGGCTCAAGAGAAATTTTAAGCTTTATTAAAGGTACTTGCTCAGTGGCAAATACATGGAACTTCGTCACGGAATCAGTGCGGATTTCAGAATCATACTGTCTTTGCTAAGCAGCAGCGCTACTGCACTGAGTGACCTTTCGCTGTTTGTTTAAGGTTCTTATAAGATAAACATAATAATTACACTTGCCATCACAAGATATAGGTAAGAGAGACAGCAGCTAGAGAGACGGTGCAGTGGTTAAGAGCAGTTGCTACTCTTGTAGCAGACCTATGTTTGGTTCACAGCACTCACATGCAAGCTCACAACCATCTGTGACTCTAGATCCAGGGGATCAGATACCCTTTTCTGGCCTCTGTGACCACCAGCCATTCATGCAGTCAAAACACTCATACAAATAAAATTAAAAATAAATAAATATTTTTAAAATGTTATTACTGAAATAAAAATAAGAAACACTTTATAATTTCCCCAAACACTTAATATGTCTAAAGTGTTATTACCTATATAAAACATTATTTTATTTATAAAACGTTTATTGGTGGAAGTCAGCTAAAATTAGTGGTTCTGCTAATAAATGGGCTACCAACAAAGCCCTAAAAATAAAGATTATGGTGTAAAAACAGATTATATTTGGCCATGTACTTAAACTAAACACAGAATATTTTTGACATCTGAAGATTCTCCAAAATTCAGAGTTTATAGAAGATGTTTATATCAAGTTAGAAAGATTCTCTGAGAATCATATATTGTACTACCTAGTGATACAAATCCATTAATATAGAATAAATGACCCACAGTACTATATTGATTTACTTATAAAAATATTTCAGCCCTTGAGGCTCTGAGAGTATGTAATTTTCAAAGAAGAAGAGTGAAACTAATTTGAAATTAAAGGCATGGAAAATGAGATTTTATGAAAGAGGGTGAAATAAGCAGTTCAGTCAATATGCATATATAAACAGGTACATGCCAGCAGAAGTGTCCCCTTGGTCCCCAAGGTGTAGAGCCTTAAAAAAGACAAAAACAATTCAAAGAGTGAGCCACTTATTTGAAAGAACTCATAATGAAAAAGACTCTACATGAGATTCACTGGGTTGTACTGAGGAGGTAAAAATAAATTGAGACAGATGGAGGTTGGGACAGGGAACAGTACTGGTACCAAGATGCAGAGACTAGTGCCCTTCCAGGATGCATAGAGGGCCCTGTGAGCACCAACAGTCTGTTGCCAACACGCAGAAGCACCATAGGTGCACTTAGAGCTCTTGTCTTACTTAGTTTCCATTTACTTCAGTGACGCTCACACCATAGAGCAGTTACAACAGCCCTCACCACTGCTCAGAGAAAAATTCCCCTTGCACGTGGTTATCCCTGACATGTGACTACTTGCAGACAGGGTGAGTGGTATCCGTTGACACCATGTCCTGCTTTGTCTCTATCAACTCCATCTCTCTACAAAATCCTCTCGTCCCAAAGTGTCTATGAGCTCCAGCTCTCCAAGATCATGAGAGTCTAAAGACCTGGTGAAGTGGTAGGGACTACAGGAGACTGACATTTGTAATAATATGGACTAGAAAAGGCCCAAGGAGATCTCTGTACCAATACTTACACTTGTAAAAAGGATGAGAGAAACAAAATTATAATTCTTTCCAAATGTCTATGACCTTGCCAGAATTCCTTGCTAATGCTAGTGCTGATGCTAATAATAACCTCAGAAAAGTCAACAATGTCGGGTTTGAAAAGGAAGAGCTTCATGTAGTATCCTTTCAACGAGTCTTTGTGGATAAATAATTTTTGTGAGAAGATACATATTTGATTTACTGCCCAGTACTGAGTATACCTGAGCACCATCACATGAGGTTGCCTCTGTCCTGGGGTGAGAGCTAGAGACTCTCTGCCTATCAGGGAAATGTCTCTACAGGCAGAAGAATTAGCAAGGCAGTTATAAGTGGGCAGCTCACTGCACTTCCCAGGATATAACCATCTCTCAGGTGTGAGCATGTGATTTAAATCAGGTCAATGAGACACCAGGGAACAATTCCTCGAGACTTCTCAGCAATAAAAGAAAGCCATGGAAAGAAGACTTTCTCTCTCATCTACCAAAATGAAGAAGAAATCAGGAAGCTTCCCACGTTACTGAATAGGGCCCTAGTGGATGCCAGGATCTGGTTTCAGGATGAAGTCTACACCATGGAGGATGACAACAAACCTGCATCCTTTGCCTCTGCTCAGCAACCATGGATGCTTCTCTCGGATTTTATCCAGCGGAATCAGGCTAAAGCAGCTTGTAACATGCACATCTGGCTGGAGTAATACTAAAGGAGTGTCATGTTCTGTATCACTGGAGATGATGCCAAATCCTATCCATTTTCATCTGAAAATATGACCTGTTCTGTCAACTCCTGGGGTAAGAGACTACACCTCACATTAAGAAGCAGAAAGAAGTGAAAGAATGTGGGACACAAGTAGAAATAAGACATTCTTTCTTGCCCATGCATGGGAGAAAACAAGTGAGTGAAGCAATTTTTGGAAACCAGAACTGGGGTAGAATTGGGAAGGTTGGAACTGTCCACAGCTAAGATCGTATTTTAGGAAACAGGGTTGAGGTTAGAGTAACAGAAAAACCTTAGGGCTGCACACGAAGGTGGTGATAGTCTGTCTACACGACTTCTGCATTTTATACCCTCATTGAACCTTATTCACACACACACGCACGCACGCACGCACGCACGCATGCACGTACACTGAAAACCCTAGCATATCTCTGGTATTCAAGACTTGGCTAAGAAAATCAGTGCATCCATAATGATAATAGAATTTTAGCTGAGAGGATGTCAATGTGCTGGGGAAATGTCAGGACATGACATATTGATGAGTACTCCAGGTTTTAACTCAAGCATCCTAAGTTCTGTTTTGCTTATGGATATTGTATTCCTCACACCCTGTATCTTTGAGGCCAATTTAGACAACAAACAAAGGAAGGCCTGTATTTAGATGGTGGGTTGGTTTTCTGCATAGCAATGGGGTGTTTTGCCATTTCTTTCAGGGATGCCCAGGTTGACAGTGTCACTGGTCAAGGTGTTTACAAAAACCTCATCTCTATTTGTAGCACACAGCCTTGGATGAGACTCGCTTACGGCTGGCAAGCCGAATAGGTGCCAGCCACTAGTCTATAAACAGCAAGACCCTGCCCTTTCATTTTAAACACCTTGCAGATTCTCACTTAAGCATAAGATCAAAATGTGGAAAGTAATCCATGTATCAGCACAATCACCAGTGCACAACAGATGAGACTAGGCACATAAGCATTTCTTTAAACTGCTTGGAATAACAAAGTTATGTCAATTTTTTCCCAAAGACTTCGGCAAAAGAAAGCATTTTTAAGTGTGTTCACCTTTACTGGCTAGCAGTGGATCCACTTAGCTTTACTAAACTCTTCTAGAGTAATCTTAATATGTTACATGTATGTGCTGTGCCAACTTAACTCCAAAAGCCTTAGAACCTTCAATTAGAACACAACCAAGATCTCCAGACTAGAAAAAACTAAAATCTAATGAGTAAAATACCATATAAATTCTTACTAATGTAATTAATGCTTTTTAATTTGCCTGGGTGTCCTTGCATGTCCCCAAGTAATTGTACCTATTACCAGTTGCTTTTTATGCAATTTTAACTAAGGGAGACAAAACTATATTTGAATTCTAAATAGATAAAAACATTAGCTTGCAGTCTTGCTTTTTGCAACTTATTTAAATTGCAAATATGCATTTTATTTTTAAATTATGCCAGTCTATATGACTTGTGGTTTTTGCCCTCATATTGTAGTCCAAGTTCCGTTATTGTTACTTTGAATCAAAATAGATGCAGCTGCATCCTCCTTCAAATGTCCCAGCTATGAACCATGTTATAACATTATCAATATCATGCTATGCTTTTGACATACAAAATAGAAATTCAAAACTACACAGAGCATATGTCTGTTATGCATCACATGCCACCCTTTTGTTTATAAATGGAAAGCTAATCTTTGGAGCAGGAAATTGAAGTTATATCGGTCCTGTGCTTTGGTTATTGTTATTTTCATTATTCGGTGGTAATTTAGTTCCCAGAGCAGTAAAATATAGGACACCATGAGACCCATTCTCAGCACAGTACGCGGTTATGGAGTTTCACTGTGCAGCTTGCAATAGCTTTGCTTCACAATGAGACATACATTTCTGCCCACCACGCTGGAATTGATGCTGGTAGGACTGTACTCAGTACACGATAAAACTAAAATATATAGGCTGCAGCATCTATTATTGCTCCAATAAAGCACAAAGAAAGCTAAATGTTTGACAGAGATCATTTAATTGGTGCTCTGAATCTTGCTATTCTCTGAACCAAATTAGTAAGAATTAATGAAAATAACAGACACTACTTAAGTGAAACCACTTAAATCCTAAGGTGAGTGAAATTACTAGGGTGCTTACTGGCCAGCTTAATCGTGTAATTGCTGTATATTGTTTACAGTTGTAAGAAAGTTCTGTTTGCATAGTGCAAATGAATGCCATTCAGCTACCTAGTGGGTGGTCCCTCTCCTAAGCTATTAACAATGCTGACATGCTTTACAAATAATATTGAGAACTGGAGTTCTCTAATTCTTCCAAGACCATTATAATAGCCAAGAAATCTAGTGAAAAGTGTTATTTGTCACAAGTGACCTTGAGGAAAGTAAAGAGTTAAGGCAAATGTCCAGACATCCATTTCCCTCTTACAAACATTGGTGGGACCCTACTGAGAACACAGCACTTTCCAGGAAGTGAGAGTGACAGCTGAATTTAGCTCCTTGTGGCTCTTCTGTCGCTGACCTAGGAGAAACAATGCCATAGAACAGGCAGTGGCCATGCTATTTCTGCCATGCAATGTACAGTGATTAAAGTACTTCCTGTCTGTCGAGGCAGACAAACATGAGTAACACTCTAGGCGCAAATCCCAAATACATGCTACTCGTGTCCTCTGGGCTGGTTGCTTGATTTCTCATAGCCCTGGGTTTTATACAAATGAAAGAAGAATATTGGTACATACTTATCAGAGATTGAAGAATTGAAATGGTCTATATAAAATGCCAGGGAAGGTGATTTGAAACAAGGAGCTTTTTATTTAGATGACATTAGTAAGGATGATGATGATAATGATGATGATGATGATGATGATGATGATAAGATTTAAATGGGTACCAGAGCTGTTTATCACATTCTTTGGGACAGTTAACCATAACTTCCTCTGTGTAACTTGCAGGTTAACCGAAATAATCTAGTAGAAACATATTCTGTCTCTTGGCGTCATTCACTTCTTGAATTAAGACCTATGCTGTTACAAATACAAATACGCTAAAGATGAAAAAGGCAGCATAGATGCTTTCAGCTGTTGGCATCTTAAGATGAATCACTTCCTTGCATGCTGAAAGGAGGACCCAGTTAACAAGAGTTTCATTTGTGGATAAGGGAAAACATAGGACCATCATAGCACTAGGCATTAGTATTGCATATTGTGAAGCCTACGCAATCTGGAGTAAGAAGACTTCATGTCTACAGTTCAGGAGGGAAAAGAAAAAAAGAAGGCTCAGCCACTGGGAAGATGGGCAGTTCAGAATAATCACTAGTCTATAACAAGGGTCATACATCCTGTGCTATTTTCAGTAACCTCCTATGGTAGGAATGCATCATCTCCAACCTTAGACCTAAGGAATATGAAACAGAGAGATAGATATTCAAAGGTCTTCAAGATGCATGAGGAATACCATATGCACTCCAAGCAGTCAGACTTCAAACTCTATTTTTGCCATTGTCTTATGTAGCTTTAAGTCATAGCACTAGGTCTGTGTTGCCTTTTATAATATTTAATGTAGGTTCTCAAAGTTGTGAATCCTTTGTATCAATGTCCAGGACTGTTTATACAATAAGAAATTAACACAAGTGAAATACAAAATGTAGTGAAGTGAAAATAAGACCAAAGGGTTCTGTGTCCTAATACAATGATGGAGAATGTCCAAAGAGGATATAGTGTGTGCTGAAACACTGAGGACCCCTTTTAGAAGCTCTCTAAAGGGGAAATAGCAATTGCTCACGTTTGAGCACAGATGATGGGGTACACTAAAGACTGTTTTCCCGAGACAAGGTCAGAGACTGCTACTTAACAATACAGGACTCCCCGTGGAAGAGTTGGGTCGGGAGAGATAAAAGGACCCAGAGAGGATAAGAACACCAGCAGAAGACCACCAGAGTCAACTAACCTAGACCCATAGGGGCTCACAGAGACTGAACCACCAACCCAAGAGTTTGTACGGACTCTAGCTAGACCCCCTACACATATGTAACTGATGGGCAGCTTGATCTTCATGTTGATTCCCTAATAAATTGAGTGGGTACTATCTATGTCATGAACTCTCATGCCTGCTTTTCTATCACTTTCCTCAACAGGGCTGCCTTGCTGGCCTCAGTGGATGAGGATGAGCTCAGGCCTAATGAGACTTGATGTGCTGAGGTGGGTTGAGTGCAGGGAAGACTCCCCTTTTCTAAGGAGGAGGAGTGGAGAGGGATAGAAGGAAGAGGATGGGAGTGGGATGAAAGGATGTAGGGTGCTACAATCAGGATATAAAGTGAATATATAAAATTTTTAAAAATTTTTGAAAAAAACAAAACAGGATTCCCAAATCCATTTTCTCAGAAATAGATAGATCAGGACTCCCAATTTGCTTTCTGGTGAGATGTGCAGCTTGTGGTAATATTAGGGGCTGGGAACTCTGTCCTCAGCAGAAATCTTCATGATGCATAAATTGAGGGAACACAGAAGATGCAAAGAAGGGAGAATGGAAAATGCTTTGGCTTACATGCAGAGGAAGTGTGGGTACTTCCAAAGGGAGGAAGTGCAGTCTGTTTCTTATTATTTTAATTCTCAGAAGCTTATTTAAGTTAGAAGTAAAGTGAATCTCTCACCCTGGAGATGAATTACCTGTCCTGTATAATGGCTGGCTTCAGCTAGGTTAACTTATAAGTCGTATTACTAATGTTTCTCTTTGCCTTCTAATAAATTAATCTTGCAGAGCAAGAGCTGACATGTTAGCTCCCCTGTTGAGCTAGATTGCGAAATGAAGGACAGGATCCAGTGGCAGAGGCCTTTAGTTTTAACTCAGCATTCTAATTGGGGAGGAGGGCATGAAATCAGGAAAACGAATGAAGAATCCTGCAATTTTAGAATGATGTATACACTCATGCAAACCTCAAAGCCAAAATAATGCCCTGGATGAGGACCAGCTGATGTTTAAAAGAAGGCCTGTAGAAGATATTCATTATGCCTGTTACCTGCACAGTGCTCTGATCTTATGAGTTGAGCAACTTTAAGGACTTTAGATAAAAAGAGAAAACATATGGGCATACGTCATCCACATAAGGTCTACAGCATGATTCTAAATCATTCAGGATCGCTTTGCTGTTTCATAAACACAGTTTCAATGCTGCACTTATTGTGCAAATGAAAACAGAGCAGAGCTGTGTTCACTAGCCTGCCCCTCATTGGAGCACTGCTATGGTCAGAACAGTGTTTCCAACCACACAGAAGTACACAGACAGAGGAGCACGGAAGGCTCTGAGAACTCACAGTTGAGAATACATCTGCTTTTACAGGAATATACATTTCTTGCTTTTCTATCATAAAGACTAATTTTTAGAGCAGTTTTTAGCTTCACAGCAAAATTGAAAGCAGGGTAGAAAGATTTCTCCACATTCTTCATGTCCCCCTACTATCACCATCTCCAACCAAATTGATGTATTTACTACCAACCATGGATCCTCTCATGTGTTGCACATTCTGTGAACTGAACAAATACACAATGGTATGTATCTGCAGTTACAGCATCAAGAAGGAGTTTCATTTTCTTAGTATTCTATGTTCTATTCGTTCACCTTTTATTCAAGTACATAGGTCTTCCTAAGTTCCTCTCGTTTTAAATTTTTATTTTTATTATGTTTAAAGTGTGTTTGTGTGTGTGTGTGCATGTGTGTGTGTGTGTGTGTGTGTGTGTGCGCGCGCATGTGCTCACATGGATACAGTGCCCTTAGATTCCAGAAGAGTATGTTGGACTCTCTGGTGCTGCAGTCAGAAGCAGCTGTGAGCCAGTCTACATGAGTGCTGGTGACTGAACTCAGGTCCTCTCAAGCAGAAAGATTCCTGTGATGCAGGCCGACTCAAGCCTGATTTTGAACCTTTAAACACACAGCAAGGTTTATATGTACTAGGATAAGCAGTTTTGGCTCCGTGGTGAGCCTGTAAAACCAGTCTTTCCAAACATTCTGAGTTTGACTAGGAATTTTGTTTTTCAATGTGTAATGATGCTCTACCAGGAAATGGACGTGGGGATATACATATATCCTAGCTAATAAAAGCTGAGATCTCCTGCAAAAACTCAATGGACAAGCTCCAGTAGATTTCTTGCTTCAAGGTCACATGAAACTAGAAATCACGCATGCCAGGTGGTCAGGAATTCTACTGTTTAAAACCTATGGTCTAATTGTCCCCAGATCAACACAGTGGTCAGGCACATGTCCTGAATTTTCAATGAGGAAATATGGTTACCGTATGTTCAGATTTTGACGTTTCACTAGTTTTATTTCTTCCTCTCCTCTTTTCTTTAACAGTTTATGGTTTCTTTCACTGAAAAATTTCCAAGGCTTAATTTAGAAAGCAGATTCAGTGCAAAGTAACCATAGTGAAGGAACCAAAACAAAGAGAACACAAAGAAAACAGAAAAAATACATCAAAATATTACCTGCCACAGAGCTCTGGTCTGTCTCTAGCTATGGTGATGTAAGCCTCAGGACTCTCAAGGCAAGGGCAAGGGATCCAGAGATGACTGCATTATCCTATGCCCTATTTTTTGTGTCTGTTGGGTAAGCATGCAGGAGTAGAAATTGATTCTGTTTTCAAGCAAACGAGCTTCCTGGAACATGGCTAAGAAATTGATGGCTGTAGGGCATATTTAGAAAACACATTTTATAGTTCTGTTTTAATCAAAGTAAGAAACAACTGACTTGACGTATAAAACTCCTGTAAGCCTTACAATCTTTCCTGATATTTAAGTGTCTGAACAGAGGCATCCTCTGATTCATTTCCCTCTTTCTTGTCTCAGCCAAATAGAGAGCAAACAAAACAGTTCTCTCCCTGGCTGATTTACACTTGTTTAGATTCCAATTTAATAAAACAGACAGAAAATCTACCCTCATCCTATGCCCAGACACAAGTCTCCTAAGCTAGTCCTCTGTTGATTTGACCCCACCATAGTCTAGGCAATGCTCCAGGTGGGAGGCTCCTGCCAAGGTCAGGGTGCTCACTTAACTCACTAATTCAGGTTATTGCTCATGACAAAATACCTCCTATTCTGACTCAATAAAACTTTATTTGTCTAAATCTCACTTCTCAAAGTTGAGGTAAGACTTGATTTTTTTTATAAAAGAAGATAAAGAATTTCCTGTATAGAGTTGACTTCTTTTCTATCTTATTAATAATGACAACCTTTCCAAGACTGTGAAGGATTTGGACTATGATAGAGCACATGGTGGGCATACTGAGTGTCCTAGGTTCAACTTCCAGTAATGGTATAAAAGGGGCAAGAATATGTATGTTAAAAGTTGCTCTGCGCTTAAGGTAGTGTTCAATTTTGATGCACATTAGGGTTCCCACTTGCTCACTTTATTTCTCTTCTAATTCCTATGGCTTGCTGATGATGCTTTTGTTCCATCTCTAAGAGCTCCTAACACTCCAAAGGTGAGGTTTTGCTGAAGTCCTAGGAGAAGATGATTACAACATACCTATCAAGATCACATTGTCTGAAAGACAAGAAGCCTATTAATGAAGAACCTAGGAATCAATGACTCACTTTGACTACAAGGGTCAAAAGTCTATATTTTCAATCAACTTTTCTTTATTTATTAATTTTCTTTTTCAAGACAAGGTTTCTCTGTGTTAGCCTTGGCTGTCCTGAACTCCCTTTGTGTACCAGGCTGGCCTCAAACTCACAGTGATCCTCCTGCCTCTGCCTCCAGAGTGCTGGGATTAAAGGTGTGCCCAGATCAATCAACATTTCTTAATCCCCATTCTCTTGCTTCATCTTTTCGTCCTTTGATTCTATAGACTGGTCATTACTCCCTAATGGAACAAGAACATTATCCCCTGCATCTTTTTCTCAAACTGCTCATTCTGTCTAGGATTCTTTATTATTGACTATATTCAAGAAGGAGGGGGAAGAACTTTTGAAGACAGCTATAACAATGCTTTGGCTTTGGGAAGGACCATGACTCTGTTGAATCTCCTGAGATACAGACACAAGAATGAGAATAAGCTTTGGGAGGGGGAACATAATGGAGTGTGAAACATGACCTCCATTGTCTTTAAATGTCATTGAAGCCTTCCAGAAGTGAGAGAGAACCGGAGCAAATAAGTTGGCCAGAAGCTTCCAATGCTGACAATTGTTAACTAAAAGAATGATAGATTAAAAGAAGCTTCCAAAAGAATGATAATAGATAGGGGTTTAAAGTTTACCGCCTGTATTGTCCTTGGCTGGTGCCTTAGTTTGAGTGGGACGCCTGGGCCGAAATCTGCCTATCATAATGTTCTACTTGTAGGTTTCTAGGACCCTCTGGATCCTTCTACTTTGCTATTCTCCCATGCTTCTCTCATCTAGAGTCCAAATAGACTCAAATGGTATATACTCACTTATATCTGCATACTAGCCCAAGGGACATGTCCCATGAAAGTCTTCACTTACCAGGAAACTGGGACAGAGGGGAGGACATCCTATTGGAACTCTAGCCAATGATCAGAACATTCTCCACAGTTGAGTGGAGAGTGGGGTATGACTTTCACACGAATTCTGGTACCTCATATTTGACCATGTCCCCTGGAGGGAGAGACCTGGTGGCACTCAGAGGAGGGATAACAGGTTACCAAGAAGAGACTTGATACCCTATGAGCATATACAGGGGGAGGAAAACCCCCTCAGGAATAGTCATAGGAGAGGGGAATAAGGGGAAAATGGGAGGGAGGGAAGAATGGGAGAATACAAGGGATGGGATAACTGTTGAGATGTTCCCACTTTTTTTTTTTAATATTTATTTATTTATTTATTATGCATACAGATTACATTATAGATGATTGTGAGCCAACATGTGGTTGCTGGGAATTGAACTCATGACCTTTGGAAGAGCAGTCGGTGCTCTTACCCTCTGAGCCATCTCTCCAGCCCCCAACTGTTGAGATGTAACAAGAATAAATTAATAAAAAAAAATTTTTAAAGAAATATATTTACTTTATATTCTGCCCTATAACATAAAAGAAAATAAATATTAAAGTTAAAATGCAAAGCTAAAAAAAAAGAATGATAATAGACAACAGAAATAAAGAAAAATAATGGGAACAGAGTCTTGGTAAATATCTGAAAATAAAGCATAAGAAAATGTAAACAGTGCTATAAAACCCTTAAGAAAAGAAGCAAATAGACAAATAGAAATGTCTGAACATTTCAGTCACAGAAATATATGCTAAGCATCAGAACAGAGGGGAAAAATCCCACTAAACAGAAATTTCAGGACATATAAACAAGATGCAATCTGTGTATATGTGTGGAGCACAGCTGTCATAGCTTGTTTCTTACTATATTCTTGCTAGGTATTATGTACTCCATCTGCCCAGTACCATACCTGTAAAATGGAGACTCACTGTAGAAAGCTGATGTGCAGATCATCTGGATTAACATATTTAAAGTGATGAGATTACTATCTGACACAAGATCTATGTGAACCTTTGCTGATATTAACATCATCTCAAAGAACCAAAGACAAACATGTAGTATTATATATAATCTTTGCAAAAAAAAAAAAAAAAAAAAAAAAAAGATAGAAAACTTGGAGGAGAAATACAATACTACTTCCAGTAGGATTTGGGAGTGTAGGTAACTTTACTTTTGGTATCCCCACTTCCAAGAATAAAATATTCTTTTGATATTTCCACTGCTAAGAATAAAATTATATAACAAAACACCTACAAAACAACTCCCAGACCTAAAGCTCAGGGAACTTTGGAGGAGAGGCGTGGGGATGATTGTAAGAAGCAGAGGGTCGTGGATTTTGGTGTGTAGTTGCTCCTTCTAGTAATGTCAAAAGCTATTCCATGAAGTCTTACCAACATCACTGCTTTAGGAGTAGTACACAGATGACAGTAAATGTTATTTGTATTTCCTCAGATGAGGGGATGAGAAGAGAGCCATTTCCAAGCCTTCTAGCTCTTTCTGAACTCTCTCTGGCTGGTTCAACTCATCTCTTATGGTCTAAAGTATTCTCCAAGATGACTAATTCAAACTCCCTTTCCTTGATTTCTGACTGAATTGCTCTACCTGGCCACAAACTAATTCTGGCAATATTAATCTTCTGGCTTCTTTTTCTTCTCTGGCTCATTCTGTCTTCACCTGAGTCTAGCTTCTTCTCTCTGCAACCTGTCTCTATAAAACTGTCCTGGAAAAGTCTTGGGAAGAAACAAAAGACCTCTTTTGTTTCTAAACTGCTCTTAAGTACCCTCTCTTTGCTGTTCTGATCTCTTCTGAGTTGGACATATCCTATTTCTGATTCATTCAGTCAACTCTTTTTGATTCATCACTTTCTCTACCTCTCAATTAGATGTCACTTTCAAACATGGCTGCTTCCTTCTATAAACTACACTTAAGCATTCATTGTTTGGGATTAAAAGTGTATACTAAAGGTGTGTCTGCATCCCAGATGAATCACATAGACCTAGAAGGTCTTTCGATATGATCCCTTCCCAGAGAAGCCATGTTGTTAGATTAAAATTCCTCTACATATGACACCAATAGACATGCTAAAATGATGGGGGAGAGACTAAGAGGTGTCAACCTTATACAAAAAACTAAGGAATTCTGAGAGTGAGAACACCAGTCTTCCTCGGGGAAGAGCACATCAATTCTGTATTCAATATCAAATGGGCAGCCTAGTGACTTTTGTTAGCAGAAAACAGACCAGTGAGAGGGCATGTGATATTTTGCTAGAAGCTGTCTTGTGAGAGGGAGTGTAATGTTGTCTCATGTGTGTGAGGGACATGTTTTTTCTCCAGCTGCAAAAACACCTTTTGTGTACTCTAAGAGGAAATATATAGAAGCCCATAGAGAGTCAAACAATGTTTTTGCGTCACTGCGCCATGCAGTGGCTTGGCTGGTCTTCATTTTTCAACACCTCACTTCACAGAGAGAAATACTCCGGAAAACTTTTCATAGGACTCTGGTTGAGTCTGATGACTTGTGCCAGTTTGGCAGAGTTTTGCTCTTTCTGCTGGATTGTGCCACTGCTACCGACTCATGTTGCTGTTTGCTGATTGCTATTTGACTGGACTCTGACAAGGCAGAGTAGAATCACCCTAAGGAACTATGTCTAAAATGGCCCAAATCCCCCACCCATATTAACCTTTGTTCTCTCCTACCTATGGGCAGTGGATTGGAAGGGAGTAGAAGCATTTAAGAACCCTAAATAAAGTAGTTTTTTTTTTTAAATCTAAGCTTACAGATAAATGATGTAATTATATTATAATTTCAAAATATGAAATGAAAACATAAAAAATTATATATCAACTAAATGGATGGTTACAACATAGATAATAGTAACATAGAAACCACAGTTTTTATTAAACGCTAGGGAACTCTAACCGAAATCCCATGGTCACGCATACTATGACGATTACCATGATCTGAGTTGAGAGGCATCTATTGGAAAACTGTGTCTATGGATGTGTGTCTATGAGTGTGTGTCCAGAAGCAATTGCCCCGGAAGTCAGAAAATACGTAGAAGACCCAAGCATGTTGTGGGTGGCACCACTCAAACAGCTGGGCCCTTGCAGAACAAAAACTGAAAGGATGAAGCCCTTAGGTGGACAAGTAGATTCTTACTGAGTGGATGTCCAGTTGGCTCCAGCCATTAGATGTTTATGAACATCAGAGTGTAACCTCTAACCATGAACACGGACTTGCTCCAATATTTTTAAGGTGTTTCCAGGCCTTTAGTCTCAGAATAGGCCCCATTTATTCTTTTTTTTTTTTTTTCTGAGACTTCCAGTTTCTTGAAGTATGTACATTCTTCCAGTATGTACACCTCTGTGAGACTGTCCTGGCTCTCTGTCTAACCCAAGCTCCAAAATTACATATACATTTGACAGGCTGTGCTCCTCTGGAGAACACTAACTAATGTTCCTGCCCCATTAAAACATGGAGTTATCTGTTATCAATTATTTTATTTTATTATTATAGAATATTTTGTCCTACTTTATAAAGCCTCTCAAGGGAGGGTTGACTGGAATTGTTTTTTATTTCTTCCTTTTTCTCTCTAAATCAAAAGAAACTAAAATATAAACGGGTTTCTCTTTTAATTTTTGCCAGCCAGCTAATGAATTATACTTGGAAAGTGAAACAACCAGAATTTTGTGTAGTTACACATGCCCTTAATTCCAGCACTTGAGGGGCAGTAGCAGGTGGATCTCTTTGAGCTCATGGTCAACTGGTCTACATAGTGAGTTACAGAACATCCAGAGCATTTAGTAAGGTCCTATCTCCAAAAAACAAAACAACAGCAAAATCATAGTCAATATCCACCCAGTGCACTGAAGGGACATCTTTAATTCCTTCCCAACTCTGTGATTATGAGTTACAGTAAATCACGTATTAGTCAAGCTTAATCCTTAGACTCATAGTCTAGATGATGTTAAGAAGTAATGTTGTGTTAAATTTATAAAGTAATTCACTCTCTCCAAGGGATCATTACAGAATAACTAATCTAAACAACACATGTCATTACTTTAAGTAAGAATAAATTATGCTTCTACAAATAATTTTGCCTTAACTCTGGCCATCAATCATCTCATAATTAGGAAAGAAAATGCTTTCCTCCTTAATTATGTAAATGTTCACATCTATGAATAAAAAGTGAGAAATAAAGGTTTATTATAATAAATGTAAGATACTTTTTAAAACTTAACACATGACTCTAGCTTTCCACTTTCCCAGCATTTGGTAATATTCTGCTGGTATTATATTCTTCTTTTACGCCCTTACAATGCTTCAATTCATATAAAAATACAGACAGAACCCTAACCTTGACTATGAAAGTTCTCTTTGTGTGTGATTACAGCTGGCAACGCTTAGCTGGCCACCTGTTATCAATTATTTTATTTATCATCATAGAATATTGTGTCCTACTTCATAAAGCCTTTCAAGTGAGGGTTGACTGGAATTATTACTTTTTCTTTCTTCTTTTTTCACTCGAAATCAAAAGAAAGTAAGAAAGAAATGGGTTTCTTTTTTTTAATTTTTGCCAGCCGGCTAATGAGTTACACTTGGAAAGTGAAAGAGTCAGTATTTTACATCAGTAAACCACTCACCAATCAACCATCTCTTTCAGCAAATGCCCAGGAGGTGAAGTAGGGGCCATGAAGTTGTGGGCTGCCAATTTATCTGTGTAATGCACCGCTACCTATCCTATCTTAATGCCTTTGTTATCTCTTTCTGTAAAAGACATTTTTGAAATATTAAACATTTGTATCAAATTCTAAGGATTTAAAAGAATTTAATAGTAAATGAAATTACCATCTAAGAGTCATTTATGAAAGATAAATAGGACTGTATAAGATTGAAGTCATGTTTTCAAGGACATGGGTTAAAATTTGGAATCAAAACTAATAAGCATAGAAAATTAGATAGAAACAGAACACCAACCAGTGGGAAGCTGTCCATAAATGCAATTAGAGTGGGAAAACAGATCAGTCACAAGGAGCAAAAGAGAATGCTCACCTAATGGGAAAGAACTAAGACAAGGCTGGCTTCCTAGGGTTGGAAAGCAACCCAAGGTGGAAATCCCAGAAACCATTTCTCCCAAGGGATACCAAAACTGGGACCTGGGAGGAAAAACAGGAATTAGTTCAAGCACGTTGCATCCTTTAGAGACCACTTTCTATCCCTTCATAGATTTTGCTTTCTAATTAGAACAGCAAAGTTCAATTCATTTTGTAAAATTCAATTCATTCTGTTAAATTAAACTATGAATTAAATGCAAAGCTTCTCACATGAATAACGTAATTATTATACCTCCAAAAGTGAAACTTTAAAACATTTATCCTTAGAGAGAAATTCACGCTCATCTCCAGTTTAGTGTGTGGTTGCAAACTACTTTTCAAAGATGCTCGACTTGGTGTTTCTATGAGATTATTAACAGTGGGAGTTGGTGTACCTCTAAGTCTTTTCACCTGATCTTGAGACTCCTTGTCCCATGTTGGGTTGCCTTGTCCAGGCTCTATATGAGGGCTTCGGCCTTGTCTTATTGTATCTTGTTTTGTCCTATTTGGCTGTCCTTTTCTTGGTGGCCTGCTCTTTTCTGAAGTGGGAACAGATGTGGAGTGAGTCTGGGAGAGGTAGGAGGAGCTAGGAGCGATGGAGGGAGGTAAAACTATGGTTAGGATGTATTATATGAGAAAAGACTATTTTTAATGCTTATACTTTGTTTTATTTTATCAGCATAACCTAGTGCGGCCCAAGAAAATGCTGCCCTACAGCCTCCTGGCCACAGATAACACCAAGATCATATCATTGTCCCTGTAGTAGACCAAACATGCTGTGTATTCTGTCCACAGCCTGGAAAGGAACATCTCCAGTATTAGAGGCTGTTTTGGTTCACTCTATAACATTAAATTCTATGTTGACTTTAAAGTTGCATCGCTATAGGCACAACTTTTTTTGTTCCTTATGCCTCAACCTCTCTTCCAACCTACCAACCCTAAGCAGGGGAGAAGGAAGGTTAGAAGGGAAGGGAGGTGTAGACTTAGTTCCAGCTGGTTAGGCTATTCTGGCTCCAGCTGGCAAAGACCATGCCTCTCTCTGTTCCACAGGAGGCAATTGTCAACTGTGGGTAAACTAAGCCAGTCCCATATCATATATCTTGTTAAAACAAGAGCATAGTTACATAAAATAAGTGAGTTGTTAAAGAAACCAAAATTTCTACTACATGTCCCCCTTTTTGTTTTTAAAAATGGCATTTTCCTCTAAACTACATACAATAAGAATAATTATGAGATTTATCAGGTAAGAATTACATTTATAATGTTCAGTCCATTTGTATTTGGCACTCTTTAAGAGAAGTATTTTATTACCTATCCTATCCTGGTGAGTCCAAAGTTTTGTACCCAAATCACATTCTTGTAATTTGCATTTATCAACCTAGAAACATCTTTTTAGACTTAAAAATGGTCTTAGTTCCTAAACAACTAAGCTCAATTGTAGTAAGACTATGTCTATTTAGTCTTAAATCCCTTCAGGAACTTAAGAAAGAAGCAATATTACCTAAATATGTAGGAAGCATTGTAGGCATGAGGTTACTGTGTTGAGCATTCAATTTCCCAGTTCCTGCTTGTTCATTGTTTGGACAGTCAGCCTGCTATAGCAGTCAAGATAAGGAGAGATTTTTGGTCCAGTAGCTATCTTGCCACATTTGTTCCTTGATGCCCATCATTTTCCCTGAAGTAGATTATGAATGTTTTCCATAGCAGATGTATCTCTCTGTCAGAAAAGTCTTTTATTATTAAAACATAAACATAAACTTCCACTACATTTCTCTCCTTTTAATCTAAGATATGACCTTTTATCTAATATGAATGAGACTTGTTGTTACTTTGTTAAAAGGATATTATCAATGAATCAAACACTGTTTTGATCAGTAGTTTCTTCTATAACCCGGTAGCTCTTGTCTGGAATGGCTTGTACTTTTTGTGGCTGAACCTCGAGCTAGGACTCCTAAGCAGCTTCCTAATGGCAAGAGGTTACCTCATATGTCCGTTTTGGACTTGCATTCACTAGTCCAAAGACATCTTTTACCACAGGGTCTATAAACTCCAAGAAGTTTAAGCATTCTTTCTGAGAACCCAGTACTGCCAAAAATGGCTCATTTGCTTCTCTGGTGGAAAGTACCATATTTCTCAGAGTTAACTCACTAACCATTTTGAGCTCTGAGGCTTTTAGCAGCTTCATCAATTTTTTTTTCAAATGACAGTTTACCACAATTGAAGCATTTTGATATCTAAGACTTTTGTTGGCTACTGGGAAACCTAATGGTATTAATTTCTAACCCTGAGGCTCCTCCTTTGGCAGCTCAGTTGGCTCAAGATTAACCCTTTATCTCAAAACAGTCTATTTCTCTGTTATCCTTTCACCCTGTAAGGCCTTCTGCTCTTCCTGGCTCCCCAGCCCACCCAGGGACTGTGGGAACTTGACACCAAAAGTACAGGGTGCAGATCAGGGCAGCAATTGCAGGAAACTCCCTATGCTCAGTTACCAGGTCTAAACCCTTTTGTTTTCCCTTTTCCAGCAGCACTATTCACTTCCCAGCACCTCCATCTCTACCCACAAACCCTCTAGTTGCACAGCCCAACTCTGCAATCCTTCCTAAAATGAGAGAATGGAGTGACACTTTTGATTTTTGTATTTTATCCAATTTTTTTTGTTTGTTTCTCAGACTCCTCCACATATACTCACAACTTTTCCAATTGTTCAACTATTATTCTCCCAAATTTTATTGAAATGAAATATAGGAAGAAGACTAAGCAAAGCCAGAAAAGTGCCTCTGGAAGCAAAGCAAGAGAGAACTCAGCAGCAGCTGCTGCAGTGATCCTTTTGTTGATATACTGAAACAGTATATTCATTTCTTCATTTGCTGCTAGCTCCTCTATGGCATAAGAACCCAGATTTTCCATTTTTTTTTTTTTTTTACAAGCCCTACATCTGGGCACTACTTGTTGCACCTTTTTAAAAACTATTTTATTTTATTTGGGTTAACAACACTTTCTCTTTCTCCCTATTCCACCCTTTATCTACTTTAATACTTTGCACCCCCCCCCCCAATGCTAAGGAGGAGAGAAAGAGAGTTAATGGGGAGAAAGGAAAGGGTGTAGTTATCTTTAGATACTTTCTTCTGTTTAGGGTCGTTGGGTTCCTTGGGGCAAGACCAATCTTTAGGTCAGGACATCTCCAACTTCTTCTTGTCAAACTATATCAACAGCAACCAGGAGGAGCGGGTGGAGCAGCAGCAGCCGTCTTCTTTCTTGGAGGCCTCTTTCTATCTTGGGGCTCTGGCATTTATTCCCTATGCAGAACCATCAGTATTAAATTGTCTACATCGGGCAAAGAGCCCCTCTCAGAGCCCACACTAGACAAATAGTTTGCTGCCATGGACAATCTGAATCAACCCCATATCCCACACATGGGATTAAAACAAAAACATATTTATATAACATAACTGAGTTTTTTAAAGACACCAAAATTTCCACTATGCATAGTTAATAAAATAAGCTGAGAATGGTCATGTCTCTGTCTACAACCCCTGCCTAGGTTTTGAGAGCTGTGGAGAATGAGGAAAGAAGTGAATTAGAAGTTGTTGATGAGATTGGACATATTTCAACAGTTTTTGTCTCAAAATACATGGTTGCTTTAAAAAGAAAAGAAAATAAACTATTAGAACTGCTGTGATTTTACTTCTGAGTGGATAATTTGTCCAGTTGATTCCAAAATCAAATTATATAACAACTATATACAGACATGTTTCCTCTCACTGTGGTCGTTTGAGTAAGAATAGTGCTCAGAGGATCATGTACTTGAATGCTTGGTGACCAAAGAGTGGAGATATTTGAAAGTATTAGAAGGATTAGGAGGTATGGCCTGGCTGGAGTAGACATTGAAGGTAATGTGACACTGGGAACAGGATTTGAGGTTTCAAAGTCCCAAGCCCCCCCTTCTCTGTCTCTCTCTCTCTGTCTCTCTCTCTCTCTGTCTCTCTCTGTGTGTGTCTCTCTCTCTGTCTCTCTCTCTCTCTCATGATGTGTGTGTGTGTGTGTGTGTGTGTATGAGAATACAGCTCTCAACTACTGCCCCACCATTTTATTGCATACCACCATGCTCCCTGCCATGATGTTAATACACTAAACCTCTGAAACTGAAAGCCCCAATTAAGTGTCTCTCTTATAAGAGTTGCCCTACTAATGGTGTATCTTCATTGCAATGGAACACTAAGACACCTATCTTCCTCCAAAATATTTTATCCTAGTCCCAAAGAATAACTTTGTTTATTGCTTATCTCCTTTATTGAAGTTTTCAGGTCAAATGCAAACACATTGAAAAATTTGTAGTTTTCTTTTTTTCTCATTTGTTATATAAAAGCTAAGCTACCATTTTACAAATGACAAAGTTGATAAAGCAATTGCAGGAAGTGTTAAAAAACACCATTGGTTGAGATTAGATAAACAGAAAAGTAAAGATATCTCCTACCTACCAGCACTACTAGACATACCAGCTAGTGAGGTTATATTGGTGGAGCTGGAGAGCAGGGAATCCCTCCTGATGACTGTCCCTCAATTAACTTAATCACTGATATTTCTGAGATATGCTGTCTCCCATGTTTCACAAAGCAGTGACTCTTAACTGGAGTTGGGCTCACCAATGGTCTTCAAGGACAACTTTATTTGCGATTATATTCTACACACTATCAAATGCCTGGGTTGACAATGCTGTTACCACTGGATTGCCCTTCCAGCCTTTCTTTCTGTGACCTAGCTGGTAATTTTTTAGGAATCTCACAAACACCAGCTTTAACATTGCAGTGCATGTTTCCAGTTCTGTAAGCTGTATTGAACATTGTTTACCATGTTTCTTTTAGTCAGTTGTGGTGCACCATTACTGAGTCTTAAAAGTTCAAAAGTAAGTGGGGACATTTTATTCAAATTCTGTTCTTGGATACAGAGTAGACACTAATGATTTTCCAGAGAATAATTCAACTCCTTCATGGGTAATCTAGTCTCTTAAAATGGAGTATGTGTATCAACCTCACTACCCTTTTATCTGGAACAACAGTATTCAGAAAATAACCTTTTGAACCAATGAACACTAGCAATCTGAAGTATGACAAATGCAGAATTCTGCCTCATTTTAATAATATTTCTCATTATCAGACTACATGGTTATGCATTACTGATGTGTCAAAAGAGGGCACATTATATTATATACTTTATTCATCAGTAAATATTAGTTCAAAAGATCTCATATATCTGTGGGAATATATAAACATAACAGGACATAAAGGTTATGTTCCATTATCTCACCTCTAGTGTTTATATTATTCAGTCATTGGAGTTCAATTTTATCTCTATTCTCAGTAAAATTAAAGGTAAAAAAATTAATATGTAGCATTTTAGGTAGATGTGCTAAAGAAACATGGCTTAGCCAATGGTGCTCTTATGTCAAGCTCATTATCTATGACATCTTATTCACAGGACTGGTTGCCATTTTGCTTGCAAAGGAGCTAAGAATGGATATTGATTCATCACAGAAAAGGATAATTGTGTCACTGATGTCAATCTCCACTATACAAAGGAAAGTAGACACAATCATAGAGTCCTGAGTGGCTAAGAGCCATGTTGGAGCCTCATCTTCAGCCTTCTGGCCCAATCTCTCTGCCAGACTTATTCACAAGGCAGGAACTATTGAGGACTTGCCTACCCTGTGTTGGCAGAGTTTTGCCATTGACTCTGCCTGCATCTAAGCTGCCCATTTTTAGGCAGAATTCTGTTTGTGGCAGGAATGAAGACATTTTGCCCAGTGGCTGGTTTGCCACATTTGAAGCCAATTCCATAAAGAGGTTATTTGATGCTCATCATCTTCTTTGAGAATTTTATCTCTTAGAAAAATTTTGCATTCTGAAAAATGGGAAATTAGATTCAATGCTTGTTTAGATATCATAGCTCTGAAATATCAAAGAGTTTAAACTTATTTTTAAAAACCACTAAGGTTGGGTATGGTGTCATATAGAGCTCTGAATTTGAGGCCAGCCTGGTCTGCATATTGAGTTCCAGGACGGCCAGAGTTCTGCAGAGACACCCTGTCTCAATAAACAGTACACAACAAAAATCCCACAAGACTCATAATTATCTAGGAAAACTAATTTGGTTTTTAAGTGTCTGTGAATACAATGGATATTTGGGCATTCAGTGTGAGAACCAGACTCCACAACCTGACCAGAAAACCCCCAGAGAAGGCACATTAGAACAGTTTCCTAATGTCCATGTTTCTACTCAAAGAAGCTGTGCTGAGCTGCTAGTGGTGATCCAGCCCTGCTGTGGGCAAGAACTTTGACTCCTGCCTCCTCTGAATGACCTGGGAAGATGAGTTTGTCACAAGTGAACAGTGTCCATTTGAGTTCTGCCATGTGTGCCTCACTCTTGTGGCAGGGACCTCTCACCCTAGTTGACACTCACCAAATCCTGAGTGTTCTTTTACACTGTAGCCAGGTGTGACGAGCCACACTAAGCTAAACCGTGGCAAGCCTCTGTTTCTATAACTACTAATATAAAAGGCTAAAAGCCTCCAATTAGAAGGTTCACATTAGTCATTATCCGTTGCTCCCAGAGACAGCTCCACTTGATATATTTATTCTAAAACTATCCATAAGCAGCCTTGAGAAAGACTTGAGGGTGGCTTCAGGTTCTTATTAATCAAACAGCAAAATCGTGTATTTCCCCCCTAGTGCTTGGCAGCTGCCAGAATCTGTTTCCAGTATTAGTCATGGCCTGTCTCTAAACTCTGTTTGTGTCCAAAGCTCTTTTAGCATAGAGGATCCTAACATCAATTAGGAACAATTCTAAATTCTTAGCTTCAATGCTAGTGAGGAGCTTAGAGCAAGCTTAACCTTTCTGGCTTTGTTTCTTATTGCTATTTACAAAGCATACAGTACTTAATACAACACTCACTTGGTATCCCATAGTTTTAAGCCTAGGATAGTCCCCTGTGCTTTCTGTATTTCTGAAAATCAAGACCTTATATGGGATTGGCTCTTGGCTTTAGCCTCCAAAGAATTCACTTATACAGTCGCTCAGTATTTGGCCACTTCATTACTTGCAGCTGTGGGTTGAAGTCTGTTTCCCTGCTTGGATGGCTGCCAGAGTCCACCCACGGCTCCTAGGACCTGCCCGCGCTCTTTGACTCCGGTCCCTCCATCTCCAGGAGAGCATATCAGACCCCTTCCATCTTTGAATTGCTCTGACTTCCTCTTTTGGCATCAACTGGAAAAATTCCTTTACTTTGAAAGAGTTCTGTGTGATTACAATAATCCCATCTAAACTATTCCCATTTTAAAAGTGTTCAGATGCTACAGTTGAATTACATAGCCCCTATAAAAGGTATATTCAAGCTCTAACCAACATAGTGACACAATGTGATTTTTTTTTTTTTTTGAAAATCAAGTCCCCTAAAAAAGAATAAAGCCAAAAATAACATCACAAGGCTACAGAAGTCCTAATTCACAATGCAAGTGTCACCGTGAAAGGCAGAACTCTGCCACAGAGGTGGACACACTCGGGGGAAGATGATTCAGGACACCCAAGGAGAATGCTGTGCTAAGACAAAAGCAGAGACTGAGCTGGTCCAGAACGGAAACCTGGACAGTTCCATAGCTTCCTTGATACCTTCAGAAGTTGAGAAGAGGAAAGAGGATGTTCTACTCACATTCTGAACATGGTCCTGATGAGTTTTTTCAGATATTTTGCCTCCAGGTCAAGAAGGAAATCAGTGTATGTTGTTTGAAGCCACACAGTTCTGAGTGGCTACACAGTCTTCTGTAGCCTTACGAAATGGATACTGTGTTCTTAATCAGGTTTTTCATCCCAGTTACAAAATGCCTGACAGAACAACTTAAAAGGAAGAGTGTGTGTTGTGGCTCGCAGTTTTAGGGATTTCAGTTCATAGTCATCTGGGTAGATTGTGGAGACACTGGAAACACAGCAGAAAGACTGTTTACATGATGGTATCTGGGAAAAGAGGGAGAGAGGGTGAGAGAGGAGAAAGAAAGAGATAGAAAGACAGATGTAGAGAGATAAAGACAGAGAGAAGATTCCCAGAAAGTCCCAAAAGACACATCCCAGTGACTCACTTCTTCCAAAGAACATGAAGTTCTCACAGCATCCTAAAATAGTAGAGGCAGCTACAGGCCAGCCCTTCAGCATCATGAACCTGCAGAGAGCATCTCACATTTAGGTCACAGCTTATACCACATAACACACCAGCAGGATAGGATGCTATCAGATCCAGAGGTTCCATCGATTATGAAAGGTGGGCCCTAAAGAGGTTTTCAGAAGTTTTGCCTACAGTTCAGACCGTCTATAGCTTTATCAAAGAAATTGCCAAAATTTTCTGTTCTCAGCGTCTCCAATATCCTTTTCTCTTAGTCAATGTTTTTCTCACCAAACAAGATACAGATCCCCAGTTTTTCCTTAGGTCAAGGCATTGTCTTCATTTTCTCTATTTCCTTGGATAATGCTATCATTGTTACTATTTCCCTCCCAGAAAGTCAGGGGATAAACAAAGAAAAGCTCCCAGATTTTTCTTTCAAGTTGCCAATACCACAGTTGGAAGGCCATCTATGTAACTCAAGTGGCAGGAGTACTTTACATGAAAGCTGAGTGGTGGCTATAGATTGCCCAAGAGGACCATGAGCACAGTGGAAAACTGGAGGCTTGCCTCTCCTTAAACAATACCAGATGCGAAGCCACTGCAATTGCTAAATACAACATTGTAGTTGTATATTCTGTTTGCTTGAAACAAAAATGATGGATCTGAGGATTTTTCTCTCATGTTCTCAGCCATTTCTGTAATCCTTCTACCGTCAAAGAACAATACAAGGCCTCCCTGCAGCCAGACGAAACGTTTTGTGAGCATGACTTCTAAAGTCCTTCTTGATCTGCAGACAGCCTACCCCACTTTCTCTTCTCTGCACAAAGATATTTGTGTAAGCTTCCTTTTTGCACCATCCCTAGTACCTAAGAAAAATAGCCTCTCTTCCTTTGTTAAAGTTTTTCTTACACTGGACAGTGCATCATATTCTGTAAGAAGATTCTGATCACTGATTTGTGTGGGTTGGGGCTTAAGACACAGCTCAGACAAGTAAAAAAAGGCTTTCCTGTCCAGTGTGCATGGGAAGAAAGCCCACAGCCTTTGCAGTCCATGAGGCAGAAGCTGAACAAACATTGCTGGGCAATAGTGTGTGAGCATGAAATCTGCCAGTCTGCCCGAGACTGAGGGTGTGGAACAAACGACAGGTAAGAATAGAAACAATAGGAATGATCCAGATAATAACTAGTTGTCACAGGACCCAAGGCGTGAGCCGACAGAAGCCACAGCTTCCGAATGATAAAGGCACTGAGCACAGAAGATGGAAAGATGGAGACAAGGAGATGCTGAGAAGACACAGTGCTGCTGCGACCACAAGAGGGGCAATGGCTGCTGGCTGTCAGGTACAGCTGAAGTTGCTCTTGTGCCTTCAGAACTACTGATTCATCAAGACTCCAAGCAATGGGTCTCCGTGTGCCAAGTAAAAAGACTGTCTTAATATCAGTCCAGGAAGCCTAAGCTTATTGAGTATTTGACTTAATTTTCTTGTTTCCTAGTGTTTGACGTGTTGCACCTTGTAGCACGACTTTAACCTCATTCTAAGTACATAATAATTTCCATCAAAATTATCAAATTTCAGATAAAAGGGCCTTCGGAGCTTGTCATTATTAGAAGTATGATGATCTTGTAGGAGAGGGTTCTGAGATTACAAGTTTAGAGTGTTTAACCCAAACTATATAAGATGTAAATCTTAAGGATCTTCAAATATCTTAGAAAATAAATGTAATGCTCGGTGTCATCTCCATCAAATGTTTTTCATCTTAGACATAACATACTAATTTTGTCCCAAGAAATATTGTAAAGGAGATGTGTGTGCAATTGCTACTAATGTAGAAAGAAATAGGAAATATTGCTCATGCACTCCTCCAGATGGCTACTTTCCTTCTTTGTGAAGATAAATGCTATCTAGAATTTTGATGCTAGCCCAGAGTTTTCCTTTGTGATTTAGTTTTTGTTCTTTTCTGTTACAGTTGCTTTATATTATGACTGTAAATTCAGACCTTTATATGATTGTTGCTGTTGCTGTAGATTACTACATATATTGGCCTAACATATTGTGAAAGACATTTGGGTTTATTAACTGTGGAATGTTATTAATAATATAAGGAGTTCTAGTTTACTCTCCAATAGGTAAAGAGTTGTACATTGTTATTTTTAACTATGCATGGGAGAAATCTACACGCACTTGAAATCAAGAGCTTTTGTTGAGCCCCTCAGAACTAAAGCTGCAGAGCAAGCATTTACCACAAAACCTGGAGTCCCTGGGGAACCCAAAAAGACACAGCTGGGTTCTGCTCATGGGGGACACAACCCACTTCAGCCATGAACCAGTATCTAGCTTTAGTTGTGACAAATCGGTAGATAATGCATGAGGTGGGATAGGCCAGGACTAGAAATTTCTTAGGTTTTTCACAGGATCCTTCTGAAAGAAGGAAAGAGTGAGCACTTGATTTTTCAACCCGCTCCTCTGTGTGACACTTTCTCCAGGGATGGATATGGAGCAGTTTCAGAGGGAAAGATGGGGAGTCAGGAAGGACCACACCTTCACAGGAGTGGATTGAGAGCATTAAATCTAAGGGGAGAGCACTAAATCTAAGGGGGGACAGGGTGAGGTGGAGCAAGAATTCACTATCAATGCATAAACATTTTTTTGAAGAAGACTTATGAATCACAAAGTCGCAAGCAAACAAGTCTCCTGAAAATCTGGTTTGATTTGGAGATTATAAAGTGTTTCCTTTCTCACATTTCCCACATCAGCAGGGCTCCAATATAATAGCAGTACTTTACAGTTGAAAAATCTGCAAAGCAGGGATCTTTTTTTCTTCTTCTTCTTCTTCTTTTTTTTTTTTTTTTTTTTTTTTTTTTTTTTTTTTTTTTTTTGAGAAAGTAATTACGGAATCCCCTAAATCAAGAGTGGACAGAAAAGCAAGGATGTTATGGAAATTAAAAACCTCCAGCACTTGTAGCCACAGCAAATATAAACAATATTGCCAGATGAGTACAAAGTTTCCTGTTAAAGGCCTGTTTACCTCAACTCCTGTCATCTAATGCAATGTGTCCAACACTAAAGAAAAATTACACAAAAGGCCAAAGAACATACCCGGTGAACACAAAGCAACCATCTGATCCTGCCTTAGCTCTGACATAGATGTTAAAATTCTCAGATGGAGAATTAAATTAGCTGCATGTTAATGACTATCATTTAAAAAAAGAGAGAGATAATATACACCAGACAAAGCAAATGAATACTGTACAGAGAGGCATGGGGTGGGGAGGGAAGAGAAAAATCAACAGAAAATAAATACTGAGTCAAAAGCACATTAACAAACTTCAATGGGCTCATTACCCACAGGAAATAGCCAGTATTAGGAAACTTCCAGATATGTCAGTAGAATTAAAAAGCAGCAGGAAGTATTAAGTAATGAGAATATATATAAGTATATATTTATGTATGTATGTATGTATGTGTATGTGTGTATAGTGGGTATATGCGTGAGATGTGTTTCTTTATATATATCATATTAATTCATATATTTTAATTCTTCAGGAAGAACAGAGAAAAGTATATGAAAGACTTAAGTCAAGTAAAAATGTGTTACGTACTTATCAGAAGCGGCATAGACATGCACATTTGCCCTGGAGTTGCATAAGTTCACTTTTGGAAGATCATACCAGGTTGCCTCAACTCCTGTGGCCATCTGGAAGTCTTTTCCCTCCATGCCTGACATTCTGTCTTCTTGATTATAGGGTTTCTGGTGTCTATGTAATACCACTTATTTGGGAGATCCTCTGGCAAAATAATTGTCCTTTTTTTTTTTTTTTTTATCTCGTTTGTTTTTTTTATCTTATCGTCCATGGGAGCTCTTATGTGGTCTAGATATAAATACTTCTGGTTCACCCTGACCTGCTCTTTCTCTCTGGTCCTTTGATCCCACAGAGGTCTGAAAAGTGCAGCAAACAACCCCGCCTCTTCCTTCTTTTCTGGTCAGCAGGTGATGCTTAGAATGAGATCTGACCCAAATGCCACTCTGGCCTCTCTGGACTGCTCACAAATCTTGGCCCCATAGTTCCTTACCATCTTGGTACTTCACCAAGGCTTTCAAGCAGATATTTTAATTTTCCCTTGACTTTCGCAGCTGTTTTCAGCAGCAGAGTTGAACTGAATTATCTTATCTACCATTACCAAGAGTGGAAGTCCCAGTCAGATGGAACCTGCACTCACTCTGTTGAAACTCTTGCCACTGGGCTGTAAAAAGCCTGAGGGTGTAGAACACTTGCAGCGCAGCATGAAGACATTGAGCACTGAGTCTGGCCTCACTAATTCATCTTCTTTTATACAAAGAACAATGATTCTTTGTATACAATACCTGGTATTTCAGTGTTCCAATTTCTTTTTAAAGCCCTGGAAACACTCAGTGACTATTTACTACTGCATTGTAGCATCATTGGAGTATTGTTTGTTTGTTTGTTTGTCCCTCTTTCTCTTTTCCTAACATTACTGTTATGTTTTAAATTTCTCATACGATACATCTGGCCTGCAGCCTCCTCTCCCTCCACTCCTCCGAGTACCCTCCCCCAAATCCACTGCTCCTCCAATACTCTTCAACTGAACACAGCATAACAACCTGCAGTTAAGACTAGGTACAGACCCTCAGGTCAAAGCTGGACAGGACAACCCAGTGGGAGGGAAAGAATCCCGAACAACCCTCCACTCCTATTACGTGTCCCACGAAACATCAAGTTAAATCTCAGTCCGGCCACTAGAAGCCTTGCCTGGTTGCAGAAGATGGCTGGTTAATACTCCATACCCTCCATTACTAAAAGTCCTCACTAGAGTCACCATCATAGGCTCCAGGAAGCTTCCACATTGCTCCCTAAATGCCTCCCTGGTTCGAGACATCTCTCTGTTCTCTCTCTCTCTCTCTCTCTCTCTCTCTCTCTCTCTCTCTCTCTCTCTCTCTCTCTCTCTCTCTCTCTCTCTCTCTCCTTCCTCCCCAACTGATTGCCCATGTTCTCATGCACACCCACACCCACTCCACATGCAAAATCTATTCTATTTCCTCTTCCCATAGAAATAAATGCATTCCCCTCATTGAGTCCTCCTTGTTACTTAGCCTCTGTGGGTCTGTGGATTGTTGCATGATTATCCTCTGCTAGACAGATAATATCCACTTATGAATGAGCGCATACCATGTTTTTCTTTCTGAGTTTGGTTTGCCTCACTCAGCATGATTTTGCTAGTTCTATCATTTGCCTGAAAATCTCATGATGTCATTTTTTTTTCATAACAACTGAATAATACTTTATTGTGCAAATGTACCCTATTTTCTTTATTCACTCTTTAGTTGAAGAACATCTAGGTTGATTCCAGTTTTGCTTATTATAAATAAAGTTGTTACGAACATAACTGAGTAAATGTCCTTGTGGTAGGATAGAAAGTCCTTTGGCTATATGCCCAGGAATAGTATAGCTGGATCCTGAGGTGGATCAATTCTCAGTTTTCTGTGGAACCACCATATTGATTTCCATAGGGGCTTTATGAGTTTGCACTCCCACCAGAAATGGAGGAGCCTTCCCCTTGCGCCACATCCTCACTAGCATGAGTTGTCATTTGTGTTATTGATCTTAGCTATTCTAACATGTGTAAGATGGAATCTCAAAGTCATTTTGGTTTGCATTTCTCCGTTGAACACCTTTTTTATGTATTTCTGTTGAGAATTTCTGTTTAGACCTGTCTAGTTTCTTGAGTTCTTTATATAATTTAGAGATTAGCCTTCTGTTGGGTATGGAATTAGTGAGGAAAGTTTCTCATTACGTAGGATGCATTTTTGTTTTATTAGTTATGTCAGTTGCTTTGCGGAAGCTTTCCAGTTTCATGAGGTCCTATTTATTCATTTTTGAGCTAAGTGTCTGTGCTACTGTTGTAGGAAATTGTCTCATTGCTGATGCATTCAAGGCTAGTCCCCATTTTCTCTTCTATCACTTCAATGTTTGGCTTTATGTTAAGCTCTTTGATTTGCTTTGCTTTGAGTTTTGAGTAGGGTGATAAATATGGATCTATTTGTATTCTTCTACAATCAGACTTTCACTCAGACCAGGCTCATTTGTTGAAGATGCTTTCTTTTCTCCATTGTATATTTCTGGCTTCTATATCAAAAACTAAGCATCTAAAGCCGTGGGGGATTTGGGCTTGGATCTTTGATTTGATTCCATTAAGTACTTTTAACTCTCATAATATGAGCCTTTGTTTATCTTGCACCGATTTAAGCATCAATTTGAGATACAGAATATTAAGAGAAGAAATTTTGAGATAGCTACAATCCACAGGCTCAAAGAAGCTGAGTTACAAGGAGGACCCAAGGAAGGATGTTTGGTTCTCACTCACAAAGGGAAATAAAATAGACACTGGAGGTAGATGGAGAGCAGGATCTGGGTAGGAGGGGGGGTGGGGCAGTAGAAATGGGAGTAGGGAGAGAATGGAAATCAAAGGTGGGGGAGCATCCCTGGGATTTGCCAGAGACTTGGGATAGGGGAGGCCCAGGAAGTATATGAGGGTCACAGTAGCTGAGACTCCTAGTAGCAGGGTGTATGTAGCATGAAGTGGCCACTTCCTGTAGTCAAGCAGAACTTCCAGTACAAGTATAATGACACCAATCTACCCACAAAACCTTTGACTGAAAATTTGTCATGCTAAGAAGATATGCAGGGACAAAGATGGAGCAATAATTGAAGGAATAGCCAACCAAAGACAGGCCCTACTTGAGACTTATCCCATGGGAGATAGCCAATCCCTGACATTATTAATGTTACTCTACTGTGCTTATGGACAGGCGCCTAGCATAACTTCTCTGAAAAGCTTCACCTAGCTCCTGATGAAAATAGATGCAGAGACCCACAGCCAAACATTAGACGAAGCTGAGGGGTCACATGCAAGAGTTGGGGGAATAATTGAGGGTGTTAGAGGGGTCAAGGACTCCACAGGAACACCTACAGAGTCACCTAACTAGGGTACATGGGGACTCACAGAGACTGAACCACCAACCAAAGTACATAGATGGACTGGTCTTAGGCCCCCTGTACATATGTAGCAAATGTACAGCTTTGTCTTCATTTGGATCCTCCAACAATTGGAGTAGGGGCCCTCTCTGCCTCTGTTGCCGGCCTTTGGATCCCATTCCCCTAACTGAGCTGTCTTGCCTGGCCTCAGTGGAAGATGATGCACCTAGTTCTGCAGCGACTTAATGTGACAGGGAGGGTTCATACCCGTGAGGGACCTCCATCTTCTCTGATGAGGAAAGGGGAGATGGAGAGAGGGGTGTACAAGGGGGGACAGGGAGGAGGGAAAATGTGATGCAATAAAGATGTAAAGTAAATAAATAAAATTTTAAAATTAAAGATTCTGTATCTCTGGCCAAAGGTCAGAGACTAAATTTTTGATAAAAGAATGCATAACTGGGAGTAAAACTAAGCTAATCCAGGGGACATATCTAGTATGCCAATGCTATTGGTAAGAGTAACTGTGTCTAAAATGGCAGCAGGTGGGGCTACTAATATGTAGTAAAAATACTATGTGAATAAAACTCATACAATAGAGTGTTACAGTGAAAATGAAAATGATATGAGGAAGCGTTTAGCTTCAGTGAATGAAATCATGTCCTCATTACTGGATCTATAACTCTCCTGATACCACAGGCATAATGGACAGCTGGCCCTCACATGGAATAAAATTAAACAATCACTATGCCCACCTGTGTGCCATACTGAAGACTAATAAAAGAGTAAAGCCTTAGTAAGAACAAGGCTGAGATTGGCTGTCAGCTCTGGTTCTTTCTGTGTAGCCTCAGACACAATACTCAACTTTGCCAACACTATCCTCCTTCTTGCCATAAGGTCAATGGTCTTATAATTGTTATAAGGATTTCATGATACTGTGTGCTACTGAGTCCATAGAACACTCCCTGGAACAAAGGACAGATACAGTGAGAAAGCGAGTTTTTAGGTGCTCTGTGCTTTAACATGGAATAAGACATAAAGAAAGAGATGCTGGTCCTCTGCACAGATTAAAACAGGAATTGATTGATCTGACCAAATTAAATAGTGTTAACTATCCTCAGTTAAGACATCTATAAAATGTATCCAAACATTCAAGAGACTCACATACACATTTTGTTCTGAGACTTCGTGTCCAAAGTGAGATGCTGAACACCTAGGAACATATCCTCACCTACTGTAAATGATTCTGCTTGCTGAAATGAGTTATAATTCAATAACCAAACCTTCATTAATGTTACTTTAAGCGTGTTTTGGGCTCCAAAGGAAAGACTTACTTTAAAATAACTTATTTAATGATTAAAATATAATTACATCATCTCTCCCTTCCATTTTTTCTCTCCAAATCCTTCCATGTGTCTTCTTTTGCTCTCTTTCAAATTCTCAGCCTCTTTTCCTTTTTATTACACATATACACTGTGTGTGTGTGTGTATATGTGTGTGTGTGTGTGTGTGTGTGTGTGTGTGTTCAGATTAGTTTTATGTCAACTTGATAAAAAGCTAAAGTCATTAGGGAAAATGGACTCAATGAAGAAAATAAAATTGGCCTGTAGGCAAGTCTGTGGTGTATTTTCTTGTTTTCTGATTGATGTGGAAGGCCTACCTTACTGTGGGTGATGCCACCCTGTTCTGGTGGTCCAGGTGCTACAAGAAAGCAGGCTCGGTAATCCATAGAAAAGAGGTCAGTACACAACAACTCCATGGCTGCCCCTCAGTTCCTGCCTCCAGGTTCTTGCCTTGAATTCCTTCCCTGACTGCCCTTCCTGAAAGAGTGTAATGTGGAAAAGTAGAAACATCATTTCTTCTCCAATTTGGTCTTGATCTTTGTGTTTTATCACAGCAATAGAAGCCCCAATTAAAACTATACTCATGTGTATGTTTACAGTGATGACCATTTGGGTTTGGATAATCAATTGATGCACACTTCTGTAGGAAAAACTATTTCATCTCCTCCCAGCATTCCTCAGCAGCCTGTAGTTCTTTTGTCTAGAGTGAGAGAGTCTTTGTGAGCCTTCCCCCTTTGACATCAGCATTATTATTGGTGTCCTCCTTGTCCATCTCATAATTAGGCAGGTACGCTGGTAGACTTCATCAATGAAGCTTCTCTGACATTTCTAGAAGACACAATCTCACAGAAAACTTCCTGCTCCTCTAGTTCTTACAGTCCTTCTGCCACATTTTCCAAATTGATTCATGAGCCTTAGGCACAGGGGTGTGTTGTGGGTGTATCAGTTAGAACTGGGCTCTACACTCTCAACAGAGGAATATCAAATGGCTGAGAAACACTTAAAGAAATGCTCAACCTCCTTAGTCATCAGGGAGATGCAAATCAAAACAACTCTGAGATTCCATCTTACACCCATCAGAATGGCTAAGATCAAAAATTCAAGTGACACCACATACTGATGAGGATGTGGAGAAAGAGGAACACTCCTTCATTGCTGGTGGGAATGCAAACTAGTACAGCCACTTTGGAAATCTATCTGGTGCTATCTCAGAAAACTGGGAATAGGGCTTCCTCAAGATCCAGCTATTCCACTCCTTGGAATATACCCAGAAGATGGTCCAGCACACAACAAGAAAATTTGCTCAACCATGTTCATAGCAGCCTTATTCATAATAGCCAGAACATGGAAACAGCCTAAGTGTCCATCAGTAGAAGAATGGATAAAGAAACTGTGGTACATATACACTATGGAATACTACTCAGCTATTAAAAACAAGGAATTCCTGAAATTTGTGGACAAATAAATTGAGCTAGAAATGATCATAATGAGTGAGTTAACCCAGAAGCAGAAAGACTCAAATGGTATATACTCACTTATATCTGCATACTAGCCCAAGGGGCATGTCCCATGAAAGCCTTCACTTACCAGGAAACTGGGACAGAGGGGAGGACATCCTATTGGGACTCTAGATGAGAGAAGCATGGGAGAATAGTAAAGTAGAAGGATCCAGAGGGTCCTAGAAACCTACAAGTAGACCATTATGATAGGCAGATTTGGGCCCAGGGGTCCCGCTCAAACTAAGACACCAGCCAAGGACAATACAGGCAGTAAACTTTAAGCCCCTACCCAGATCTAGCCAATGGACAGAACATTCTCCACAGTTGAGTGGAGAGTGGGGTATGACTTTCACACGAACTCTGGTGCCTCATACTTGACCATGTCCCCTGGAGGGGGAGACCTGGTGGCACTCAGAGGAAGGATAGCAGGTTACCAAGAAGAGACTTGATACCCTATGAGCATATACATGGGGAGGAAATCCCCCTCAGGAACAGTCATGGTGGAGGGGAATAAGGGAAAAATGGAAGGGAGGGAAGAAGGGGAGGATACAAGGGATGGGATAACCATTGAGATGTAACAAGAATAAATTAATAAAACATTAAAAAATAAAATAAAATTCTTAAATTAAAAAAAAAAGAAAGAACTGGGCTCCACAATTTTGCATTTTGATTAGTTATGGTTGTCTGTAATGGTGTCCATCTGTAAAGTGAAGTTTCCTTGATAAAGGGTGGGGGCTACAGTTATCTGAGCATAGGAAGATAAAATAATCAGCATGTAGCTAGGGATTATGGCTTAGTAAAGTGGCTGTTGTATATTCTCCTTCAAGATCTATGACTTCACTAGCCCGAGGTAGTTGGCTAGGTTTCTACTACCAGACACGATGTCTCTGTTGTTGAGCAGGTTTTAAATTTCCTTAGAGATCTGTTGGTCACAGGCAAGGTATGCATGCCACTAATGCACCCTTAAAGTTATTTTATGCTGGCTGTTGTAGTGGTCCATAGCCTTCATAGCTGAGAGTACTGTTGGTTGTTTCTCTTCTTTGAAAGCTTGCATGTTCCTTCTGGTTACCATGAAAGTTAGTCCTCAGAGAGGAAGAGTTTAGGTCACATTCAGCTCGGTCCTCTGGGCCCTATTTCTGAAATTCACAATGTCTTCAGCATTAGGGACTTACTTTCCATCAGGTGGCAACCCCAGAATAGCAATGTATGTTTGTGAGTCTCTTAGACGATTTTGACCAAAACCTCAAAAGAGGTTTTTGGGCCTGGTGTTAGGGACTTTGTCTATGGCTTTTTGGAAAGCATTATCATTCTAGATGAGAAATTTTTATTAAACTATATATGTATATATGTGTATATATATACATATATGTATTTGTATATATATAACATATAATATACGCATTATACTGTGACTTATTTGTATTAAAGGTATTTTAGGTAGATAGTTGACTGTGATTCATTTTTACTTTCCAGACACCTCTACTGTTAGTCAACCCCCTTCTTCTGTATTTATCTCCCTCTACTCTCTAATTAGAGCCCCCATTTCTCATTCTCCCCCCTAGAGATCACATGTATACTGCTATACCCCTTTCTACTTTCTGGTTTCTGTGGGAATGATTTGTTTTGATGAAAAGGACAATGGGAAGAGATCACAAATAGACTAGATAACACTAATGATTTCCCTTCCCATAGCTACAGAAACTATGTTGTAAACTATGGTCATATAGGAATCAGAAATAGGACAAAAAGGTTTTTGTTTTACTCTAGGGCAGTGAATATAGTGGGAATTCCTTTAACTATGACACAATTTCTTTCTTCAGTACTGACCTATCATTTGTATAATTTGTTGCCTTGAAAAGGTGATTGTGCTCCCTAAAATACTGTAATGGATATTATCTGTAGATGTCTTCATGTAGAACAAAATTGTTTCAGAGATCAAATAACTACATTTTATCCTCAGTTACCAGAGTCTATGTGGAGAATGGAATTTCTGATGGAGATCTTTAGTAAATTTCTAATCCTGAGATATTGAGGCTGTACAAGATCTCAAGGGTCATCTAAAGTTAACCTCATCATCTAACAAAGCAGAACTCTGAAAACCATAGGAGGCAAGATCACACAACTCTAGACATAGAAGAGGGACAAAACCCCAGACCTCCTGACCACACAAATGGTGCTCCTAACAGAGGCTGACAATTGATTTAAAATAGAAAGACTTCTACCAAAATAAATAAATAAATACGTTCCCAAAGAACATATTTGTATAAATTATGAGACATCTGAGAAAACAATCAAAATCTTAATGAAATAAGGATGAGCTTAATGAAAATGAAGAAGCCAGCTTAATGATGACAGCCAAAGATTAATACGCAAAGAGTTAACATACCATAGAAAATTTCCACATTTGCATTTTGTTGGCTTAGATGGAATTTGGCATGGAATGAGAGCCTTATATAGACAGATGCCTCTTGTATTTCTTTGAGATTCTAGGAAAAAAACCCATCAATTCCAAGAAGCAGAAGGAGAGACAAAAGCAAATACGAATGAGAAATCACATTAAGTTAAGAAAACTTAGGGGTTAGTAGATGTTCTACAACAGAAAAAAAATATAGAGCTCAAAATTCAATTTTAGCTATCTACTTTATACAAACAAAAAGGAATTGTTTGTGGGGTCTTTTGCAATGTGCTTATCTGTCTTTTCAGGGAAGAGTCTTATTTTATGCAAGGCTCTCTGATTAAACCATGCCATTTGTTGCTATCTTGTTAGAGGGTTTATTGAAAATTGTATCTATAAAGTCAAGGGATTTACCACAATTAAAAAATTTTTTTCATCACAATCCATATAAGTATTGAGAAACATTTTAAATACAAATTCTAGCTCCCAATTTTAAAAAAAAAAATGGGATAAAAGTTCTTAGAACTGTTTGCATCCAAACATTAATATGACTAACAGAACACACTCACTCACAAATTTCAGTGTTGATGGCTGAGTTGATAGTAGGGTAAAATCACATATACTCCCAATAGAGCCATTGTATCAGTGCTGCCAGGATCTCCTTGCGTACAATCTAGCTCATCATCGCACTCAGTTTGAAAATAGCTATATAAGATACAGTTGTCAAAACTGTAATAAATTAAACATACGAATAGATGAAATGCAAAGGCAAATACAGAGAAACTGCTATTTATTTAGACTCACGAGGTTGTTTTTTGGGGGTTGTTTTGTTTTGTTTGCATTGAGGTAATTCTGGGAAAGGAAAACATTTTTAAATAGGTGGTACTGAACAACTGGATTTCTGCAGGGGGAAAATGATTTTTGGTATTTATTCACTTTATATACAAAATTACAGTAGAAACCTCCATGGAAAGTTCCCAGTTTCTAAGCAGGTTTCAGAATAGGATAAAATATCTGTGATTTTTTTTTATAACCAACAAAAATTATATTCACTGACTAAAGATACCGCACATCAGTATTAAAGAGACAATACTACAGACCTGAGCAGTTATTTCAGAAACCAGATTGCCAATAAAGTTATGAAAAATGCCTGAACTCAATAGTAGTAAATCAAGGAAATGCCAGCTATGATCACAAATCACTTGACTATAAAGTCCCCAGAATGATAGAAATTAAAAAGACTGATAATACCATTATGATAATTCACAAAACTAATTATAATTTGATTATATAGTGTCCTTAATATTAAAAATAAAACTAAGCATAAAACTAAATGGAAGAGGTAAGAAAGCATATAAAAATATTCTAATGAATTATAATGACACAATTGTCATGAAAAGCTTATATAATATGGGAGATTTGGTCAAAACACTTCCATCAATAACAATGTATTAATCTAGCTCAGTTTCAACATAGCTCTTTTTTGAGAAGGAATGAATAAAATTATTTAAGATTTCTTAGATATTATAATGTTTTTGTTAAAAAGGATAATTATGGAAAGGGGGTGGTAAAGAAGACACATACCTTACCAGATGCTTAAATTTACTATAACATTATTGCAATCAAAACATTCTGGCACCAATACAAAAATATTTAAATAGACCTATTGGACAAAATTGAGCCCAGAAATAAATCCACAGAAGTGGCATTTCAGTTAGGTGGGAGATGCTTGGTACATTAATAATGATCCTGGCATTATTGCCTCTCCCTACAAGAAAACAAACTGTGTCATCTACCTCTTGCCATATGCCATGAGGAATTCCAGATGGATATAACTCAAATGCAAAAATATTTGTGAAGTTTTTAAGAATTAGAAAATTATGACACTCTTTTAAACCCTGAGATAGAGGAAAACTTTTTTGTGCAAAATATACTTCTTCAAAGCCGTAAGTTTCACTTTTACGATTAGTTCTTTTCATGCAGTGAGCTTTTACAGTATTCATCCCTCCCACTACACACCCACCACATTTACCTACTCACCCAACTTCATGACCTCTTTTTCCACCCTTCAAGTCCAATTCATGGATGTGTGATTTTCCATTGGAGCATGGTTGACCTGCAAGGTGCAACATTTTATTTATTTATTTATTTATTTATTTATTTATTTATTTATTTATTGAGACAGGGTGTCTCTGTGTTTCCTTGCTGTCCTAGATTTGCTTTGTAGATCAGGCTGGCCTCAAATTCACAGAGATCCACCTGTCTCTGCCTCCTTGAGAGATGGGATTAAAAGCATGCGCCACCAGGCCTGTGCCAGGGGCAACATTCTTTTTTTTTTTTTTTTTTTTTTTTTTTTGTGATTTTTTAATTAATTTATTCCTGTTACATCTCAATGGTTATCCCATCCCTTGTATCCTCCCATTTTTTTCTCCCTCCCATTTTACCCTTATTCCCCTCCAAGAAACTGATTCTCTCTGTCCCAACAACCAATTGTCCAGAGCTGCTCAGGTAGGGTAGGACTTCCCTTTCACCTCCTCTCTCCATCTAGCCATAAATTTAAAGAAACATTGCAGAATAAATTCATATATGGCAAATCTACTATAAACAAAGACAAATGATAACATAGGGAAAAGTTTGGCTCTGATAGGGATACTATAGTTCATAAGCAAAAAAGAATGTTTTGTTTCCTTTTCTTTATTTAATCACTTTATGGCCTGATATCAGTCCTTCTCCTCTTTCCCCCTAGGCCCTTCCTCTTGCCTCTTCACATCAGAGATGGGGGGGGCCCTAAGGGGTACCAACCCACCCTGGCACCTCAAGTCAGAGCAGGACTAAGCTCATCCTCTCTGGCTGAGGCCAGACAAGGCAGCTCAGCTAGGGGAAAAGGAGCCAAAGGCAGGGAACAGTCAGAGATAGCCCCTGCTTCCCTTATGAGGGGATCCACATGATGACCAAGCTGCACATCTGCTATATATGCGTAGAGAGTCTAAGTTGGGCCTATGTAAGCTATTTGATTGGTGGTTCAGTCTCTCTGAGCCCCCATGTGGTCAGGTCAATGTATACTACTGTAGGTCTTCTTGTGGTGTCCTTGACGTCTCCAAACCCTTCAATCTTTCCTCCTTCCTCCCACTCTTCCACAAAACTTGGGCTTGGCCTACTGTTTGGCTCTAGGACTCTGCATCAATTCCCATCAGCTGCTTGATGGAGCCTCTCAGAAGGCAGTTATGCTAAGCCCCTGACTTTTTTTTAATGAATGAATAAGTAGGCAAATGCTATAAATAAGCACTTTACAAAAGATGAAATCTCATTGGCCAACAAGCATGAAAAGATGTTCTGCCTCACTACTACCTAGAAAAGTGGAAAGTAAAGTTGCATTTTAACTATATCAGCAAAACTTAAAATATGTATGACATGTGAAACTTAGAGAAAACAAGACAAAACAAATACTGTCATGTTACTGGTGTGACTGTAAATTGGTCAAGGCAGTTCTTATAGAAAGTTGGCATTAAGAAGTCTAGCAACTAGCATTACTAGCATTAAAAGTGAATGCTTTTGACTAAGCAATTTTACTGTAGAGAAACAAAAGCAACAGAAAATAATGACACATACAAGGGTGATTGTTGCAACAATAAGTCTGGCCTGGCATCTGTGGTCTCTTAGGGTTTGCAGGACCTCTGTCCAGACCCTTCTGGCTTTTATGGTCTCTGCTGAGAATTTGGGTGTAATTCTGATAAGTTTGCCATTATATGTTACTTGGCCTTTTTTTTCCCTTGCTGCTTTTAATATTTTTTCTTTGATCTGTATGTTTTGTGTTTTGATTATTATCTGGTGGGAAGATTTTTTTTTTTTGGTCTATTCTATTTGGTGTTCTGTAGGCCTCTTGTATGTTTATATGTATTTCCTTCTTCAAATTGGGGAAATTTTCTTTGATGATTTTGTTGAAGATATTTTCTGGGTCTTGGAGTCAGGCATCTTCTCTTTCATCAATGCCTATTATCCTCAGATTTTGTCTTTTCATGGTGTCCTTGATTTCTTGGATGTTTTGTGTCAGGAATTTTTCAGACTTAGAATTGTTCTTTTATGGTTGCTTCAAGTTCTACGATTGTCATCTTTTTGTCCCAAGATTCATTTATCCATCTGTTAGAGAAGTTTGCCTCTGTGTTGCTTGCTTTCTTCTCTACAATCTCTCATTCCCGTTTTTCTTCTGTCTGTGCCTGTATCATTGCTTCCATTTTCATCTTCTGATATTGAACTCTTTTATTGATTTCCTTCATCTGATTGTTTGTATTTTCCTGAATTTCTTCTAGTGCCTCTCTACAGCCTTCTTTAATGTCTTCTACCTGTTTGGCTGCATCTTCTTGCATTTGTTTATGGATTTTATTTGTTTCTTCCATTATCATCTTCTTACTAAGGATTTGAGGTCATTTTCTTGTATTTAGATTGTGTATGACTTCTCAGGGTTGCCTTCTTTGGGATAACTGGGATCTGGAGATGCCATATTGTTTTGGTTTTTGTTGTTTGCATTCTTATGCTGGTCTTTAGTAGTCATCTTCCTGTCTCTGATGTTGGGAGGTAGCTTCTGGTGTCCTTCACTGGTTGTTGAGAGCAGATACTTGGTGAGTGATTATAGGTCGAGGGTCCTTGCCTGTGAGGATCAGGGAATTCTTCGTGGAACAGGCAGGTGACCTGGTTTCTGCTCCAGGAAACTTTGCTCCACACCTTAGGCTCCCCACTGGTTCAGCAGAGGTAGGCTTCTGCCTGGTCCTGATCAGATAGCACACCTGTGGTGGTTCAGTCCCTCTGCACTGAGGCCGCTGGTTAGTTTTCTGTCCTGACCCCTCAGGGTTGTCCAGCCTCTCCAAAGAGTGTGGGAAACCCTGCCAGACTGTGTAGCTTGGCTAGGCTGGGTTCTATCTGCCCAGTTGTGCAGGCATAGACCACTGTGGCCAGTAGATTCCTGCTCGGATCCATTCAGATAGCATACCTGTGGCGGTTCAGTCCTGCTGAGATAGGGCTGCTGGTTAATTTTCTGTCCTGACCCCTCAGGGCTGTTCAGCCTCTCCCAAGAGGGTGGGAGACCCTGCTGAGCTGTGTAGCCAGGTTAGGCTGGGTTCTATTTGCCCAATTGTGTAGGCAAGGTCTGCTGTGGCTGGTAGCTAGCTTCCTGTCCAGTTGCGTTTAGACTGATGTGGCTGGATAACGTGTTCACAGCTGCCTGGGCTTCCTTGTGGCCCCTGGAACTTTCTGTGGACTGGCGTGGGATGGGTGGTGAGGGGTCTAAGGATAGATACACCCATTTCCCTGAGATTTCCCCAGGCCAGGAGCTCTGGTGCTTCACTGCCAGGAGCTCAGTCCCATATACCGAGTGCGAGTTTTAGAGCCCGGCTGCAATCTGCAGGTGGGTTCTGGTCCAGAGTCTGGGGACCGGGCTCCCATCGTCCATGGGATCTTCGTTGACCTGGGGCCAGACCTACCTGTGCGGGACCCCACTTGTCTACTGTTCTCCTGTTCTTGTGGTCTGTGGCTCCCAGTCAGGTCCCTGATCTCCGTGCAGTAGATCAGATACAGTGTGTGGTAGGCACCACCATCTTGGAAATCCTAGATGTCTTAATTATAGCATTCAGGAGGGAGAGGCAGGTGGATTTCTGTGAGTTCAAGGCCAACCATTCCACAAAATGAGTTCCGGGCCAGGCAGAGATATAAAGTGAGATCCACAAAATATAACAAACGAATTAAATGATAAAGGATTGTCTATTATACTGGAATTAGACTTACAATAAAATCTTTCACCTAGAAAATGGAGCATAAAAATATTACCTAAGCTAGTATAGTGAATAAAAAGAGTGAATTCTGAATTCAAACTCAAGAGGGAAAGTAGAGTACCATGGAATGCTACCTTATTTTCTTCTAAGCCTTTGCTGTTTATGTTTTATTCTCCACGAGGAATATGTTGCCAAGCTCCACAGACTCTTGTGAGCAGTAAGAATATACACCTAAAAGCATTCCACCTGCTGCTCAGAGCACAGACTTCATTCTTAGACACAGAGAAAGACAACTGCTGCTTGGAGCTGGGGAAAACCTGGAAGGATTCTGTTTTCTTTCTGCTCACTTCTCACCACACCACAGAACATGACTGCCTTGGAGACATAATGCGAAAGAGTGCAGAAAAATGTGGTCGGCCTGGGTAAACAAGCATATTTGGCCAGGTCATCTTCCAGAACGCAAACATGTGTTCGTACAATAATGTGAGAAAACAATTTACTTGTCTTGCATGCAGCAGACAAATTGATCCATATGGAGAACATATCTACCTTAGCTTTCTACTTTTGGAGACTGGATCAGAGGAAAATAATTACATGAGATTATCAAAATCTCACAGCTACTGAATTGTCTTTTTGTTTTGTTTTGGTTTGGTTTGGTTTGGTTTGGTTGGTTGGTTTTGGTGTTGGTTTTTCAATACAGGCTTTCTCTGTGTAGCCCTGGCTGGCCTGGACTTACTTCGTAGACCAGGCTGACCTCAAACTCACAGAGCTCTGCCTACCTCTGTCTCCTGAGTGCTGGGATTATAGGCATGTGCCACCACGACAGGCTTGTTCTTCCTCTTTGTAATCCTCCCTAATAGAAGCTCTTCAAATGAACAGCAAGAAAACACTGGTTGAGCTTCTGCAAACATAAATTAAGACCTCTTGAAAGTTGTACAACAAAAATACTGCCTTAAACATATATATGACAAATTTGCTACTGGAAAAAATTCTGAAACAAATTCTTTTCCGAGCACATAAATACTCTTGTAAATGTTAGACTTGAATATCTAAGTACTTCTATGTTTTTCGATATATTCTTAACTGGTGACAACAAATGATGCATGCCATCTTCACAGCAGCTATAGAAGTCACTGCAGTGAACTTGTCAGATCTGTCAATAACTACTAAAAAAAGGCATGGTGCTTATTTTCCACTATATAACATTCCCACGTGTTTTTGCTAACCAGAATAGATCAAAGTGGCTAGCTTAACTCAACCACTCCTCTCCTGGAAGTCCTATTCTTTCTGTCTTGCCTTTTATATCTCTGCTACCTTTCTTTAGGTTTTTAATTTATTGATTACACTCTTTTCTCAGCTGCAGGGATCACTTGTTTCTAAGTATCTGGCATTAGTGGCCGATAAACTGCTGTATTAATACTTTGGAGCCTTCCTTCAGAGCCTTTGTCAGGCTCTCTTGGTAGATTTCTATCTTTTGAGGTCTTATTTCTAAGCATACTGTATTATGCACTATTAAAACAACATAATGTTCAGCATTGGTCTCAAAGCTTACAAATGGGAGTAGATGAAAACTCACTGCATTTAGGGATAGGGGTGTGGGCTATCACAAACAGCCCCCCTTCCCTGTTTTTATTCAAGACCCTTGTGCTTTCCTTGAGACATGATTGCTCAGCTCCAACAGTGCACTCCCATTAATGTAGCATTCATCTCAACAAATTTTCAAGGTGTAGTACATTACAGTCACTAGCAAGAACATCACAGACTGAAAGGCCAAGCCTCTGATTCTAAGGAGTTCACAGTCCAACAAAGGGGAAAAAACATTCAGTTGCCAAGTGGCTACATAGAGAGTGATGATGTGTGCAAAAGGCATCAGCAAATGGTGGAAATATTGAAGTTGCTCTCAAAATGATATTTGCAAGAAAATGCATGAATAGTAGATAGGTGGGAAATTAGAATTTATGGAGAAATGATGTTTAGACGATTCCTCGCCTGTAACCCTAGCTATTCTTGAGCTGGTTGATTGTTAGTTGGGAAAGTACTTGCAACACATGTATGAGAAACAAAATTCAAATCCTCTATCCCCACATAAAATCTAGGCAGGGTATAAAGCATCTGTAAATACATTGCTAGGAGGCCAGATACAGACAGATCCCTGCAGTCCAATGGAGAACTCTCTAGTGTTCTCATCATCCTAAAAATACATTTAACCCTCCCACTTAGCCCCAAAGTTAAAGCATCCAGAGTCATGTTTTGGGGGAGAACAAAAGAGAAGGATAAGAAAAGTATGCTTCCCACCTGAGTTCCATGAGTCAGTGGCAACATTTTAATCAGTACTTAAAGGAGAATTCTAAGCCTCCGTGCTTTAACTACATTCCTTCCAACTAAAGAGACTATCAATAAATGGGTGTCCTGAAAATGTTTGAGAGGTTTTTGTTTATTTGGTTGCCTTTGGCTGTTGCTGTTACTATTGTAGTTGCTTTTCTGTGGATCTCGCATCCTCCCAGGTGAAACTCTGGGATGAGACTTGCTGGGTAAAGTGAGGCAGGCTTCCTGTGTCAGCCTGGCTGGTGACCACATAACCTGAATGAAGGAGGGAGCCTTTCAAATCTGGTTTAGATTCCCTTTGAGTAACTCCATGCACTTTTTTGAAACTGTAAGAATATTAAGGATTAAAATATCACTTTTAAAATCTTTGTAAAAGATAAAAATCTTTGTGCTGTGCATGTGTGTGTAAGACAGACAGACACACACACAGAGAGAGAGAGAGAGAGAGAGAGAGAGAGAGAGAGAGAGAGAGAGAGAGAGAGAGAGTTGTGACACACATTCTTGTGTGTAACACAGTCATGTGAGTGTCATGGTGCACACGTAGAAGTCAGAGGACCACCTCATGTCAGCCCTGCAAACCTTCTACCTTGTGTAATCTGGAGTCTCTTGATTTTTTGCTGCTTTGTGTGTCGGGATAGTTTCCAGTGATTCTCTTCTCTCCATCTCCCATGTCCCTATAGAAGACCTGAGATTACAGACCCATAGTCTACCATGTCTGTCTTCACATGGGTCCTGGGATTTTTAACTATGATCCTCACATTTATACAATAGGCACTTGACCCACTGACCTATCTGCCCAGGCTTCTCTATATGTCTTGTAAGTAAGGATTTAAGATTAGATATTACCTTTCACATACATAATAACTATTCACCATGATAATATTACTTGTATAAACTTGTCTATTGAGTATATTACTTCATGAGTATTAAATAATAAATATAAAAAGATAAAATAAGCATTTCCTCATAAAGCTTCAACATATTAAATAATTTTCAGCAAATAATAACCTGAAAATAGTGTGAGTCCCAAGTAATTCAGAAACAAAATATGGACTAGCATTAATCCAGGAGGTTATTGGAAATGACTTGGGGTTCTATGGATTTCCTCAGAGAGATAATGATGCAAGTTAAATTTGGGGTACCTATCTTCATTTGTACATCTGGTTCCTAGTTATTCAACGTTACCCTTGATTATATTATTTCCAAGGTGACAAACCTCCACAAATATCCAAAGGCCCCGGAACATGTCATCTACTGATCAGACTTCCTCTTTACACAATAGAAACTACTAGCGCCAAAGCAGGCTAGAAAGTTGAGTCTTCATTTTCTATAGACAAGGCATTTGAAAATCCAGTCATTGAAAGTCTGATTGGGCCTATCACTGTGCAATCTTATGCCAGTGCTGGAATATGGGTAGTTATTGCAAACTGAGAGCATTCCTTTATAATCTGATGGCGATGCACTAGACAGCACTTCTGCTCTCATAAGCCTATAAAAGAAGGCAAGCCTACCCTGGCAAATCCCATTAGTGATGCTGCAGCCATGCTTCGCCTCCATTTAACCTGGCCAGGTATTAAAACATTGACCGTGAGATTTGAAGTCAAAGCCACAGCTGCAGAAAAGGCTCACTGAGTGTTAACCCCAGGGCTGAAAAACCTTTGAAAACCAAGCTTTCACATTCACCATGAGGCTTCATGGGAGAATTTATGGAAACTGCCCTTTGCTGTGTCCTGGATGCAATAAGAGCTTGCAGAACTTCTGGCTGCCTTCCCTTCCCTCCTTGATCGTTCACGTCATGTGTGGAGTCTTAAAACACCCATTAATAAGATAAAATTCCAGATTTCTGAACCACTGAGGAAACCATCCGAAGTCAGAAAGATAATTGTTGCTCTGGTGGGCAGCCCACACTGTAATTGTACCCTCCTAGCATGTCATTTCTTCTACTTAAACAGGGTTCCATTCCGTTTGCAAAGAGCTGTGGGAACGCGGCCACCTACACAGGGTGGGTCTTTCATAAGCCTGGTGCTGACCACAGCCTGCTTCAGAGTTGGATCTTATGGAAAACCACCGGCGTTCTGTCAAGAGCATATTCCCAAGCTAATCCATGGCGCTATTTGGAAATGGCCTTCGGTATGGTCCTTCATTGTTCAGGAATTCTCCCTTTGTTTACAGCTAGCTGCCACACAGTGACAGGAACTTCGAGAATATTTTTTAAACTCCCCTTAAAAGGGCTATTACAACGGTTCAGCAGGTGAAGGCATTCGCAGCCAAGTCTAATGACCTGAGTTCAAATCTCCAGGGCCCATGTAATTAGGAAGGGTCTGCTGATTCCTATGTACACACTGTAGCACACACACACAAACACACACACACACACACAACACACACAAATAAATGCAATAATAATTCCTTCATAAAATTCTGATAACAGAATAAATTTTTTTAACCTGAGAAATTAGGAATGTGTGAGAAGATGCCAGGGGCTTGTTCAAAGTCTGCTTATTAAACCTCAGTCTAGTTAGCAGCAAGTTCCTCCCTGTTAGTTGAATGAGAAATGATCGGCAAGGAGCCTTCTGGCTCTAAGTTTGTATGATTTAAAGAGGACTGGGGCTTCCTGAAGAGCATGGCTTTTTAATAATGTGCGAAGTGCCTCTGAACCCTTAAGCTCTTCTTCAGAAATTCATTTCAAGGGACTGATCGCTCTTCCAGTATTCATCAAAGCCCAGGCCTGTTCTCACTATGCAAGAGCAAGCTTCTAGTCAGGACCGTGGCCCCTCTGCTCCACACTGCCTGCGAGGTGAGGCATGCATGCTTAAGTGAGCTTCACAACATTGGGGTAGACCGATAGAAAATGTTTAAAGAAAATCAAATGTTTCCTAATCTCTTCATCCCAGCCTAAAGTAAGGAACCCAATGCAATGTTCTATGGATCTTAGTTGCCATTTTCATTGAAATTCATAATCGTCTTCAGTCTCAATTTTTCAATATATTTTTTCATACAATGTATTCTGATCATGGTTTTTTCTCCCCAGATTTCTTCCATATCCTTCCCAACTTGTCACCCATCTAACTCCATCTTTCTTCTTTCTTTCTATAGAAAACAAGCATGCAATTTTTTTTTAAAATGAAGAAGAAATAAAATACAGGAGACCATTTTCATCCTACTGGGATGCCTTGCCTTGACCATCCTTGATATAAGATTTTGTGCCTAGTCCTTATTTTTTGAAGGGAGAGTCAAGATAGGGTTTGTCTGTGTAGCCTTGGCTATTCTGGACTCACTTTGTACATCAGGAAGGGATCTACCTGCCTCTGCCTCCTCGAGTGCTAGGATTATAGGCATGTGCCACCATGCCTGGTCTTCTGCTTAGTCGCATTGTATCTTGCTATGTAGTGATTGGTTGATATCCCTGGGAGGTTTGTTCCTTTCTAAAGGAAAACTGAGGATCAAAGGGGAGGGGGGATTCTGGGGGGAGGGGAAAAAGGAGGCTTCTGTCAGGGTGTATTGTTTTAGAGAAGAATAAAAAATACAAGAGAAATACATATATGTATGCACATATACACACAATAAAACATAAAATACATTAAAAAGCACTGTTATATACCAGCAAAAAAAAAGTAAATAATGCCCAAATAATGCAATATGGGGCAATTGCTGGGCATATGGACAGCCCTTCAGAGTGAGTGGTTTGTAGACCCAGTGAGATTCTTTTGGAGGAAACTTATTTTTACTTTGCAAATGGTTGCTAACTGGGAATAGCATCTTGACTATGATGGGCACTTGTGTCCACTTCCCCCTGTCAGCACTAGAACTCCATCTGGTTTGAATCTGTACAGGTATGCTTGTGGCCACAGTCTTTGTGAGTTCATATGTGCACCAGTCCTGTGTCTGGAAAATACTGTTTTCTTGGTGCCCTTCATCCCCTCTGGCTCTTACCATCTTTCTGCCTCCTCTTCCACCCTGAGGGGAGGGGTTTGATGGAGACATCCATAGGACTCGCTATTCCCAAGTCTTTCCTTGCATGTTGTCCTGTCCAATTATGGATGTCCGTATTAGTTCCCAGCTACTATAGGAAGAATCTTCTCTGGTGATAGCTGAACATGTCCTCCTTCTGAATTCTTAATCTGGGTTCATCTTAAATTTATTGTAAGTCAGACCTCTGAGCTGCACTTGACAATCCAATGTACGTGAAATTTATAGCTCAAGTTTGGACAGCTTTCTCTAAGCCCCCCAGGTATGAAAAGAGACAAATAATAAATAACACTCTGGGCATGGATTTAAGGAGTGTGTGTGTGTGTGTGTGTGTGTGTGTGTGTGCACGCGCGCACGCGTGCACACGCACTCATAATTACCAGATAGGGTGGTGATTAATATCACTGTATTATATCTGGAGAAACTGAGGTGGAGTAAGCTTCCAAAGGTTATAATTGTAAGACATAGAAACAACATAGCCTCAAAGTCAAACATTGCCCTACAAGAGATCCAAGTGAGATAGATATACCCTGGACATAACTTCCAGACATTCTGGCTTAGATACAGAAAAATGGATTGCACCTGGAGAGAGAGAGAGAGAGAGAGAGAGAGAGAGAGAGAGAGAGAGAGAGAGAGAGAGAGAGATCTGCTGGGAAAAGCACAGGCTGGCTCATAAGAGCTAGTCGTAAGATCTAGGGAAATTTCATCAGACAGTTAACTTTACAATTTCATGCTGGTCAGTTTGTAATTGTCCGTGACACACTATTGATGCACAGTCAGCTATTGCTGTTAACCAGACACTGCCCTCGACCCCTAAGCCCACTGAGCCAGTTGATAAGTGTGTAGCTGCTCACCACTAAGTGACTTACTTGTTAAAAAGTCTTTGTTGATTCTAATATCTAGATATGGTCACATTCCTAGCAATCAGTTAACCCTCATTAGAGTGAGATCCAAGGATAAGATGCTCACTTTGGGATCTATCATTTGCTTGACAAAAGAATCTAGAGGACAGGGCAAGAGGATGAGGATGGGTTGGTGAGCACTTGGCATGCATGAAACCTACTTTTATTTTTAATTCGTGTTTATTCTTTATCCCAGCTTGAATTTACATTACTATTTTATCTGTTCACATTCAATTACTGATTTTTTAAAAAAGATTTACTTTATTTTCAATTAAGTGTGTATGTAGGAGAGGAGTGACATACACGTAAGAGCACATTTTCACACAGAATCCAGAGGGAATCTGGAAGTTAAGGCATTCTTAAGGCCTGTGATGTATGGACAGGGCCCCAGCAGGGACCACTGCAAGAGACATAGTGCCCTCAACTTTTAAATTACCATTTTGTAGACTAGAGGGAGGACTCTGTGGCTTAAAGTACTTGTTGCTCTTACAGAGAACCTGGGTTCAGTTTCTAGTACCCACCCACTTGGTGGCTCACAGTCATCTGTAACTCCAAGTCCACTTCTAATATCCATTGGAACCAAATATGCATGTAGCATATGCAGGCAGAATACTCACTCATGTAGAATAAAATAAATAATTACTCTTAACTTCTCACTCTTCCCTTAGAACTCCATTGGAATTGTCTTTTCTTTTTAAAAGATTTGCTATCATTAGTTTACAGTATGTGTAAGTGTGCGGTGTGTGTGTGTGTGTGTGTGTGTGTGTGTGTGTGTGTGTGTGTGTGTGCGTGCATGTAGATGTTTGCATGTGAACGCAGGTGCTTTGCAAAGGCCAGAGGCATTGCATTCCCTGGAGCTGCAGTTATAGGTGATTGTGAGAACCTGACATGGGTGCTGGAACTCAAACTTGGGTCCTCTAGAAGAGCAGCAAGTGCTTTTAACCACTGAACCACGCATCCAACTGTGAGACTTTGTTTTCTTTTATATAGATTTGTGTTTATAAAGAAGCATATTTTGAGCCAGGTGGTGGTGGTGGTGGCAGTGGCAGCGGCCTTTAATCCCAGTGCTTGAGGGGCAGAGGCAGATGGATCTTTGTGAGTTTGAGGCCAACCTGGTGTACAAAGTGAGTTCCAGGAAAGTTGAGGCCACACAGAGAAACCTTGTATCATAAAAAATAAAATTAAATAAAAACCACAAACCAAAAGGAGAAACGTATTTTGATTTCAGAAAGAAAGAAGCCATCACAAACATGACAGATAGAGAATGACTTTGTGACCTGTCTTGTGATCTACTGTTACATAAACATCATGTAAATTTAGCAGTGCTTGTGTGTATATATGTAGGAGGTGTATGTAATCAGATGTGTATTTATATGTGTGGAGGCTAGAAGACAGCCTTGGGTGCTGTTTGGTGTTTGGAATGTTGAGATAGGCTCTCTTAAAATGCCCTTCAACTTGCCTAAAAGGCTTGGCTGGCCAGCCACTGAGCCCCAGGGATAATCCTGTAGTTTACTACTGAGCTCTGGGATTGCAAAGGTATCCATCCCAGCATGCCCAGCTTCTTTAATGGGTGTGGGAATCAATCAAACTCACTTGGGTTCTCATGCTTGCAACTGGACTGTCTACACAGGTCCCAAGTTTAGTAATTTAAGACAGTAGTGACTTGTTATTCCTTATTATTTCAGTGAGTAAAAAAACTCACAGTGTTATGTCCAAGGCCTTAATTAGAGGACTTCATGGTAACATCCAGAATCATCTACACACTTGTCTATTCACACATTCAGCATTTGATTCTATTCTTAGATGACACCTCAGGTGGAGCTACTAGACAGAGCCCCTCCCTATGGCTACCACAGTGGTCTGGGATCCACACCACTATTCTGGGTACATTATCAGCATGTGCTGGTAAACAGAGAGAACTGGGTGGAGGAGACATGCAGATACAGAAATGGCAGGGAGAAGGGTGATAAGAAATCTATAGTCTAATCACAAACTGTATCTGAGGACGCCTATGACATCTTCGCTGCCACACTATATTGGTCAAAGCACTTTGCAAGTACTATAGTTTTAATATCCAGAGAACACTGTCAACTTGCTCTAACAATCAATGGAATGGATATTTATTCCTGAAGCTCCATTTAAGAAGATAGAATTTGTCAGGGTGCCGCCAGATGAATATGGAACAAATCCTCAGATGTTCCTTAAATAGCTGTGCCTTCCAAGTTCAATGATAAATATATGACATATCAAAAATAGTTATATTGCAGAGGTAGGCAGATAACTGATAGGTAATACATAGATAATAGATAGATGATAGGTAGCTATAGATAGATGATTGATAGACAGGTTGATAGATAAATGACAGATTAATCGATACGTATGATAGATAAATAGATATAGATCACAGATAGATGATACATAGATAAATAGATAAATAAATTAAAGACAGATGATAAACATATGCTAGAGATAGATAGATAGATAGATAGATAGATAGATAGATAGATAGATAGATAGATAATAAATAGACAACACATGTATGAGTCAGAATAATTCAGTACAATACCGTTTTCTAAGTTCCACTTGCTTCACTGAAAAATGCTTCTCCCAGATGTTGACAAACACTTACATAGTCTAAAAATATTTCTAAGCTCCTGTCTGAACCTGGGCACTGTGCCAGAGTCTGAAGAGATAATGACAACATTACAGAACCACTTCCCCTAATGAGCTACACTTTTTCAAGCAACATAAACTTAAAGGAAATAGGAAATTACAAGGGATGAGTTTTTGTATGATAACCATGATGAGGATAAAAAGTGCTGTGGGGGCATTTTGAATAGATACATCACTGAGGTTTGAGAATTCCACAAGCAAGTTACACCTGGAGTAGTAAGCAGCTCAGGAAATGAATGCTCACGATAGAGGAAATGGATGGGATAAATGAGTTCAAAGTGGAAGGCAAAGCAATTCCACAATTCCAGAAACAAAAGAATATGACACTCAAAGAAGTGTGACTGGTTCATTGTGGCTAAAATGTTCATCTTAGTTATCAGACCTGGACATAATTGCAGCTAAAATGTTCCATGGAATATATATCAAGAAAGATGTCAGTCATATTTAAATTGGCTGAGGCCATTAATCAGGCCTTGTGATCCCAAAGTGCTTTGCTCTGGATTCCAAATGTCCTGTGCAAAGAAGTTAGGGTATAACCTCAAATCAGAGACACTTCCAGTATGCTGTGCTCTCCAGAAAAAAAATTGTTATATTTCTGTCCAGCCCATATGACAATGTCTAGTGTTTCTATCACAGAAAGGTGTAATAATTCTTTGTTGAGTAAATGAACTTTAAACAACTCACCTTAGTTCTTTGACCTTAAACTTGAATCTTCCCCTCTGAATGTCCATTTTTATAGAAATGCACCTGTACAGTCCTCCGGTTAGTCAGTTTCTGGAAAGGAACTTAACTCCTAGCTCAGGTATAGGTTCCTAAACTTCAGCCTAAGACAAGATCAGCTATTAAGGGGTTCCCAATGAAACCATCACTCAAGGCTTCTCTGACAGTTTTTCTGTGCACTTAAAGGGAGAGCTGCATCTGGCTGTTTCAATCAGGATCTAACAGAAGTTACAGCAGCAACACATGAGTCAGTGATGGTCTCACACCAGCACTAGTGTTCCACTTGATACATGTGCACTGGAGAGGTCACAACAGAAGGCTATAGACTTGAAGTTGGGCTTGATGCATCAACCTCAACCTAAAACACCTGTCAGCAGTTTGATTCATCTGTCTCTTTTAGCCTTTGTATTAGAGAAAATAACAATAACACCCAGGCAGTACTACTCAAGTCTCTCTTTCAGCATCAAGTGTAACTATAGATGGAAGTAGAATTTTACATGATGACAGAGAATGCCTAATTTATAGTTTACCTTTGCATTTTATAGCATTAACAATAAAGCCAGCATCAAAGAGCACCATTGTATTTGTCTTCCAGATGGTGCTTCATACACTTGCAACATACTTAGACTTTGGAACAGCTGCTATATTGTAGTTGGTGTGTGTAGTCATTTTCTTCCTACCCAAATGGAGGAAGGCAAACCTATCTCTTTTACCCTCAATGGGCTTGCCATGTATCATTTGTCCTCTCAAGAAAGGGCTTTCTCAAGATGTACTCTTCCTCCTGCCAAAGGGATCCGGTTAGATGTTAATGACCTGAGTTCATCCATCAGAATTGGCCAAAGTAAGGAAGAGGCAAGTAATGACGTGGAAGCTATAATCCTGCTTCCCTGGATGATTCCTTTATATAATGAAGCATATCTTCCCCAAAGTGTACTGAGTCTTTGCCACAGTGAGTCTGGTTCTGACAGACACTGGCGTGTTCAAGCTGGAAATTCATATCTTCAAAATTGGTCAAGGCTACTTTAAATGAGAGGTGCTTCGTTCTTCATTATGTTTTCCTTATTAATTTGAGGATATGGTACAAATAGAGATACACAGCCCTTAACTTAAGCCACAGAATTCTACAAATCTCCCAATCAGCTTCTATCTTAACCTTGGCCTTCAGGTCTTTCTTTCTTTTGTAGAGCTTCATGATATTTTATTGTATGCATAACCTTTTCCAGCTCATTTTCCCAAATCTGAGTTTAATAATTAGTTAACAACTTAGAGAAGAGAAAGTAAGAATGTGGACCCTGATTTATTGTATTATTCACTAGCGATAGTTGTGTTTTCCTGTGACCTTGTAGAAAACTCTTTTCTTCTCTTTTCAGTTTTTTGTTTGTTTGTTTTTGTTTTTGTTTTGATTTGATTTTCAAGACATGGTTTCTCCTTGTAGCCCTGGCTGTCCTCGCTGTGTAGACCAGGCTGGCCTTGAACTTACAGAGATCTACCTGCCTCTGTCTCTGCCTCCCCAAGTGCTGACATTACAGGAGTGAATCACAGAATCTGGCTTATAAAATAAAAAGCTAGGGAGCAAGAGAGATGGCTCAGAGGTTAAGAGCACTGAGTTCAATTCCCAGCAACCACATGGTGGCTCACAACCATCTGTAATGTGACCTAATGCCCTCTTCTGGCCTGCGAGTGTACATGCAAGCAGTGCACTGTATACATAATAATAAATCTTTTTTAAAAATTAAAATAAAATAAATGAAATGAAAAGCTTATGCAGAGAAGTTACAACAGCAGTAAGTCTGTTGATCAGGGGACACAGTTTGGAAACAAGAAATCCTTTATTTAAGTAACAGATTGTATCTAGAGTCAAGTGTTCACCTCGCTGTCACACAGCATCAAATATGATCTCTCCAATACTCCCAGCTTCTCCGTGCTCTCACAGTAGCCTGAACATGTCCTATTGCTACTACTGCATAAATCCATGTCTCCACAAGTGCCTTCTGAGAATCTTGGCCTACAGTAATGGGCAATCAATAGCAGAGAGCTGATTTGAACCAGGGCTTTTCTGATGATATCAGACCCTCCAAATTCTGGGTTTTATGTTGAAACTTTTTATCTGAAAACGTGTATGAAAACTCTATCCAACCACTCATCTGGAATCATTACTCTTGTAATAACAACCCTATATCTTTGGTTTAGGTGAATTAATACTACCTTCCATTTAGCTTTTTTGTCTAATATTCTTCAAGTAAAATTTGCTTAACTAGAAACTATCGACGTTCTTGCCACAGATGTCCTGGGAAATATTTAGAGTCCTAATGACTAAGAAGAAGGACTTACCATCTAAATCCAGCACATCCTATATTTTTGGTCTTTATGCAAGAGATACTAAAAAATGTGGGAATGTTCTCAAATGAGCACCAGAAGTTTGGACTTGGGAGAACCATAAGTTCTACCATTCACTTTGATCTCTCACTAAGACTTTCCTTCTTGTCTATTGAGAGGAGGACTGTGCCCTGCTAGCAAAAAATGCTTTTGTGGAAGAAGATACTGTTGGACTGGAAACCCCAAAGCATCACTCACATAGCTCTTCCTGAGAAAGAAGCAGATGCACTCAGAACAGCCCAACAGCAAGCTAAGGAGAGAGGGATTGTCATTCCACCTCCGATGGTGGCCAGGGCTGTCCTAGGTCCAGCTGTTTCCGGCCTCCGGGCTTCCAAACAGGAAACAGACATGAATAATTGTCATGCAGGCCAGGCCAGGTACTGTTTGCTTCTGGACAGAGGAATCCCCTGGAATCAAAGGTTCCTTTTCTCTAAGGGATGGCTAGACCTCTCAGTGAGATTGCTGTTATCACCTGACAGTGGAAAACTCCAGCATTCCAAAAGCCTGGGATGATACCTCAGTGTTACAGCCCTTCAGTGAAGCCATTGTATTAGTGGCAGAGGTACAAGTAAAGGCCTGCAAAGGGCCAGAAGACAGGTCTGAGACACAGTTCCGGGGGAGGAAGCAGACCTGGCAAGCCCAGAGCTGAATGCGATGGACAGGCTTCAGTGGCTGCTGAGAAAGTTCCACTGCCGTCGCAGCCTGACCATGGCACACTGGGGAACAACAAAAGCCTGAGGTGCTTTGGAGGGATGGAGTAAGAGAATTTATTTCATGAATCATTGACTTATAACATTTGGGCAGTGGGGGGAGGTTTGAGGGTGAGTGTGTTTGATTTGCTGGGGGTAGAGAAGCCAGGGATACTTGATTGCATACGATAACACAGTCCTATCATAAGAGGGGAACACAGTACTTAATTATCCTATTGGTGAGGGAAGATATCCAGGTCCAGCCAAAGGTCATTGATTGAGGCCCCAAACACCACAACATCTTATTAGTGTGAGGTGGGTATTTCCAGGAACCCCCAGCTACTTGCTGAATGGGTTTCTTAGCAGGAAAAGTTTGGGCTTGTCATCTCCCTGAGGGCTATGTGACCTTCCTTAGAAGGTCTGGTGTTCCCCAGATCAGGCAGACAGGGAACCCAGCTAAGAAAGGAAATCTATGATTTATTTTGTGAGCTCAGAAGCTATCCAGAAATGCCTGATTGCAACCTTAATAGCAGAGTCCCACAAGGAATGGTTTTATTATCACATTAGTTTACATAAAACAAGAAGCTCTCAGAAACATTCAAACTTAATAAAGTCTTTTACACATTTCCATGAAAACTGTGTGTGTGTGTGTGTGTGTGTGTGTGTGTGTGTGTATATGTGTGTATATGTGTATGTGTGTGTATATGTGTGTGTGGTGTGTGAAAACCCTGAATGAAGAGGATAAACTTCTTTTGACCTTTGCTTGTCCCCGAAAGGGGTTTAGAATCCGTGTTAAATTCTCTTCAATGTTGTAAGATTTATGAGATAATGAAGACCCTATTGCCCTTAGAAAATAAGAAAAGAGATAGTGGTGCAAATTCTCAGATTAAATTAAAAGAATATTAAAGAAAGATTCAACACATGTCAAAAAAAAAAAGCAGTGAAAAACAGGTGACATCTGAGGAAAAACAGTGTGCAGAGAAAGAGACAACTGTATTGAAGCCATCATATCTCAGAGGCCTATGGCTAAACAAACACCACAGCCTTGCTCTGAGTATTTAAATATATAATTACTTAAGTGTCCTACTAACTAAATTTAAAAACATAATTGTTTAAATCTCTATTGTAAGCAAAATTTTGCAAACTCTAAAATACATTCGGAAAAAAAAAATGTTAGACTCAGCTGCAACTAGGAAAACAATCAAAAGACATTCAATAGCATTGCTCAAGTGATAAGAAAAGATTCAACTACAATTCAGTCTAATTTAGACCAGCATCCAATTAAATTAAAATTTCATGCCAGCCTCAGAGTATTAAAACCTATTTTATTACAAAAACTTTTTTTAAAAAACCTATTCATTTGAGTTTTCTTAAGTATTCCCAGCTGGATGTATTATCTGTATTGAATTTCTCACGCAGTGGGACAGTACCAGGTGTTCCCATAGGCTTAATGAAGATTTGATTACAAGTACAGGGTAAAAGCTGTAATAACAATTTCTGTGTTCTAAATACTATAGTCCTAATATGTCTCAATATAACACCTTTCAGTTATAGTATCTTTATCGCTAATAGAAACCAGGTGGAAATAGCATTATTTGTCACCATCAGCTATTCAATACTTTGTCAGAATTTTACCTTTGTCCCGCTCTTCCAAACCACATCTTACTGTAAGCAGAACATTTGGAGAGTTCACGCCCATAGATGATGGTTAAGGAACTCCAGGAAGGCTGTATTTAAATGTTTTCAAGTGGGTTTGTATACCATGAAGTAAAGTTTCTGAGATAATTTTTAATATCTTTTATTAATTTATTCATATTACATCTCAATTGTTAATCCCATCCCTTGTATCCTCCCATCTTCCCTCCCTCCCTTAAAAGTAAGGCTGTCAAGAAGAATAGAGGATGTATTTGCAGCTAATGTGTGACATTTGGGATAAACTAATAGATCCTTGGAATACAACTTTTAATAAGACTTGAAATACATTCAACTAGCTGGTGTCACCTAATTGAGTTTCAATCCATATATATGGAGACCTTGGAAACCCAATGATTTCATTTCCCCTGCCTTCTATGTTCCTGTATATGTGCCTCTTTTTCTGCCAGCTATATCCCCTAAATACTATCTAAGGAAATGAAATGTCTTTAGTTTTTCTGAGTAACCTTATAAAATTCACTAAGGGATAGGGAGTATTTGAGATCTACTTTGAATACAGGAGGCAGATGATTATTAATCCTAGGACTGATGTGGGATTTAAGGTCCTCTCTGACAGCTGAGATGCCTGTAACTTGTACGGGAAGCACCAAAGAAACAGCTGGTCACACATGCTGGGGTGGGATTTTTGTTGGGCCATTTGTTTTTGAGTCTTAAAGAAATTAGTGAAGTCAGAAGGCTGAAGAGCTGGCTAAGTAGTTCAGAGCACTTGTTGCTGTGGCAGAGGACCAAGATCTATGTCCTTTCATCTACATAGGAGTTCACAAAACAAAAACAAAGCAAAAGAAAAAACCTGGATTCAGTTTCCAGCTCCTACAAGCATCCATAACTCCAGTTCCAGGAACCTGACACCCTCTTTTGATGTCCGTGTGCACCAAACATGCACATAGTACATATATATATATATATATATATATATATATATATATATATATATATATATATGCTGGCAAAACATTCACACATAAAATAGAATGAATAAAATGTTTTTTAAAGATACTGCTGAAGTCATTTATCTCATTTGCGAGATTGCAACCTAGTATATCCAAATTATGATTGATTGGTAAACAATGTTATTTCACAGCCTGCCTCACCTGAGAAGACTTCACTTCCTCCTCTAGCAATACTCATCATCTGTCAGTTTGGGGAAATTTTTTAGAAGTGTTTAAAAACCAAAGGGTGTACATAACTGAAGAGTGTCTTCATGTTTAAGTAATTCCTACTACATAAACCCCACACAACATATCCTATCTAATGTATGAATCCACTTTCTTAGAAAATGTTTTAATAATTTAGCCATAAGTGTTTTTTACAGAAAATATTATTAAAAGATGAGCAATTGTGCCACAATTTCAAATATCCTCCCTTATCTAACCTATCATTTAAAATTGGCTCCTCCTGGAATAAAGAAATGTCTTATGGAAAGAATAACTTGACAATTGTGTGCAGTTAATTAGAACAGAGTTCCTGGTAATTAAATAAGTCTGGTATGCTTTACTCAACCCAAACAGCTACAAGGCTAAGGAGCAATTCAACACATAATTAAAACAGCAATGTTTAGAGTTTGACAATGGACATTTGCAAGCAAAAGGATATTCTGCGGGACACACTGTGACATACTACAGCTTCCACAATGCGATTTTGGTGGTGATGGTGGTGGTTTTTACTCTTTTTTATTTATTTTCTTTTTTGGAAGGGGCAGTTGCAAGGGCAAAAGGCAAAAGGGGGTGGGAAGATGTGTGGGATTGGGGTGCATGATGTGAAACTCACAAAAAAATCAATAAAAAGTTTTTTAAAACTCAAGGTAGATAAATAAAGACAATTTTTCAGTAGAGTAAAAAAAAACGGGCGTGGGTGGAGGGGTGAAGAGGTGTTGGGCAGTTGTGGTGCACACCTTTAGGCCCAGCACTAATGAGGCAGAAGCAGGCAGATCTCTGAGTTTGAGGTTAGCCTGTTCTCCAGAGTGAGTTCCAAGACATCCAGGACTACACAGAGAAATTCTCGGTGGCCGACAACAATGACAAATGGTAAAGAGGCAAAGCCAGTATGGATTTATAACCTATATTTCAAAGTGTGATTTCTGTTAGCCATTAGAATTGGTTCTTTTTTTTATTATAAAATAATTACTTCATATATTTAAGATTATAATATAATGACATAATTTTTCCCTTTCATTTATTCCTCAAAATACTCACATCTACCTCCTTCTGCTCTTTTTCATGGCCTCTCTTTTAAGTTAATTGTTGATACATGCATTGTATCATATATCTGTGAAATTGTGTCTCCTAATAAAGCCAGAGGCTACAACTATAAATTTTCACCAATATGACTGCCTGGGCATAAGCTGAACAATGGCAACAACAGTAGACATGCTACCATGGATGAGAGGAAAGCCCAGGAAGCTTCACTCACACACAAAGAACTAGGCAACTAAGGAACGCCAAGGGCAGGAGAAATGGGCTTCCTTAGGAAAGAACACACCAATATATTACCCAACACCAAATGGTCAGCCCTGAAAACATACATAGGAGTAACATTACTTTCTTATTCTTTGTGTTTTCTGTCGCAAAGTATCCAAAGTGTAGCCAGGTTTTTTGTTGTTGATTTGTTTTGTTTTGTTTTGTTTTTTAAGAACAAGTAATGAGGGAACTAGACAATTCAAGAAGTCAAGGCACAGGGGATGAGGAATGTTGCATTTTCCACAAGAGAAGTTGCCCCTTTGTGGTTTTGAAAAATGCACACTTCTAAATTCACATTCGGAGTCTTAGCTCTACCTCAGAGACACTCTACTCTCCAGAACTTTCAAAATATTCTCTTTTATCCACTAAATGTGCAGTAATTAATTGTGGTTTGTTTTGTGTATAAATAGCATTAATCAAATGTGTATATAGTACTTGTAAACAGTGACCTAGTTTGATAACTGGTAGATAAAAAACAGTTTGGTTCCTTCTATTTGTTTACTCCCACATTACTGGAAAGCGTTATACCCTAGATTAACATTAAAACACATTTGTGTCAATATTTTCCTTCTCAGAATTTGTGTACAAAACACCTTCTAAAACAAAGAGATTTATTGCCTAGAAAGCATGTTTTTGTAACTGTCCATTCACATGTCCCTGTAAGTTTTGGGATTTCGGGATAGCCTCGGAGCTTGGCATAAGAAGGCAGACTCCCTTTCTCAGCGGGGTTCCCACTTCCCCTCATCTGGGGAACCCCCAGAACCTGTAAGGAGTGTCACTATCCCTCAGGGAAGATTACAGGCCCAGCCTTTTTCTGATAAGAAACCTGTTCAGCAAGCACCTGGGGTTTCCTGGAGATACCCACCCTATGCTGATAAGATAACTTGGCGTCTTGGCTTTCAACCAACGACCTTTTAACTGTACCTAGAGATTCTTCCCCCACCCGTAGGATAATTATGTGCTGCCTTTCGCTGTTATGATAGGGCTGTTTCGTTACATGTAGATTAAGTATCCCTGGCACCCTCAGCCCCAGCAGCTCAAACACATTCATCCTTAAAACCCCTCCCACTGCTCAAGGTTGATAACGTCCTTGGTTCACAAAAACAAAGGCTTTCTCTCTCACTCTGCTCCTCCACCAAGACTGTCTGAGTCTCATTTATTCTGAGGAAAAAATTACTATTAGATGCCCAGGGCTTGACTTCCGGTCGGGCGGTTATGGTGGAGCTGCCTTGGCAGCTGCTGAAGCCTCCCCAACCACTGCATGATCGGTGCTGACCTCCAGCAAAGCACCCACCAGGCCTGCATCTCACCAGACCTGTCTTCTGGCCAGTCTTAGGTGTCTGCCTGCATCCTCTACCATGCTTAGCACAGCAGCTTAACAAAGGGCTGTAACACTTTTCGTATCATCACAGGCTTTGGAACTCACACGTTTCCACTGCCATCTGATACCAGCAACCTCATTTTAAAACAGCTAACTATAACACCAGGTGGAAAACTCATTATCTGCCTCACCTAGAGAACAAGTCTCATCTGGAGTGCTCTAAGCTGCTCCTGAGGGAGAAATGGGACCTTTCATCTCGATGTCCGGATGTTCCCATTCTCAAGCAAACAGCATCTGGACCAGCCTGCCTGGATGCAGGACCCTGACTCCTGATGAATGAGGAATGACGTGGAGCAGTACCACCCACATCTACATTGAGTCTTCCCTCCCTGGTCAAACCTGTCTGCAGACTTTCTCCGTGACATACCCAGAGGTGTGTGTTTCCGTGGTGATTCTGAACCCAGTCGAGTAGACACTGAAGGTTAACAATCGCAAATGTCTTTCGCTGATGCTGATGTCACCTCATCCTGAACTTCATCCATTAACTTGATGTTTTCAGTTGACTGTTCTCTTAGATAAAAGCCCTATTTGGAAGCTGGTATGCATGTCTGAATGACTCTATGGAACGGTTTCAGGTTTTTTGTTTTTTGTTTTTTGTTTTTTCTTGTCTGTCTTTGAGTTTGATTTTAGCTTTGTTTGTATCTACTTTTGATTTCCTTTATAATCTTCAGGGTTTTTTTTTTCAGTGTGGTTTTAAATGATATTTTAATTCTATGAAGTGGCAAGGAAAAGGACACAGACATAAATCTATTTCTTCTGTGGGAAAGCAAATTTTCTTGCATATAAATGCAAGCCCTCTCAGACTGATCCAGACAGCAAATTAATTGCTCTGCCTAGAAGTCTGTCAATGTCAAGGAAAGATTCAAACTCAAGATTTTTCATTTTGTCTTAGTTCAGCAGATCATTTATAATCAAGAAATGTCTGCTGAATCCTAAAACCCTAAACACTAGACTACAAAAAGAAGCATCTCTTACCCTTCAGAGGTAAGGAGGATTGTTCTTGGCTGACAGTTTCGGGATGACAGGCATTACGATAGGAGCTGGGAAGCAGAAAACGATGAAGGCTAAAGCTCCACCTACCTTCCCCTTTAGTTGAGCCCAAAGTCATAGTTTATAGACCAGTACGACCCACATCTACCGTGAGTCTTCTGTCCTTGGTCAAACCTGTCTGCAGACTTTCTCAGAGACACACCCAGAGGTGTATTTCCATGGTGATTATAGATCCAAGATGGTCAAGGCAAATGATAAACAAACAATGAAAGATATTATGAAGATGCCTGGGGTGGCAGGAGAATGGCATTGCTTATAGTCACTCTGCTTTGCACCCAATGCATAGCTCTGAAATAAATGCACTTATGTTTCCCTGTCTTCCTCCACAGATACATTAAAGCCCAACTCAAAAGCATGTCAAATTCTATGAAAAACTAAACTACTGTAACTATATAATTTGAACATTGATTATAATTAATCAATATTTTGTCATTTTACTTTAAATGTGGAAGATTTTTTTAGTGTATCATTCAACATTCATGTACCAGGCTTGGAATATAACTTAGTGGCAGAATGTTTGCTTAGCATGTGCAAGGTTCAAGGTTGAACTGCCACATTTCAAATGAATAAGATAAAATAGAAAATGTAACAAGTGCCAAATTTTTCCACATTTAACTTCTTCATTTTCCAAAAGTTAAGATTTTAAAAAATTGTCCTAATGTGTTCGGAAGATTTATTCCTGGGTGCTTCTTCCCTGGAGATGTTACTATGACTATGGTAATGTCAACATGTTATTTATAAATCGTACCCTAGGAAACTCTTGTGCCTTGGAAGTTATTTGTAGGATTCAGTGAAATCCATCTCTCATTGCAGGAAACTCTATTTCTCGTCCAGATCCATACCTGCTGTATTAGCTTCCTTTCCCTTATCGTGATAAAAATATCCTGACCAGAAAGCAACATAGGGAAGAAAGGAATTATTTTGGATTTCAGTTCCAGAGTGGTAGAGTCCATCTTAGCAGGGAAAGCGTGGCAGCAGTCAGGGAAGGCATGACTGAAGAGGCAGGACGCTGGCTGACCACATCTCATCAGAGCACAAGAAGCAGAGAGAGCAAGTGGGGCCAGACTATGACAACCTCCAAGCCTCCCTCCAGCGAGGCACTTGTTCCAACAAGGCTCCACCTGCCAAAGCTTCCATAACCATCCCAAATGAGGACCAAGTGCTCTAACACATGAGCCTACGGGGTAATTTCATATTCAAACCACTGCTTCTAGTAATTCTAAGAGAATCCCATTTCCCTTGTCAGTAAATGGTTCAGTAATAGAGCAGTACTAGTATATCCTCCTGGGGGCTTTGGATACATGCTTATGGTAAGTTTTGAGGTGTGATAGCATCTCAGGTAGTTGAGTTGCTATAGCAACATACAATGGAGTAGGTCACTTGAGAACTACAGAAATTTATCACCTATTTGGAAACGGGAAGTCTATGTAGGCAGAGTTGACATGGACACATTCCAGTGAAAGCCTTTTCTACTCATCCAGGTCCCATCATATTTTGTTTGTTGTTAATTTTGTTTTATTTAGATAAACATTGTCTTGAAACATATCTAAATTCTCCTTAGTACAACTATACAAAAACTACTTTTAAGAGCATTTGCTTAATTAAACATAGAATGGGTAACATAGGCTACGTAATGGTTTAAATGAGATGCCCCCCCCCCATAGTGCTGCGCACTTGCATACTTGGTCCCCACCTCATGGTGTTGACTGGGGAGGCTTAGGAAGTATGGCTTTGCTAGAGGAAGCTTGTCGTTGGGGGCAGCCACTGAGAGATCAAAGCCTCGTGCCATTTGAAGTTTGCCCTCTCTGCTTGCTGCTTCTGGTTCCAGATAAGAACTGCCAGCTTGCTCCTCTGCCAGTCAGGCTGCTGTCTGCTTCCACACCATGATAAGCTCTTATCCCTCTAGAACTGTCAGGACAAATAAACCCTTCCTCAAGTGGCCTTCCCTGGCCATAGCGTTTTATTAGAGCAATAGAAAAGTAGTGAATACATTCTGTTTTCTAAATTTCTGCCCGTTTTATGACTGCTGTAAAATTTGTTTAGAAACCCTATAATTCTCATGTTCATATGAGCTTCCCAGAAGATAAAATAATAGTATTAATTTTACAGGAAAGTCAAGGTAAAGTGCAATTTTTAACAATCAGGTGTAGCTGATATTTATTTCTTCACATTTTAAATGGAAGCAGAAGCACTGACATCACAGCATTGAAAATCAGCACCATCACTAGGAAGCAGGAGCACCTGCTGTGGAGGCCAGGAAGGATCAAGCAAGATTATGAATTGTCCCCTTGAAAGAACTTCTGGTCTCTCTCCGTTGGGTGGGTGATCCAACACTCAGCCAATATCTGGACCAGGTCTGCAGGTTTGAATGTGAACAGTAATAGTTCTTAATGTTCAAAGTCAGAAAAACTAAACCAAAAATCACTGGGGAGAAAAGTGAAATTCACACACACACAAAAGGACAGGTAACTATGGAATGCAGGGAATAGGAGAAATTATATAACCAATTGGTTATATAATACCCAATGTTCAGCCCTGAAAACATACATACAACTAACATCATACGAACTGAGGAGGTTGTATTTGTGTAACTAGAAATACATATAATATATAATGTATATAATATATAGAATATAATATATTGTATATAATTACATATAACATAGCATAATATTTTGTTATATATTATATATACTATTATATTGAGTGTGTATGATATAGTGTATGTGTGTGTGTGTAGATTGCAAAGTTACAATTGCTTCAAAGACAGGCAGGCTGACCACTGCTAATGTCAAAATTAAAGCCCAAACCTGAACAAGAAGTAAACACACACACACACACACACACACACACACACACACACACACAAAGTAAAAGCACTGTGAGCATCTGTAAGCACACTTAAGCACCCTCTGAGCTGGTGCAGTAAAAGGTTTCTAGCAAGACATAATATGAGAAAGCACTAATGTCATAGTAATTTTAAAGGTTGAAATTCTCAATCATCTCTAAGGATTGTAGTTTTAAAAACATAGAGTTGTTGGGAAAGAGTAGGGACCTCCACCAAAAGATATCACGATGATCGAAAATTCAAATGTGGACCATAAAACATTTAGACACGACACGGCAAATTTACTACATACAAAAAAGTCTCTCCAATAATGAAAGAGATGGCAGCCTGCTAAAGAGTGTATTATATACTGCAGCTTCACCAGGCTGTTATGTGAATGACGGTCAATATCCAAATCTGAAATAATTTCAGTGATGGGAATAAACATTAAATATTTACCAGCTGGTGCACTGCTGGATCGATGAGACCCTTCTCCCTCCCATGAGTACACACAAGAACAAATGAATAGGCCCTGGCTCCCAGCAGCAAGAAGAGGTCGCCTTGAGATTGCAAATCAATGGAACCACCATGAGCGCATCAATAGGCTAAGCGATAAATGGAGGCTGTTGTCATTTTTAAAAAATGTTGCAATTGTGGTGGGTAAAGCCATTTTTTTTTTGTTATGTTTGCTTTACATACTTTCAAATTTACTAAGTTAATTCTTAAGGAAATCTTGGCCTGTGTGAAAATTTTGGTTTCCTTAAAAACATAGAAATGTTATGTTTTTGTTTTAATCCCAAGTGTGGGATATGCTGCTGCTTCAGACTGACCACAGCAGATGACTATGATTTTTCTCATGCTCCGGCAGAGGCATGATTTTGCCATTTGAGGGTAGTTTATGTTTGGAATTCTGGGTTCTCTTGAGAAGGTATAAAAATGCCAGATCTCCAAGAGGCCTGGCAGCTGCTGTTCCCACTCCGGCTGCTGATGCTGATGCTGCTCCTGATGCTGATGCTGATGCTGCTACTGTTTCCACCCCTACCCCTACCCTTACCCCTACCCCTACCCTTACCCCTACCCCTACCCATACCTCTACCCCTGCTTGCTCCTGCTGATTATTGCTATGTTTTGTTTGCTGGTTTCTGTTTTCTGGACTGCTGGTTGCTGGTTGAAAATATCCTGACAACCAGATAGTTTAGTCTTTCAATTAAGCTTAGTATGTTAGGGGTTAGGATGTTTTTAGACCAAGAGAGATATTTTAAGTTAATAGAGATGAGATATGATAGATAGTAATCTCCATTCAGAAATTTAGACCCAACAATATATGAAAGATGTTTACTTCAAGTTTGCCTAATACAAATGGCCAAATCACTATGATCGTAACATTTATATAATTCCTGATTGTCTCGTGGTTCTTCCTGCTGTATATAGTTTATTTTACTCATGGTAATAATATAAATTTATATGTTAAAAAATAAACATAATAAAAATATATTTGAAAAAAAAAGAAAAGAAAATATCGTGACAACAAAGATCAAATTTGCCCCACAAACCTCCATGTCCTAATCAGCAGGAACTATTTATTCTAACAAGAATGATGCTCCCTTTCCCTTCTGTCCATCTTTATCTGTTACCTAGTGTTGAGAGTTTGAAAAGGATTGTGGTGGGAAAGGATGGTAGGAAAAAGAATCCAATAAAGCAGCCAAAGTCTGTTTACACTGGCCCAATTGTACTACTTTCTTAAAAAGACATCTTGTCACAAACTCATAAGATCACCTAATATTAAATCCAGTTCCTATTCCTAAAAATAATTTAGGTTCAGATTTTCAGCTTTCACCTAGTGCTAAGAAAAAAGGCAATGTCTAAATTCTTGAGGCAGAATGGGAGACGAACTTACAATGAATAGTGCCGTGGGAGCTTATAAAAGCAAAAAATAATATTTTTCTCCCATTTAATCATTTTTATTCTATCAACTCTTGTGGCTTCTAAGTTATCCTGAATCACAGCCTATGAAAAATTCTAGTGTTGATGCTGTCTATTAGAAACAGAGATACTGAGCTTTAAGTGTACATTTCTATGGAGCAACTGATACTAAGAGGACCATTAAAAATAAGAATGGACATCTTTATACAGCCTTTCACAGACTCACTGAGATATGTCCTGTCCTCAGACACTATGACAGTGTCTGATAACTTCACGGTGCTCACTCCTCCCTTTCCAGCTGTATTGGTTACTCTTCTTTGTCTTGTTGGTATGACAAAATGCATGACAGTAGAAATGTAAAAATAGAAGGGTCTACTTTGGCCCAGAGTTTGAGGGTACAGCCCATTGCAGTGGAAAAGGCAGGGGGCAGGTGCCTGTGGACCCTGAGAGTGATGAATATAGGTGCTCAGCTCTCTCTTTCTTAAGTTCAGGACCCCATCCCTCAGAATGGTGCCTTTGCACCCAGTCTAGGATCTCCGTTACAGACATGCCCAAAGGCTTGTGTTCTAGATGCTTCTAGATCCTGTGGAGTTTACAGTATTAACCACAACACCAATCAAGGTCTCCATGGCACATCCTAACACATTAGCAAACCCCATGACACACCAGTGAGATGCTCTGTAAGAGCCTGAACCAAGCTGGTTGCCACACACTTTAGGAATAAAATGACAGTGATACTAAAAGGAGCACTTCAATAGAATTAGAAAATCCATCCCTTTGGAACTAGTGTTAGTTAAAGAGAAACTTCTGTCATGCACCAAAAGTCCATTTCAGTACCCAAAAAATACTCTGTTTCTTCAATTGATATTTTGAAATAATTATTCCTTATATTATAATACTCCATTGCATTTGAAATATTTGGGGTGAAAGACATGTTGGAGTTTTTCTTTACTGTAAAATCTATATTTAGAATAAATTATGTATTCAAAATAATAGATTTCATTATGGCATTGTGATACACACATATAATGCAGTTAAATTATGTTCACACCTATCATTTCATTTTGGACCCTTTCATTCACTGGTTTCACTTTCTGAACACAGCCTCTGTTACTTCCATGTTTTAAAAACTAAATTTGATTCCTTGTCATTTTACATAGTCTGTCTCTGCATTTTCTATTGTAAAAATATTTTTAAATATCTCTGAAAAGTTACATTATTTTTATGGCATATATACTTTCATGAACTTGAAATCCTGTTGAGTATTATCTATAAAATATTATGAAGGTATGCATATGTCAGTAGTAGAAATTAGCTCTCCCAGTATAAGTCACTTTATAAATTATAGCAATAACTTGACATGTTTCTTTTTTTTTCTTTCTTTCTTTCTTTCTTTCTTTCTTTCTTTCTTTTTTTTTTGACATGTTTCTTTTTCTATTCTTCCAACCTATACAGACTCTATGAACCCTCTGTGGGGAAGGCTTAGTCAGTACATGTGTTTCCTATAGCTTCTCATATCAAGCCATGTCTGAAATACAGATGCCAACATGTGCCTTTGATATAAATATTAACTTCATTCAATAAACATCAGCATTTATTTATTGTGCCTCTCCTTTGTGCTACAAGCTAGGAGATAAAGAGATATGACAGAAGCATAACACAAAGTCATGCAGCCTCATGAGTTTGAAATAAAGTATAGTTCAAGTATGAAAATAGATGTGCAAAAGAATATATATATCCTCTTGGTACAAGCATTTTTAAAGAACAGAATATGTTAAAAAAGTTATGTCAGTGAGATTGCAGAAGACAACTGAGTAAAAGATGATCATTCGTGTTTTAATAGGAGTAGAAACAAATTACATGCCCCTGTGTCTTCTAGGTCCTACAGTAAGTGAGAGAGTAGACCTCAGAAGAGGATGGATATAGTGCACAGAAGAAAAAAGGGCATTGATGGCCTCTTGGAAAATTCAGAAGAACAAAGATGACTTGAGGAATGGGTAAGGGGAAAGAAAAGAAAATGGAGCAAGATAAACGAGACAAAGACAAAGATCATCATCTTCTTGGAGGTCAGACCGAGGAGAGGCCAGATGTACTGGATTTGTCCTTAATGCTTTCGTTTCCTGGTATAGGACTTCTACTCATATATAATCCCCACCGTGTGCTCTAGAAAATATTCAGAAAATATCACACACACACACACACACACACACACACACACACACACATTTTTTCTTAATAAAATTATTGACTCTACTATGTACCACATGTTGATTAGTACAGGCTGAACAATCAAGGTATCCTGAGGAATATACATTGATATGGTTACAATTATAAAAATCTATAAATAGCTCTAATTAGGAAGGCACTAAAACTGGTACAGTTGTTAACCTTTATGAAACATCACAAAAATATATAAATAGTTGCAGGGAATTGAAAGGGTGTCATACAAGGGAGAGGTGTTCAAGTTAAAAGCTTCAGTGACTTTGAAGTAAATCTACTTAGGTCTCTGAGTCAAACTTGAGGAATTGTTCTTAAGAGAAGCAACAATTATGTGATTATGCATGGCTATTCACATAAGAACCTCATGAGTCTATGTAAAGTGGGGAGGAGATGGAAATATATGTTAAAAACTATTTATAAAGTCAGTGTTTGTCATTAATTATCCAAATCATTTCCTACCTGCCCATCTTTAACACCATGCTCTTTTAATTAAATGCATGCCTAATATAGAAACCATCTCATTATGTTACTATAATCAGACAGGAGCAGTTTCTGTCATTGCATTTAAATGCACAGTAATTCCCAGTGTCAAGGTAAACATATATCGAATGTTGATTGCAATTTTATTCACTTACTCATTAAAGCTTGTCAAGAATTTGCATGGATTATGAACCATACTATTATTACAATAATTATGGGAGAAAAATAGAAAGTGAAATGAAGTGGCTCTTTGTACTTCTGAGAATGAAAAACACGTGTCTACAGAACACACCTTGCGTCTGCGTCAGCCATGGGTAGAACTTCCTTTAATCTATGCTTTTCTGTCTGCCAGCTCACCAACTTTTCTTCTAAAAACTTCCACTGAGACTTCATATAACAGCAGAACATTAAAAAAAAAAAAAAAACATGTCACAGAGCAGACTCTTAATCTGAATATCATCTTTCTACCTGAGTCCATGCTGGCTTTGTATTTGTTGATAGAAGTCTAGAGGCAAGAGGAAATAAGATTATCTGATAGCTCTGCTTTGCCATGGACCAATGGCAATCAACCCCAGCTCCTAGCCCCCAGCTCCTGTCATTAACCTCAGCTCCTCCTAGGAGGACCATGCCGCTGCCTCCTGATCTGGTTACCTAGGTCTGGGTTGAGAACTCTTAAGGAAGAACACGTGACTTGAGCCAGACCAATTGGTCTTTCTTTCCTGGAAGAAATGTATCTAGTCACAGCAAAATGAAAAGTGTATGCAAGTCATTGGCTCTGGCTCACTTCAAGGACACTGATCAGCAAAGAACTGTCAGGGGATTCCTGACAGTTGCATAGAAGCATGCTTTCAAGGGCATGGTGATTCAGCAACTAAGGTTTGTTTCTACCCAGATGTTTTCCCAAGCTTCAGTCAAATTCTCTCTGCTAAAATTAGGGAGCACAAGCCTCCATGGATATCAACCGGTATGCCTAACTTGGGAATAAAGGAGACTCTGTTACCAAGTCCATAGGGTGACAACTTCTGGCTTTTCAGATGCATTTACTTCACTCTATAACCTGCAGCTGCACTGCAGGAAAACCAGACAGGGGTGGTAGTTCCTGACAAGGGCTTATACCAGCCCTTGGGACATGAAGGGATGATTACTGATCATTAAGAATTCAATATCAGCCTTGGCATGCCAAATTAAGTTCCAGACCAACCTGGTCTATAAGGATGAGACCATTTTTCAAAGAGCCAAAAACAATACAACACAAAACAAAAATGATTGGAAAAAGTCTTCTCCTGACCCCTGCTCAAAAAAATAAAAACAAACACTACCAACAAAAACAAATTTAAAAAAAACACCTTCAAGCAAAAATATAAACATTTCAGCTTCTTTAACATCTACAGTGCCGGTCTAAATCTCAAGCAATGTGCACTGTGACAATACTATTACCTCACAGAATGAGTGCCAAAAGAAAAGGCTTTTGTGTTCAAGTTGATAAAGGACAAACAAACTTTTGAGTTAAGATTACACATATGTACCAGATGGGCAGCTTGGGCTTCACGTGGGTCCCCTAGTAAGGGTAGCAGGGGCTGTTTCTGACAAGGACTTCCTTGCATGCTTTTCAATCACTTCCCCTTGGCGAGGATGCCTTGCCAGCCCACCTTGGTAGAGGATGTGTGCTCAATCCTGATGCAACTAGACATGCTGGGATGAGTAGGTTGGGGGGCAGAGGCTCCCCTTTTCTGAGGGAATGGAGAGGGGAAACACGGGGATGAGGAAGGGAGGGTGGGACCAGGAGGAGAGGAAGGCAGAGTCTACAATTGGGATATAAAGTGAATTAATTAATTAAAAAAACCAACAACCTCTTATGGTGTGAGACCATACTGCATTTTTTTTTTTCTTTCTTTGTGTAGGACCTAAAGTTTACATTTACTTTTAGAGAGAACTTTAGGTGAAATCAGTTAACTTTTAAATTAGTTAAAACAGAATAGTGGGATTGTATTTATCTGTGTTTGTATAACACAAAGGAGATTGATTTTGAAAAATTGAAATTGGCAAGCCAGTTACCTCTTGAGGCAGTCTAATTGCCTTATCTATTTAAACAACACAAACAAGTAGACAGGGAGACTTCTTGGTACTCTTCCAAGTTCAGCATCTCCATGATGTTTTTGCTATCAGCCCAAGAGGTTACCACAGGTCATGCAACTCTGTCCTGGGTGGGCTGGTCCTCTGTGGAGTCACTCAGGAAAGACGCCCATCACATTTCTGCAGAAGCCCTGGTCTTTCCCTCTCTCCATCCAAGAACTCAGAGTTGGCAAACACAGATCTGTCTTCTCTGTTTCTACTATAAGCTCCCTAGAGCTTGGCCATGCTCATAGCAGACTTGAAGATGAAGCACTTTTAAATTGAAGTAAATCTATACCTGTGTGGTATTATGTCAAATATTCATCAATTTCATAATAACCATTGATTTTTTTTTCTGCCTGTACCTCCTCTTAATCGTCCAAATTAGGACAAACTTTTACAGGAATCAGCCCATCTAATCTTTTAGATTCCTTCTCAACCAGACACCAAGCAGGGTGAGGGAGGGAGAAAGGGTGAAAGACATGCTTTTAGTAGCACCTGTATTTACAGTGTGTGTGTGTGTGTGTGTGCGTGTGTGTGTGTGTAATATCAGTGTATGTGAAAAAGTGCTTGCACATGTGTGCACATGTATGTGGAGGGTAAGGGAGAGCTTTGAGTGTCGTTCCTTATTACACACAGTCCATCATTTTGTGGAAACAAGGTTGTTTATGTCACTGTGATTAAATTCCTTGACCAAGACCAAGATAGAAAGAAAGGTTTATTTGGATTACAACTTCAGGTTATAATTCATCACTGAGGGGAGGCCAAGACAGAAATTCAAGCAGCTCATCCCATCATCTCTGCAGTCAAGATTAGAGGAAAAGGAGGGAATCCATGTTGCTTTCCTGCTCTGTCTTCAGCTATCCCTCCTACTCTCATACAGCGCAGCCCCCAAACCATAGAATGCTGCCATCCCTGGGGAGACTGAGGTTTTTTTTTTTTACACTAATTAATAATCAAGATATTCTTGCATGAGCCAACCTGGCTTAGACAATTCTTTAAACTGAAACTCTCTTCCCAGACAGTATCAAGTATCAAGTTCACAGTTAAAACAAACTAGCACATGTGGTGTCTCACTGGCTAGGGACTCATCAAATAGGCTAGGATAGCAGTATGCAAGCCTAGGGATTGTTTTGTTCTGGTCTCCCTGGGTTGACTTACAGGAGTACTTACCTCCACCTGCCTTGCTTTTGTAGATGTGGATTGTAAGGATCAGAGTTAGGGCCTCGCTTGCAGTTGTAAAGTAAGCACTTTGGTAACTGATCTCTTTTTCTCTGGCTCTACACTTAACATTTTAATTTAAACTAATCCATAAAAAGCATAAAAGCTATAAATATTAATGGGAGTACCTTGAAATTGATGCTACATGTATAATTTTACAGCATTTAGATTAGCTAAAGCATATTTATCTCAAGTTTTTGATCACTTTTTGTAAATGAAAACTTTAGTTGTTCTTTGAGGCTAAGTAGACATCTTGTCACTCAGGCTGGCCTTGAACTGTATTATGTAGCTCAGCATGACTTTGAACTCCTGATCCTCTGCCTCTGATTTTCTGGTACTCAGATTACAGGAATGTACTACTGCACCAAGGTCTATATGATAGGAATTGTGAAATCTTTTGAAATGCTTAAGTACCTGACTATCTCTACTTGCCATTGCCCTATTGTACCTAGAACCTGCGTTGTGTATTGATTAACATTTCCTCATCATTCCCCACTCTCCACAACTGTGGCCAGCCTCTGGTACCCACCCACCACTCTGCTCCCAGAATCTATAAGACCAGGGACTTTATATTCTATGCAATGTGAACTCATGCAGTACTTGTCTGTAACTGACTTACTTCCATTGACGTAATGCTGCCCATGTTGTCACAAATGACAATGTTTTATGATTATAGCTGAATGATATTCCACAGTGTGTGTCACATTTTCTTCCTCTATTCATTAATTAATGGGCACTTGGTTACAGTTTCTTGGCTATAATGAATAGAGCTAACAGCATCATCAATCACTAGATAGCATTTGTCAACCCAGAGATGATGGAGGTAGCAAACACTATGGTGCCAAAGAGAAATGCTAAGAACAAAAGTCTTGATAACATCCATATGTTGGATGTTCTTCAGAAATCAGCTGAATGACAACATTAATGGAGATTTATTAAAATAACAGTATAAATTATTATGAGATAGAGTGATAATTTCAGAAAATGTCAACTTGTTTCTCATGTAATGAAGGTAGCACACATGTTGCCATTTCCATCTGTTGGTTCTAGGAAAAAAAGTGGAGTTGTTTCTTTTCACTGACACTAACTAAATATGTGACAATCTGTGTTTTATGTCCCATACCCACCTAGCTGTCAAGCTTTTAACTCAATGCTTTCATTTATACCGCACATATAGTGTTGGATATGACACTGAAGTTATCACTTCAGTGAACAATGAAGTTGTTCTACAAGAGAGAGACCCACACTAGAGGTTCATAGAGAGCTCAACGGGCACTCCTCTGCCTAACACGTCAGCTGATGGTGGTCCTCATCAGACACACACTTGGAGAATAGTCCTGTGCATCCTTGGCATGTTTCATATGGTGGGAACGGGCAGGCATCAGCCAGGTCTGCCTGTCTCCAATAATCATCATATGAAATAAGACAAGCTGACTCTGAAGGTTCTGCTCCTTTTGTTCCTGTGATCCCTCATAATCTGTTCCCCTTGTCACAGTGGCTACCTACCCCCTCACATGCCACAATCCATGCCCACTCCTCTAGCACTGAGCAAGTCTCACGCAGGCTGCCATGCCTCTCAGTCTTACTTCTCTTATAAGTATAGGTATCACAGTTCCACATCTCATGGAAACTTTTGTGTTTCTATAAATGATGTTTGTTGACATCTTAGTATACTCCATACACCTACTCTTTTCTAACTATAAAAAGAATGAAAACATCTGGACTTTCAGAACATGTATGTCAGACTTAAATCTTAAACACGTGTTCTTATTATTCAAGTGACCATCACTATTTATTTTCTCAGGGTGTTCTCTTCATTCTCATCATCACAGACATTACCCATAACCACCCAACAAAGACCATGGATCCTTGCATAAGGAAGCCAAGGAATGGTCTTCTTAAAGGCTCCGAGAAGTCCTGGTGACTCCCCAGCCAGATCCCTTTCTGTCACTTCTCTTCTTAGGAGCCTCTGGCCTTCCGTCTTCCAGCATGTGGGGCAGATTTTGCATAACCTTCTGAATCCTCAGGCTCTCCCAAGCCTTCCTTACTATACCAAATGTTAGAATCTTTTTTCTTTTAATCCAGCCATATAAATGAATAAGAACTCTACTAATATGCCCCAGCCTCCACACTCATCCCAAAAGCTTGCACCGCATCTTCCCTTCAGGAAGAAGCCAATGATCTCAAACACCTTGACATATGAAGTTGGCATCTTTCCTGCTCCTTCGTCTTTGGGAACCATCCTGAATTTGGGCCAATTTGTTCTGGTCCTTATCCTTGCCCACGTGCTTTTCATGGTATTCTTCAAGCCAAGGACAATACAGGAGGTAAAATTTCTTTTTGTTACATCACAAACTTACAGATGCCAAGGACTGAGCACAGCCAGCCTTGTGATGTTCTTATCCAGGTTATCACTGAGACATTGTACACTGCTTTGGGCAATTTGCTCCTTCAGAACTAACACTAGTTGGATAAATGCATCTCGTAATTATATAGGTAGAGAAAGGGAGATGAACTTATCTGGCAGCACCATCCCTCTTAGTCAAAGTGATCCCCCAGGTTTTAACACTTCCTCAAGTCCAGGAATAATTTTCAACAATACCATGTAGAATTCCACATCTCTGGTTGAGAAAAGCTCTGAAGCAGAGTAAAAAAATCTACTTTTACCTCCCAAAATTCACTGACACTGCATGGAACTAATTGCTATGGTAATAGCTGGAGTAAGAAGTGAAGCTGAGACATTTGAAATTGATGAAGCTGCTCAACTCACTTCCTCACTCTAACTTAAGCAACTGAAACCCTTAGCAGTTTATCTCCAGAGACCATAATACTGTAAGGAACACACACAATTCCCAAAGTTTGAGAAAAACAAACAAACAAACAAACAAAAGAAAGGCAGATTATTTTCCCTAGAGCCAGAAGTGATTGTTACTGAGAGATCAAACAGTTCTCAGAAAGCCCTACAGGAAAAAGCACCAGGGAGACAGCCTTTGAGCCCTGGAATGAGACGTGTATTTCCAGAAAGCTACAGAGAGTGGCAGGACTGGCAGATGCTGAAGATAAGTGAGCTATCTGGGTCATTGGTATGATCAAGGACAACAGCCTTTCAGGTGAGCCAGCATCTGGACTTGTTGAAAACTTTGAGGCTGAACAATTTAATTCTCAACTATTTATTGGGACAGCGAGGAAGGTCATCTGTGCACAACCACAAGATGTCAGAGCAAAGAGCAATGCCCCCTCACTGAGAATACGCACGATGGAGCAGTGGCAATTCTGTGTGCATGCAACAGGCAAGGATGAGACTAGACTGGACATGTTCAGGGTGGTGTGCCCGTAAACAACAAAGAGGAAAAGGAAAACATAAGCACGGTCTTGGAGCGTTAATGAGAGCACAGACATACTGATATTTAGCTAGTGAGCAAGCATGACTTGATGGAACCTTTTTTGAAAGGCAGTTTGGCCTCTTATTAATCAGTACGTGAAGGGTATCCACTCTTTGGCTTAGAATTCTAGTTCAAGGAGGAAAAACAGTTCTTACCGAAATATGTCAACAAAAAGCAAAGGAGTATATCAAACAATACCTTTTCAGCAAGAAAAATTTAAAACAATATGAAAATTATACTTAGAGGAAAAATGTGCATAATTTGTATGTCTCGGAAAGGGTTCACATATATGTAAAGAGAAATGAGCACATTCTAAACAGTTGCTATATGATGATCTTCTCAGCTTTTGTGTTTATTATTTTATTTATTTTTGAGATTATGACGTACTTTTGCCACTTCTCCCTAACCTTTCCTCTCTCCCAAGCTTCTCATATATCTCCCCTTGCTATCTTCCAATTTCATGGCCACTCTTTTATCAACTGTCATTGCGTGCATATATGCATACATATATGTATGTTTCAGAGCTGGGCATTCAGTTTTGATATATTCTCCTCCCTGGGGAAGACTGTTTCTCCTGCTCTCAGCATTCCTTAGTTGCCTATTAGTTCCTTGTTTAGAATTGAGGCCTAACGGACTTTCCCTGTCCACTTTGGCACCTCTGTCGGGGTTACCCTCATTCAGCTAAACAAATCTGAAAAGTACATGTGAGCACTTGCCTGTGATGCGACTGTGCATCTTGTTGCTGTATCCACCCAGTATCACATTTACAGAAGGGAAACGTGCAGCCCAGTGCTGTTCCCTTTGTGCCACCTCGTCCTCCTCTGCTTATTATGCTAACAAGGAAAATGGTGATTAAAAATGATATGATTTGTGGTAGTTAAAGGAATGAGAGTGACTGAAAAGAAAAAAAGAAAAGAAAACAATTCTCTTGAATAAACACCAGATACAATCAAATGTCAGCAAGGGCCAAGTAAGATTGTATTTGATTGGTACTATATTTCCAGAGGAGAAATCACAGTATTTTGAAGTTCTTTTTTTGTTGTTGTTGTTGGTTTTTTTTTTCAAGACGAGGTTTCTCTGTGTAGCCTGGCTGTCCTAGACTCACTTTGTAGACCAGGCTGGCCTTGAACTCACCTGCATCTGCCTCCCTGGATGCTGGGATTACAAGTGTGCACCACCACACTCGACTTGTTTTGAAACTCTGAGCTCTAACTCCAGCCCTTTTTCTATCAAAATATTTTAATATATAATTTTTTCAAAGCAAAATGAGATACCTGAAAAATCCAATCATGTAGCAGAGCTTGCTTATAGATAATCATAAACCATCTCAAATTCTAATAACTTCAGACTTCATAGCAAATGACAAAAGAGAAGTCCATAGATGATAGACTCTTGCAAAACCCAGTAAGGTTATATGGAAATGTATCATATTTTTAATTAAAAATTAAGAAACAAACTCATAAATGCTGTCATGGGTGCGCTACGCAGAAAGATGGATGAATATGTTTGTTTCTTTCCACAAGGTTTAGTGGTTTCAATGACAACATTTTGTCCTATGATCCACCTACCTTGGTAGCCTAGATGGGAAGAATTTAGGCTCTTTTATTCTACTCCTAGTCACTAATATTAATTCTTATATCACACAATAGACAGTAGCTATATCTGTACATCTACATGCACACCTATATGCAAATGTGTATGAGTTACAAAATGAATACAAGCTAGCAGATGTTGTGATGGAGTTTCAAGGGGCTTCAGAAGTCAGCTAAGAAAGAGTCTGTATTGATAAGATAAACAGCAGGTCAGTGTTAGATGGGCGCTGGGGCTCCAGCTGTCCCTTGAGCAGCTGGGGTCAGGTTTGAGAGAGAAACTGCTGAGTTCACCTGTGGGTAAAAAGCCAAACCAGCATCTGAGATAAGGAAATGGTGCTTAGGCTCAGATCCAGACAGGCAAGCACGTGGATGGGCAGGCAGTTGAACAGGCTGTGTTAGCCATAGGAAACAGTTGAGCCAGAGCTCTAGGTACAAGAGCCACTCACAGTCCTTGATGCAACCACCAGGTATCAGCAGAGAGGCTGCTGTGGTGCCGCCCTGTCTCAGACTTAGATGTCTATCACTCACTGTACAGGGTCTAAGTGAGGGAGCGGCAACCTTTCCTCGGTGGCGGGTCTGACATGTTCTTGGGCCTTGTTTTAACATGCCCATGTACCCTTACAGCTTCAGTTCACCCCAATAAACTTATAGTATGACATCCTTTCTATTCTCAGAATAAAACATTTATCCATCTGTAATGGACGGGTGGTGTTGGAGAGATGGCGCCATTTCTGGATCTAGCCAGAAGCTGCAGTCGTAGCTCTTCAAAATGAAGCCAAAGCTGCTTGAAGAAGGTGGCTCCTAGGATAGCACCCAGCCTGAAAAACTGGTTTCTACAATACTGAGTTACTAAGAGAAGGACATAGCCTGATCTCAACACGCAGTAAGAGCTAATCTTAATTGTCAACTTGATGGGTATTTAGGATCACCATGGAAACATCATCTGAACCGACTTGTGACGTCCTGAAATTATCTGAAATTTGGTTAATTTAAGGGGAAAGACCCACCATAATGTGAACTTTATCATTCCGTGGGCTGATGGGAGAAAACAAGAAAGCAAGCTGAACACAAGCATCCATCACTGTCTGTCGCCTGATGGTAAACACAACCTGGCTAACCACCACCTACCTGGCCAGGATGGGCTGCGCTCTTTGGAACTGTAAGCCAAATTAAACCCTTCCTTCTTTCCTTAATGTTTCTTTGCCAGGTATTCTGTCATGGCAACTAGATGTGTAACTAACACAAAGACCACAAGAAGTCAAGAGGCTAGGATAGTGAAAACGGCATTACCGTGTGCTTGGAAGGCAGAGAAAGCTGATCACCACATGAGGGCAAGAAGGTGACTATGAAACAAGCTGTTTATTTCTGTAAAACCCAGAGTAACTCAGGCTCTGGAGGCACCAGCTCTTTTAACAAGATGGGCAAGCAGAAGTATCTGAAACCCTGTAATAAGTCAAGTAAGATCTGCTTTCCCATCCAACACACCCAGGCAGTTACCCTTCCCTGACCCCAGCAGGAGATCAGAGACTCATTTATGAATAAATCAATCAAATGGATTGCAACCCTTCTCACACAGGGTTCTGGAGAAGAGGTAGGTCTGATGCTGTAAGACCTCCACTGCTCGTTATTCATGAACTTATAATATAGATTTGTAAGCCAGCACCAGCTGTGTAACATTCTTGGGAGAACTGGGATAATGGGCACACCACGTTAATGCTTTGCAAGAAAGGGGTGTGTCTGTTTCTTTATGAGAATGTAGGCAAGGTATTAGCTTAATGAGTCAGAAGACCACCCTAGTATCTGAAGCTTCATTCTCCGTTTGTGGGATGCCAGGTTGTATGGAAGTGGAGGAAGTGACCTGAATCTTACGTGTTCCAGCTCAGCTGTTGATATAATGTGAGTGGAGTCTATAAGTTCCTCTCACCTTGACTTCCCCGCAATGAGGGACAGAAACCTGGAGCCTGATCCAAGAAAACCATTTATCATTGTAGGTCCCTTTGTCAGGATATTTCATCGTGGCCAGAGGGAATGAAAGTAAAATAGAGAGCTTGAGTTTTAGTGAGACTGCACCAAACTAAGATGAGCATGTGGTTTAAGATCAAAGACCAGTGCTCACAACCAATTATAAATGTAGTCCCTAAAGACCAGAACAGTCTTATACAGAGTGTAAAAGGAGAAGCCTCTTTCACAACTCTTGCTGAATTCTGTGACCTTTGAATCTGTGTTCACACACACTAGTGATTGTAATGCCTATGTTATTAAAGGCAAGGTGTTCTGAGACCAAGCACTCTACTATGCAGAATCCTCCCTTTGGACATCTACGGTATTTTAAAATATTTACTGTTTTATTGCATTTAATTTTTGAAATATTTAAATGTCTTTTGATTTTTTAAAAAATAAGATATGAGTATAGAAAGAAAGATGAAGAGGAATAATAAGAATTAGGCTTGCTTAAGTGCACAGAATGGCAAGGCTCAGGAAAGTCTAGCTCCCTAACTTGTTTTAGTTTATGAAAGTCACCGTTATGCCCTGAAATGTTGAGTAGCAACATGAGTGGGGGTGTGGTATGGGAGAGCTATGCCACAATCCTTCAGAGTTTCCAGAACCATGTGCTAGCATTCTTGTACATACTATCAAACATATAGTGATACGGACTTGGACCAAGGAATCCCAAAGGTCCACAGGAGACTTGGTCCATGTCTGGTGGAGAGTGCAGACCACAGAGAGCTTCAGCCTAAGAGGGAACTCATAATCTTCAGCTAGCTTAAACACATCTTCAAAGACAGGATTATGGAAAGACCTTAGCTGTGTCCCTTTCTGTGGCCTTTGGCTGAAACCAGCTCATGGATTCCATAACATTCATCTTCTGGGGAAAAGCAGGTCTCGGGACTGATGTGACAAATGGGGTAGAATATAATTTTCCAGTGCTGTGACTTATCTTCTGTTTAAGCCTCTTTAGGATAGTGACTCATGCTATCCTTCATTTTAAGAATTAGAATGAGTGGAATTATGACGAGTGAATGTAGAGACTAGGCTAAGAGGCATGGAGGAAGCAAGGGATGCCAGGGGCAGTGGATGGAGAGAGGCCACATGAAGTGCTGCTTTTGTGTTGTGGGAAGATGCTTGAGCACTGTGTGGCATTCTTGCCAGCCAAGTGCTAGTTTAATTCACTGCATTTTGATATCTTTGATGATGTGATTGAATAAACGAGTATTTATGGTCTTAACAACTTACTTGCATAAGTTTTGACCCCACTATGACTTACTATAATCCAATTCTCCATTTAAAATGGTGAAATAAATATTTTTATATAATAAATGAGGAAGAGGAAGAAAGTATAGGTTCTACCATTTGAAATCTGATCCCCATGTCTAAGGCCATACTATCATCAATGCTTCTGATCATGCAAGACATTTGGCCTACAGGAAAATGTAACTAAGTATGAATCAGGTGACTTCATAGTTTAAGCTGTCTCATGTCTTCTGTGTCTGTAGAAACATTCAGGGAAAGGGAGCTTTTCTAAGTCTACTCTAAAGACAATCTTCCTTACTTTTATGCTTTCTATGGCAAAGATAGGCGTTAAACATGGTGTGGGCCACAGTAGATGGCAGACATCTTAGCCACCACCTCTCTCTTGTCCTCTTATTCACAATATGCCAACTGGAAGGTAAGACACTCTTTGGAGGGAGACTAGCAAAACCTTGGAACTGCCATCTACTTCCTTATAATTGTCATGTTGCAGGAAGAATCAGAAAGGATTCAAGAGTGAGGAAAGGGCAAAGGGCAAGCGTGGCTCTTTTAAGAAAGACCAGGGCCTTCTCCAGGGGAATTGGCACTTAGTTCTAAAAACCAGAAAGCAATATTCTGTAATAAATTTTTGCTAGTTGTGTTATTCCTCAATTGAAATTGATTACACCCACTAAAACAACACCCCACTGTTTGAAAAAACACTTTTTAATGACATTGGCTACACTTGGAAATGAAAACAAAAAAAAAAATGTTTTATCTGTAAGATGACTGAAGGCATCAAATTTAAAGTCTATATTCATGCCTGCAATAGTCTTCAGGCAACTCTGACAAAAGAGATGATTTAACTGGAAACAATAATAGAGATATTGGGTAATCAATGAATATCCATGTTCTTAGTATTAGAATAAAGATACTTGCAGCTTATTTTGATGAGCCACCACTAGACAATATGCACAAACTGGTCACATCAATGATTGAAAAACGATCTAGGACTCCCTCATATTAGACTGTTCCATGCCGAGACTAGAGAGTTGTATCTGAAGTTCAGAGAACTTAGTGCACTTGCCAAGAATCTGGGCTCAGTTCCCAGCAACCATGTGGTGGATCACAAATACCTGTACTCCAGTTCGAGAGGACCCAGTTATCTCTCCTGACCTCCATAGTCGCCTGCATGCATGTGGTGCACATTTACTCATGCAAGCACACACATGCATCCACATAATAAAGTGTAAATAGTTTAAAGCATATTACATGCACAGGCTTTCTATTCTGATGTGCTGAGATGAAGAGAGTTGCCGTAAGCACTATTCACCGAAGCTGCTTACAATTCTGATCACCAAATGACCCAATATCTGAAAATTTTATCAGACTGATTTGAACATATTGGTGACCATGTAAACTATGCTGCCGTATGATAAACTGTGGGGTCTATCCTGACCCAGTCACATGGCTATGGAGAATACTGTAACATTACAGTAACAGCAAACCCTCAGTTAGTTGCACTAATAAACATTTGCTTTGGCCACAAGTCAACCATGCACCTGGGTAGCCTTCAGCTCTAGCACAGATTTAACTAAGCTTGGCTGGATTCCTCTGTGGATCTGCAGCATCTGGAAGTTCAGAAGGAGGCTGGCTGGTCTTCCTGGTCTCTGCACTCAGCTGGCATATTTCCTCTCTATTTTGTGTAGCCTTTCAATCCAGCAAGCAATGGTGTCTTCTCCCGAAGCAGGGTAGGATTTAAGAAAATGAATGGGAGCATATACAGCGGGAAGAGGTCCCCCTCAGTCACAGTCATAGGGGAGGGGGGTAAGGGGAAAATGGGAGAGAGGGAGGAATGGGAGGATACAAGGGATGGGATAAAAATTGAGACGTAATATATTTTTTAAAAAAAGAAAATGAATAGGACTTCTTGAAAGACAAGAGGGTCCCAGTCTGGGGCAGGCCAGATTCTAAAGTAGGGTGGTAGTCTCCAGCTTCCATAGAAGTGGAGGGTAAAATTTCACATCGCATGGAACATGCTTACAAGGGGGGGCGGTGATGATAAATGCCCACATGTGGGCAATCAGTTCATAATAGCAGTCTCTCAGCATCACAAAATTAACTCTGTGATTAAATCCAAAGAACTTAGTTAAAAAGCAACGTGGTATCCTCAAAGAAAAATAGTAATTGCTAGAGCTAAAAGCTAGATAAAGTATCATTGGTGGTGATACTGAGTCTTTACTTTATACAGTTTACCACAGCTATTCAAAGAGAAGTTGGGTAGAAGGGGATATAGTGCATTTTGTCTGTGTAACTTTTCTTTAAAGCTGAAATTATTTCTATGTCACTCATTTATACTTTGTAACACATGATAAAGGAATAGCCTGGGATAGCAGCCAGTTTGGCGGCACCACCCTTGACTAGGCCCATTAATGAATCCTCCATCCTAAATGGAGACACTCCCATGGGCTGGGAAACTGGGCAGCATAAAGAACTCTGACAAGTTAGAAAAGGGCTTGGCCAAAGCCATGTCTCTGCGGGCTTCCAAGGCCACAGCTCACACTGAGCCTCAGGCTTCAGTGGGGAGATGCCAAGATAAGCAGGGCAAGGGCTTTGCCAGCGTCCTTTCTCAGTGTGATGGAAGGGGTACTGACCAGCTGGCTATGGTACTTACAGCAAATGTTATGGAGCCACCAGGCTGCAGAGCTGGGAACTTTTTCTCTTCCTATTTAAGGGAGTAAAATCTAGATGTCACCACCTCCTTCTAATTTTATATGACTTATAGAGTATGATCTTTTTCAGTTTGTGACACCTCAGAGTCCAACGTTGAGCCAAATGAGAGAGATGAGCACACAGCCACAGTCTTAGGCAATCTTTTCATATAGTAGACACTGGCTTCTTTCCTGGTCACTCCCCTTCCTCCAAGAAACTCCAAATTCCTTCATGTGTTTGTCAAGAGCATCTCTCTCCACCTTCCCTACTATGAGCCCCATGGGGTGAACTAGGACACATTGCATGTTCTGAATCTAGCTGCTCTGAGTGCCCATGCCTGGTCACTGTAATTGGCCAAGGGATGTTGACTGACTCTCAAACTGAGATAAATAGACTTTTTCATATTTCATATAATACCACTGGAAAAGATTTTCTTTTCTTTCAAATTCTAGAAACTACTGTAAAATTTTCTGATGCCAAAGACCACACATGAGAAGAAACAAAATACAAAGAAAAATATCCTCATCATAAAGCAATTTATACCCAGATGAAAGCAAATGAGAGCAGAGATATTGCTGGACTTCAATATTTCCAGCCTAAATCATAGCTAACTTTCTCTTACTTGACCCAAACAACCTAACGTCATGAAGAAATTAACACCTAAAAGTAGGGTATTGGGATGGGCATATATTAGGGATTGGATTGGGCTGAGAACTGATAGGCTACAGGTAGGTGCACTGTTTTCTTAAGTGAGAAGTCATTAGAGCTTGTGTAGAAGAAGAACGGCTGGGTAGATTTTTCCTTGTGTTGTGGAACTCAGCCTTTGTGTCTGAGGTCCAACTGAGTTGACTGTTTTCCAGCCTTCACTATTTCAGCAGCTTTACTTCAGCCTGTGCCTCTGATATCAGAAAGGCCTGGACACACACTGCCTAGCCAAAGAGATTAATTCTTCCTCTATGAAGGATAGCAGGCTATCAAGAAGAGACTTGATACCCTATGAGCATATAAAGGGGGAGGAAGTCCCCCTCAGGCACAGTCATAGGAGAGGGGAGTAAGGGGAAAATGGGAGAGAGGGAAGAATGGGAGGATACAAGGGATGGGATAACCGTTGAGATGTAACAAGAATAAATTAATAATAAAAAAATTTTTTTAAAAATTCTTCCCCTATGAAACCTTATGAAATCAGAAGCTTCATCCTTCCACCTGAAAACGGAAAATGAATGATGATTTCCTAGGCCATCAGCACAGTCTTCTAGCCGTCTACTCCCCACCCATGAGGGCAAATTCTTCCTGTTTAAAAAACATGTATATAAGGAGGCACCTCCGCCTGATCCTCCTAGCTCAGTGACCAAGAACAGGAGACCAGAGAAAGAAACTGCCAAACTAAGTTGGATCCCAAGACCACACTGTCCTGCAGCCCTCTGGTCTACAAGACCAGCTCACCACAGTTCCATAATCAAATACATTGCTCCCTAAGGTTTAATGAAGTGTTAATTCCAGAAACACCTTAAGTCCTACAGTCTTATTTGATTGTGCACAACCCCCAGGCCCCATAACCTGCAACAGAAAGAGGCTTAGCTCCTCGGTGGCTCTTCCTAACCTCAGGCAAGCTTGGGGAAAGAATTGCAATGGCCACATTTTAGCAGCTCACCCCATCACAACCCCTACCAAGCCCCAAATTGCAACATTCTCAGCAGTCATTAGGTATTTCATTTTAGCCTCCTTTACTTATATATCTAATCCACGATAGACGGGAAGAAAAAAAAAAGTCAATAAAAGAAAAGGGTCAGCAATTAAGTTCCACTCCAAACCTTAGAAGCAAGAAGGTGACGTTATATTTTGTAGGCTTTAACAAGCCATGAGGGGCTTGTCAACAGCTTCAAGAAGATTTGAGGTAGAAAACACTCATGTGATGCTTTGTAAGGGTAACTCTGGCAGCATGGCCCATCAGCAAGACAAGACTGGAACTGAATTCCATGGGGATGAGCAGGAAGCAGTAGGGGAGTCACGAAGGCTTGAGCTCATTGTCACAGAGAGGCTGTAGAAGCACTGAGGAGCGGGCGAGCTCAGGCAGAAGGCGGAGGAACTAGCCAGATAGGACGTGCAGCAGAAACACACACTGTGCAAGCAACAAACATCAAACTTTATGGGCTGTGAATGAATGCGGTCTCTTGTTTTCTCTTTGTTGGCGGGAAGCAAGAAGCAAACAGCTGGAATTTCTGTCTGAAACAGAAGGAAAGATTCTAAGTTCCCTGTTGAATTTTCACTTAAAAAGGATTTGTCCTCAAAATTTTCAAGCTGTGCGGATGCTCATAAGGAAATATTACCCAGAAAAATACACACATCTAAAAATGCTTTGGTTAGCTAAACATAAAACTAAACCATCGTGGGCACTGAGGGGCCTCTAGGTCCACTTCACATGGTTTTCAGGTAGAAAAACAGGAAAGTCCTTTCTTTCTGGGTTCTCAAGTACCAGAATGAGAAGATGGTGCAAGGGAATTCTGAAGAACTCCCCAGACTTATAAGGACACACAGACTGAGATCCCTGACATCAAACTATGGTTGTACTTATGAAAGCTGGGAGAGACGCTCAAGGGAGTTTGCTACCAGCTTCCCCCCACCCCCAAATCACCATCCCTTCCCTCACTGAGATCCCAATGCACACTGATTCCTCTAAATGCAATTCTTTTCTTCCTTTGTCAATGTTTCACATGGTCCCTAAATGATGGTAAGTAAATGTCCTTTATATCTTAAATTGTGCTTAGCAGTTGTAATTTATCCATCATGTCAAATATATGGCCACAGTGTAGAAAAAAGTTTAGGCTGTGTGCGTCCCTTGGTTCCTGGAATATCAGTAAACACTCACATGTGATAGTTACACACAATTACACGTACTATTGGAAACTGCTGGCGTAAGGTTCTTTCTTACTGGGCATCTACTTGGCTGCCATGATCTTGTGCAGATCTCGTGCATGCAGCCACAGAACTAGTGAGTTCATGTGTGCACCAGAACTGGCATGTTTTTCAAATACTATATCTCTGCAGACTTCTGATACCGCAGGATCTTGCCATCTTTCTGGCCCCACTTCCGTGATGATCCCTGAGCTGTCAGCATGGATAGGAAAGGATTCCTGGGGAGCTGTTGGCAATTGATGGCCGCTGGGGAAGGCTACCCATGCTCCAGTAAGTGGCCCTACACCCATGCACATACAGACATCACTAAGGAGGCTTAGGGGGGCTTTGTTTCATTTTGCGTTTTGTTTTGTCTTTAGAGCACATGAAGTTAATTGAAGAAAGTAGGGAGGAGGTAGGGAGGAGTCGGAGGAGAGACAGTAGGCTTAGATCAAAGCATGCTATGTGCATGCATGCATTTCTCAAACAACTGAAACAAACTAAGGTGGAGATGGAAAGATGACTCGAGGCTGAGAGTACTTCCTGCACTCCCAGGTTATTCAGAGTTTTCAGATCCCAGCATTCAACTCAGGGAGCTCACAAGTGCCTGTGACTCCAGCTCCAGAGCTCTAGCTTTCACAGGCACCCATACACACATAGAAAACACATGTGTGTGAACAGAGAGAGAGAGAGAGAGAGAGAGAGAGAGATCTGAAAACAAATCATTTTATACAAGGGAATGTGGGAACTTAGAAACTTAAATTTAAGAACTAACCCACTGAGGATCCAAGATGGCGGCGAGCAGTGTGGACTGCATTTGGAGGCTCCAGTGAACAATTCAGGGAATTGCACAGATTTCTGAGCCAGGAACACCGAGGTCCGAACATCACGGCAGCGGGAGTGCTCCACGGTTCGGAGGGACCAGGGTGCAGAGGACCTGTGTGCCCCTGCACACGGGAGGAGTGTGGTTTTTCGCTGATCGGAGCGGCAGCGGCAGAGGCAGCAGCACCAGCGGCACCAGCAGCGGCGGCTGAGGTTTGCAGCTCATAGCCTTCCGGTGGAGGTGATTGGTGTGGTGGCTGGTGGGAATTGCTACGGGAGAGAAGACTCGGGGCAGGATTTGGGTCGCGTGGAGCCTTTGGACCCAGACTGGACTCGGCGGACAGTTCGGCCCCAGAGTCCCAGGTACTGGCCCGGCCCAGCAAGCAATTCTGCCTGAGGCACTAACTCAGCGTGGCCACAGCTCCCCTGCTGTGGCACAGGCTCAGTTGAGCTCGCAGCTCCACACTAGGCACTACCTCAGCTCAGCGGCAGCTCCCCTGCGGTGACACAGTCTGGGCGGAGCACTTCGTTTCACCACAGGTGCTAACTCAGAGCAGCTGCAGTTCTCCTGCTGTGGCACAGGCTTGGTGACGTGCTCAGTTCCATCCTAGGCACCACCTCAGCTCAGCGGCAGTTCCCCTGCGGTGACACAGTCTGGGCGGAGCACTTGTTCCACCACTGGCGCTAACTCAGAGCAGCCGCAGTTCTCCTGCTGTGGCGCAGGCTGGACAGAGCTCTCGGTTCCACCAGCTCTAAGACTCTGGTTGGACACAGTGTGCAGTTTGAATCCAGAATTCCTGGCTGAGATTGGTGGTCAGTTCGGGCCCTGAGTCAATAACTGACCACAGCACGCACTTTGGGCCAAAAGGCCCTAGCGGAGCTTGGTGCGTAGTCCCAGCCCAAAAATTCTGGCTGGACCCTGTGTGCATTTTGGGCCCAAAATCCCTAGCTGAGCTTGGCAGACGGTTCAGGCCCTGAGAATCTAGCTGAGTTCTGCCCGTGGTTCGGTCCCAGTGCTCCTGTCTGGACTTGGCAGGGAACACAGAGGCTGTGGATACCTTGGCCTGACCCAACGCTCATTCAGAGACCCAGAACAATTGCAGGATCCACAGCAGAAGGGGGCTGAGGATCACTGGCTGTGAGAGACCAGAACAACAGGGCTAAACTCCTAACATACACACCAGTGAAGCTTTGAGCTCGCAGCCTAGGGAAATCGTGAGAAAACAAGTGAATCTATCGTCAGACACCCTCCATTCAACTCTGGAAGCTACCCAACAAAAACAAAGACGGCAAGATGTCTAAAGGACAGCGAAAAAGCATACGCAAAAAACCCCAAAACAACATGGCGTCTCCAGTTTCCAGCTATCCCAAAGAAAACAACCCAGAGAACTCAAATACAAAGGAAATACAAGAAAATGACCTCAAATCCTTAGTAATGAGGATGATAATGGAGGAAACAAATAAAATTCGTAATCAAATGCAGGAAGACGCAGACAAACAGGTGAGAGACATAAAAGAAGCACATAGAGTGGAACTGGAAAAATTGCAGGAAAATGCAAACAACCAGATGAAAGAAATAAATAAAACGGTTCAAGCTCTGAAGACCTATAAAGAGGCAATGGAAGAAACTCAGGAATATACAAAAAATCAGATGAAAGAAATCAAAAAATCAGTTCAAGATCTGAAAATGAAAATGGATGCAATGATAAACACACAGACAGAAGAAAAACGAGAACGTGAGACCTCAGAGAAGAAGGCGAGCAACACAGAGGTGAGCTTTTCTAACAGAATCCAAGAGATGGAAGAACGAATCTCAGGGCTAGAAGATACAATCACAGATATTGAATCAACCATTAAAGAAAATGCCAAATCTGGAAAACTCCTGACACAAAACATCCAAGAAATTAAGGACACCATGAAAAGAAGAAATCTGAGGATAATAGGCATTGAAGAAAGAGAAGACATCAGACTCCAGGGCCCAGAAACTATTCTCAACAAAATCATAGAAGAAAATTTCCCCAATCTAAAGAAAGAGATGCCTATAAACATACAAGAGGCCTACAGAACACCAAATAGAATTGACCAGAAAAGAAAAACTGCCCGCCACATAATAATCAAAACACAAAACATGCAGAACAAAGAAAAAATATTAAAAGCTGCAAGGGAAAAGGGCCAAATAACATTTAATGGTAAACCTATCAGAATTACACCCGACATCTCAGCAGAGACCATAAAAGCCAGAAGGGCCTGGACAGAGATCCTGCAAACTCTAAGAGACCACAGATGCCAGGCCAGACTACTTTACCCAGCAAAATTATCAATAACCATTGATGGAGAAAACAAAATATTCCATGACAAAAACAAATTCAAACAGTACCTATCCCACAAACCCAGCTTTACAGAAGGTACTAGAAGGAAAACTCCATCCCAAAGGGTCAAGCTACAACCAAAACTACCCAGGAAATAGATAACTATCCCATGGCAAAAACACAACTACACAAACGCTCGACTAAAAACAACATCAAAATTAAGACTCTTAACAGTCACTGGTCATTAATATCTCTCAACATCAATGGCCTCAATTCTCCAATAAAAAGACACAGACTAACTGAATGGGTACATAAACAAGATCCAACATTCTTCTGCATCCAAGAAAACACATCTCACCCATAATGAAAGGCATTACCTCAGGGTAAAAAGGTTGGAAAAAAATATTCCAAGCAAATGGTCACAAGAAGCAAGCAGGCGTAGCCATTTTAGTATCGAACAAAATAGACTTTCAACCAAAATTAATCAAAAGGGATGAGGAAGGACACTTCATACTCATCAAAGGTAAAGTCAACCAAGATGACATCACAATTCTGAACATCTATGCTCCCAATACAAGGGCGCCCACATTTGTAAAAGATCTCCTAAAAAAGCTTAAACCACACATCGATCCCCACACAATAATAGTGGGAGACTTCAACACCCCACTCTCACTGAAGGATAAGTCATTGAAACAGAAACTAAGCCGAGAAATAACATCATTAACCAATGCCATGGGTCAAATGGATCTAACAGATATCTATAGAACCTTTCACCCAAACAAGAAAGAATACACCTTCTTCTCTGTACCCCATGGAACCTTCTCCAAATTGATCACATCGTAGGTCACAAAGCAAGCCTCAACAGATACAAGAGGATTGAAATAATACCTTGTATCCTATCAGATCACCATGCTCTTAGGCTGCAATTCAACAACAACAGAAATAACAAAAAGCCTACACGTTTGTGGAAACTAAACAACTCTCTGCTAAATGACACCTGGGTCAGGGAAGAAATAAAGAAAGAAATCAAGGAGTTTCTGAAATTCAATGAAAATGAAGAAACAACATACCCAAATTTGTGGGATACATTGAAAGCAGTGCTAAGAGGAAAATTCATAGCACTAAGTGCCTTTAAAAAGAAATTGGAAACATCGCACATAAGCATCTTAACAACACAACTGGAAGCCCTAGAAAAAAAGAAGCAGAAACACCCAAGAGGAGTAGACGCCTGGAAATAATCAAACTCAGGGCTGAAATTAACAAATTAGAAACTAAGAAAACAGTCCAAAGAATCAACAAAACCAAAAGCTGGTTCTTTGAGAAAATCAACAAGATAGACAGACCATTAGCCAAACTAACTAAAAGGCAGAGAGACAGTATTGAAATCAACAAAATCAGAAATGAAAAGGGAGACATAACAACAGACACTGAAGAAATTCAAAGAATCATAAGATCCTACTTTGAAGGCATATACGCCACAAAATTTGAAAATCTAAGGGAAATGGACGATTTTCTTGATCAAGTTCACTTGCCAAAGTTGAATGAAGAACAGATAAACAAGTTAAATAGTCCCATTTCCCCTACAGAAATAGAAGCAATCATCGATGGTCTCCCAACCAAAAAAAGCCCAGGGCCAGATGGTTTCAGTGCAGAATTCTACCAGACCTTTAAGGGCGAGCTAATACCGATACTCTTCAAGCTACTCCAAAAGATAGAAATGGATGGAAAATTACCAAATTCATTCTATGAGGCCATAGTCTCATTGATACCTAAACCTCACAAAGACTCAACAAAGAAAGAGAATTTCAGACCAATTTCTCTTATGAACATAGATGCAAAAATACTAAATAAAATACTTGCAAAACGAATACAGGAGCACATCAAAGATATCATTCATCATGACCAAGTAGGCTTCATTCCAGGCATGCAGGGATGGTTTAATATACGGAAATCCATCAATGTAATCCACCATATAAACAAACTGAAAATAAAAAACCACATGATCATCTCCTTGGATGCAGAGAAAGCATTTGATAAAATTCAACACCCATTCATGATTAAAGTTTTAGAGAGATTGGGGATACAAGGCACTTTCCTCAACATAATAAAGGCTATATACAGCAAGCCAACAGCCAAAATGAAAGTAAATGGTGAGATACTCAAGGAAATTCCTCTCAAATCGGGAACAAGGCAAGGCTGCCCACTCTCTCCATATCTCTTCAATATAGTACTCGAAGTTCTAGCCAGAGCAATAAGACAACAAAAGGAGATCAAGGGTATCCAAATGGGAAAGGAGGAAGTCAAATTATCCCTCTTTGCAGATGATATGATAGTGTACATAAGTGACCCTCAAAACTCCACCAGAGAACTCCTAAAGCTGATAAACACCTTCAGCAAATTGGCAGGATACAAAATTAACTCAAAAAAGTCTGTAGCCTTCCTATACACAAATGACAAGCTTGCAGAGGAAGAAATTAGGAAAACCACACCCTTCACATTAGCCACAAGCAATATAAAATATCTAGGAGTTACCCTAACTAAGCAAGTGAAGGACTTGTATGAAAAAAATTTCAAAACTCTGAAGAAAGAGATTGAAGATGACCTGAGAAGATGGCATGATCTTCCTTGCTCATGGATCGGGAGAATTAACATAGTAAAAATGGCCATCCTACCAAAAGCAATCTACAGATTCAATGCAATCCCTATCAAAATAACTACACAATTTTTTAAAGACATTGAAAGTTCAATTCTGAACTTCATATGGAAAAACAAAAAACCCAGAATAGCTAAAACAATCTTGTACAATAAAAGGTGCTCCGGAGGAATCTCCATACCTGATCTCAAACTGTACTATAAAGCAATAGTAATTAAAACAGCATGGTACTGGCACAGCAACAGGCTGGTTGATCAGTGGAATCGAATCGAAGACCCAGATATGAATCCACACACATATGGTCACTTGATTTTTGACAAAGAAGCCAAATCCATTCAATGGAAAAAGGATAGCATCTTCAACAAATGGTGCTGGTCTAACTGGAGGTCTATGTGTAAAAAAATGAAACTGGACCCATATTTGTCACCTTGCACAAAACTCAAATCCAAGTGGATTAAAGACCTCAACATAAAACCAGAGACACTAAGCCACTTAGAAGAAAAAGTGGGAAAGAGCCTGGAACATATTGGCACAGGAGACAACTTCCTGAACAGAACACCAACGGCCCAGGCCTTAATGTCAACCATTAATAAATGGGACCTCATGAGGCTGAGAAGCTTCTGTAAGGCAGGAGACACTGTCAAGAGAACAAAGCGACAGCCTACAGACTGGGAAAAAATCTTCACCAACCCTACATCTGACAAAGGTCTAATATCCAAAATATATAAAGAACTCAAGAAATTAAACACCACTAAACCAAATAACCCAATTGAGAAATGGGGCTTGGAACTAAACAGAGAATTCTCAACAGAGGAGTACCAAATGGCTGAGAAACACTTAAAGAAATGCTCAACCTCCTTAGTCATCAGGGAAATGCAAATCAAAACAACTCTGAGATTCCATCTTACACCCATCAGAATGGCTAAGATCAAAAACTCAAGCGACACCACATGCTGGCGAGGATGTGGGGAGAGAGGAACACTCCTTCATTGCTGGTGGGAATGCAAACTAGTACAGCCACCTTGGAGATCTATCTGGTGCTATCTCAGAAAAATGGGAATAGGGCTTCCTCAAGACCCAGCTATTCCACTCCTTGGAATATACCCAGAAGATGCTCCAGCACACAACAAGAAACTTTGCTCAACCATGTTCATAGCAGCCTTATTCATAATAGCCAGAACATGGAAACAGCCTAAGTGTCCCTCAGTAGAAGAGTGGATAAAGAAACTGTGGTACATATACACTATGGAATACTATTCAGCTATTAAAAACAAGGAATTCCCGAAATTTGTGGATAAATGGATTGAGCTAGAAATGATCATAATGAGTGAGTTAACCCAGAAGCAGAAAGAATCAAATGGTATATACTCACTTATATCTGCATACTAGCCCAAGGGGCATGTCCCACGAAAGCCTTCACTTACCAGGAAACTGGGACAGAGGGGAAGGCATCCTATTGGGACTCTAAATGAGAGACGCATGGGAGAACAGCAAAATAAAAGGATACAGAGGGTCCTAGAAATCTATAAGTAGAACAATATGATAGGCAGATTTGGGCCCAGGGGTCCCGCTCAAACTAAGGCACCAGCCAAGGACAATATAGGAGGTAAACTTTAAACCCCTTCCCAGATCTAGCCAATGGTCAGAATATTCTCCACAGTTGAGTGGAGAGTGTGATACGACTTTCTCACGTACTCTGGTGCCTCACATTTGACCATGTCCCCTGGAGGGGGAGACCTGGTGGCACTCAGAGGAAGGACAGCAAGTAGCCAAGAAGAGACTTGATACCCTATGAGAATATATAGGGGGACGTAATCTCCCTCAGGAACAGTCATAGGGGAGGGGAATAATGGAAAAATGGGGGGGGGGAGGAATGGGAGGATACAAGGGATGGGATAAACATTGAGATGTAACAAGAATAAATTAATAAAAAAAAAAAGAACTAACCCACCACTATAATGCTAATGGAGCACCACCCAAGCATTTCCTGGCTGGGTCCAGCATTGCTATTGGCTACCATGCTGATGCTTCTAACCCCTTGCAAGGAGAGAAACTCATTTCTCATCATCAGTGGAAAGTTGTGCAGTTCTTTACCAGAACTGGCTTGAGGTTCTTTCCCAATTTGGCCAGCTGCACTTGAATTCAAGGTTTCCACCCCAGAAAGAGTGTAGTTGTGTCCAAGTGGAATGAGTCACCAGCTGTAAGCAGAGAAGTTTGCATGCCTTTAAGAGGGGCAGCAAGGAGTTCCATTTTTATCACAAAATAGTGCTTAGAGTAGGCCAAAACTTGAGTCTGTCCCATTTCATTTCCTCTTCTCCATTCCCTGCAACAGTGAGAGGGAGGGAGGAACTGACAAAACAGAAAGACTTTGAACCCTGGCAAAAGGCCACTTGGCTTTGTGGATTTACCAAGTAATCTTGGCAAAGAGAAAAATGGTCCTTGAGTAACAGTATGGAACGGCAAACCCTTCTGGGATGCTCATTAAATGCTCATTAGCTGTCTGTAGAGAGCCCTAAACCCCTACGAGTCATGCTGTCCTATTTGTTGCTGCTAGCTCTGTGGACTACCTCCCACTTTCATCTTCTTTGGAGTATGCCACTGTTTTTGAGACTTGAAATAGTTTATCATCTCTCCAACACTATGTGATGATTAGGTATTTTTATAAGTAGTTTGTTACTGATTGATATTTTCAGATGAGTTCAGACTTATGTGCAAATAACTCAGGATAATTTTTGATGTCATTGTTGAGGATGGGCCAGTTTCCTGTTTCAAAATTTTTCAACATATTTCTTTATTTAATCATTATATCTCTCCTGAGAAATATAAAGTACATAGTATTCGTTCCATTTGGTCCAATTTTCTAATAGTCATTCAGTGAAACAAGCTACTCTCCTACATACTTTGGGAAATACACTGCTTCAGACACATAGCCCCTGATCTTAGCTTCTATTTAAAGAAGAGAAGCAAAACAAAAGTACTGCGATACCAAGTAGGCAATGAAAAGAGCTTGGTTGTTAGCCAAAATGGAAAAGTCTGAATGGACACAACTAGGAGATCGTAACCGAAAGCAGATTTTAGAAAGATCATCATTCTGGCAAATGGAGGAAAGTGATCAAATAACACACACACACACACACACGGAGAAATGCATTGGTAAGGATTCCACGAGAAACAAAATCAAGGGCCAATGGAAGTTGTCAATTAAAGGCAGATGGATAGATAGACAGATAGATAGATAGATTGTTAAAGACAGAAAGACAGATGACAGATAAATAGAGATGGATAGATAGAGGGTAGATGATAGAAGATAGATGATAGCAAGAAATTGATACATAGGTAGATAGATAATAGATCAGATAGAAGATAGATAGATAGATAGATAGATAGATAGATAGATAGATAGATAGATATGATAGATATAGATAAAGTAGATGATAAATAACCATTTAAAGAATTGGCTTGTGGCATCATGGAGTCTGATTCCCATGACCGTCTATGTTCAAACTGAAGAAACTGTGGTCCAAGTTAAGGAAAAGATCAGTATATAAGTTAAACCATCAACGCAAGGAGAGAGAATCCACTCTGATACCTTCTTGTCCTAATCAGGCCTCCATTTGGGTGAGATGATACCCACCAGGATCAGGTAAGCTCAAATGATTTACCTAGTCTAGTGATTCGACTGTTAACTTCTTCTGGAAGGAGGATCATTGGCACACTCAGAAATGCTAACTAGTCTGCAGGCCAGTTAAGTTGACAAATAAAACTAACCATCATGGAGGTTACTGGAATAATCTAGGTGACACAGCAAAGAGGCCTAGGCTAAGAGGTTTGTACAAAGGCAGATATAATAAGAACTCTATGAAGAGATTTGTATCATGGAAAATTAATAAGACTTGAAGGCAAATAATTAGCTGATGAGGGACAGTGAACAAATGTGAACAAGAAAACAGGCCCCACCCTCTGGCCGGTAGGTAGGAAGCACTGCTATTCGGGAGGGCATGGCAAAGGTAAAGGGTGGTGTCAGGTCAGCTTGAGATGGGAGAGCAGGGAAGATAGTTGTGAACCAAGGAGAACACTACAAAAGAACAAAGGGGAGAGTCTGTCAGAGCAGCAACAGCACGGCAGGCAAGCCTTAAAGCATTCCTCACTCATCCGGGGCCTGGACATTCTTCTGCTGTCAGACACTCCCACATTTTCCAACCTTGGGTCTCCTGGCATTTCAACAGTGTCCCCTCAGCCTTTCGTGTCCTCAGCTATGGTTACCCCCAATAGCCTCCCTGATTTGGGCTTCTCAGATGACTTAGACTGTGTCATACTCACAAAGGTTTTAGATGCCCAGTTCTGACATTTGTCAGCCTCCAAATCAGTGAGAGTCCATCCACCCCCACCCCCCAATAAATCCTTTAAATCAATCTCTTTACACTAGGCACACTGGGAGGGTTAACCTTGGTTGTTGTCAGCTTGATGGAGTGTGGAATGAAATAAAAGGCAAGCCGCTGAAAATGCCTGCAAGGGGCTTTCCTCATCAATTTAAGTGACATGGGAAGATATGCCCTAAAAACGGGTAGCACCACCCAGTGGCAGCTCACATAAAAGGAGATCCTTTGCATTCTGTCGGCTTGCATCATGTCTTGCTAGAACGTTCATTTGGCCTGCTGCTATTGCTTCGGCTATTGCTGATATCAGAAGCCAGCATCTTCAGGCTTCTAATGTAGAGTGAAAGCCAGTGGCCTTCCAGGGATCCACTAGGCATTCAGTACCACATTGGGACTTCTGAGGGATCCCGCCTTGTGGACAGAACAGCCACCAGATTAACCCATCAGGTGTAAAGACAGCCACTGTAAAACTACCAAGACTACATTATCAAATAAATCACTTAAAAATATATAGATTAATTCAATCAATTCTGTCTCTTTAGAAAATCCTAACACACACACACAGAGAGAGAGAGAGAGAGAGAGAGAGAGAGAGAGAGAGAGAGAAAGAGAGAGAGAGGGAGAGAAACACAGACACACACATGTGCGCACTTGCCTGTGCACTCGAGCACACACACACACACACACACACACACACACACACACACACACACACATACACATACATGGTGTATTTATTCAGTGAGAAATAGGCTTTTAGGCAATAAAACATAATTGAAGTAATTATCTTAAAAATATTAACCTGAGCAATGAAGAGGCCTGGGCTGTAAAGGGTTAACAGTGTGGTGTCTCAATGGTGTCTGGGATGTGGCAAAGACACAAGTCTCCAGACCCCAGAGGCATTTCCCATAATAAAGAGGAACTTTGCTTGCTTCTGTGTTTGTTCTTTCTCTCCAAGCTGTCTCCCTTTAGTGGACTCCACAGCCTCCATAAAGATCTTGGGCAGACACCTAAGTGCAGAAAAAGAGCAAATGGACAGACCCAACACTGTTTGACTAACACCCAGAGATCCCAAGCCCATGCTATTCCAGTTCATCAAAATTTATGTGTGATTGCTGAATGTTGATAATGACAGTGACCCCACAAGCCTGCTTCAGAAGAGGAAATCAAAGGAGAAGAAAGTTTAAGAAAATAAGCAAAGAAGTAAATACTTTAAAAAATAAACATAAATGGCTTGCAAATTATTATTTTCTTAATCACATGTAACACATAAAATAGAATTCATAATACTCATTTATATCACTTAGACAATATTAATCAGTGTTTCAGTTTATCAAAGGATCAGTCTTTACCAGAGGCTATTCCTTTTTTTGTCTTCACAAATAACTATTTGATATAGGGAAAAAAAACACACTTACAAAGATTAAGTCATCTATCTGATGCATCTCAGTAAATGATGGATTTAGAATTTAAGCCCAGATCTAACTTTCTGTGTGATGTCTGCCCTTAAGCTGTCTGCCATTCTGCCCTTTGGAATAGTTTGCTAGAAAAGTTCAAAACAAGCTAGAAAGAACAGCAGAGTTTCCTTCTTTTAAAAGTAATAAACAGTGATTTTCTTGTGGCTGTACAAGCCATTATAGCAGACAGTTGTCTTTTACTCGGAGCCACAAAGAAAACCAAAACAAATTACAGCTCCTGATCACAGCTGAACTGTTTGCAAAGAGCAAGAAGTTCTTACTGCGCTGGAAATAAAGACTGGGAAAACGACAGAGTGAGGAAAGAGTAACTGCCATTAACCTCACTTATATTAAATAAGTACTTCGACGAACAAAAGCAATCAGGAAGTTAAATAAGCCAAATTCTAGTGGATGTGACTGCTTTATGTATTGTGGGCCTCTATTCAAGTAGAAACTCTCACAGAATGGAAAGGGGGCTCTGGAAAGCCAAGAGATCAAAGCCACAGAAAGCAGAGGTCTTCCATGTTAACTTCTGAACAACTATCCTATGATATAGAAGGTTCTATGTTGCCTTTTCCTTTAGGTTGAAGCCCTGAGGGAGATCATTTTATGAAGTTGATTATTTGCTAATGCCAGCTCAATAGAGGAGCAAAATTACTGTATTTATTTTTTACCATTTTACCTATATGTGGGGAATATGAAAACACGTTCCACAGCATCCATATGGAGATCAGAAGACAACCTTCAGGAATTGGCTTTCTTTTTCAAACATATGGGTTCTGGAAATCAAACTCAGGTAGTCAGACTCAATGACAACCACTTTTACCCACAGCCATCTTGTCACCTAAAAATGGCAGTATTTTTAAATGGATACTTTCATTTGTTAAACAATAACAATTCTTTTACTATGTTTATTCATAACAGGAAAATGAATTATAAATGTGATTCTTCTATGATCCATCTCAAGTTAATTTCAAGCTTGATGAGAAAGGCTCACAAGAAAGAGACTCTTAGGCTAAAAAGCATTCATGCTACTTAGGAAGGAGTTAGAGGAAAGAGGAATGACCAAAAAGGGGGAAGGGGGGAATAGTAGTTAAAAAAAATACATGTGAAAAGGACAGAGGAAGAGGCCAAGTGACAGAAGAGATGGCAATAGCATGATGAGAACAGACACAAATTAAAGTTTTCCTGTACTACAGCTTTTAATTGTGTGTACGCACATGTGTGCATACACATGGCAGGGCATAAGTATTCATGAGTGAGTGTGCACATGCATGTAGAGGCCAGAGGACTCTCCAAAGTCAAGTTCTTGAGGTGCTATCCACTTTTGTTGAGATGGAATCTCTAAATGACCTAAAACTTACCAATTAATCTATGCTGCTTGGCCAGTGAGTCCCAGAACATGCCTCTCTCTGCTCCTTCAACACTAAGATTATTAGTGAGCTTGAGGTGCACGGGTGGGTTCTAGTGGTCAATCCTAGGTTCTCTTACTTGCAAAGCAAGCAGTTTTCCAACTGAGATTGAGACATTTTCTTAGTTCCCTGGTTCCTTCCCTTTCTTTTACCTTGGCGACCCATATGTTTCAAGGATCTTCTGAATTATAAAGCCATTGCTATTGTGATGTCAACTTCAATAGCTACAAAATGCATCCAATTAATTACATGTGACTTCTTCAAAAAAAAAAAAAATACCTAGAATGGATCCCGTAGTAAAGTATAGTCAGAATTAAGAGACAAACATGAAGTGAAAAGGCCTAGGGGGGTAAAAAGGAAGGAACCACTTACAAACACATAAAGAACTCCAAATGGAATAGCTGTTGTTTAAGCTTTATATTTGTGTTTGAAAAAGAGATGGGACAGCCCAAGTAGTATAAAAATAGGAGAAATGGGAAGCAAATCTCAAAAAGGTTAGCCTGGATCCTTAAAATTGTAAGTTAAAGAGTTATAATATTTTTGGTTGTAAGCCTAGCCTTTAACAGGTGAGCCATCTCTCCAATTCTACACAATAAGAGAACTTCCAGAGACACCACCATCCCTGATCTCAAGCTGTACTACAGAGCTGTTGTAATAAAAACCACATGATATTGGCATAAAAACAGATGTGTTGATCAATGGAATTGAATCCAAGACCCAGACATAAAGCCACACACCTCACAAATATGTCTGTCAGATATATTGGGCCAAAGGCCTGAAGATGATGCTCCAATGTTATAGAGAATTTTGGGTGACTGTTCAGGCAGCAAATTGTCTCAATCATCATCTGATTTTGAAATCTGCTAACCTGCACTCCCTGTATACTCAAGTAATTAATTTTATTCTTTCTCAAGTCTCTGATGGCGTTGAACACCAGATAGTTTAGTTTTACAGTTAAGCTTAGTTGTTTGGGGGTTTAGATATTTTTAGGTCTAGATAGATGTTTTAAGTTGATAATGATAAGATATGATAGCTATTGATTTACATTCAGAATTTTAGATGCACCAAGATAAAAAAGATGTTTTCTTCAAGGATACCAAATGCAAATAGTCAAAACACTATGAATATAACATTTATATAATTCCTGACTGTTTTGTGGTTCTTATTGCTGTAGATAGTTTATTGCATATATGTGTAATAATATAAATGTGTATGTAAAAATAAAAATTTTTAAAAATCCATATACCTATAAACACCTGATTTTTGATAAAGAAGCCAGAAATATACAATTGAAAAGTAAAGCAACTCAACAAGTGGTGCTGATGTAACTGGATGTCTACGTGTAGAAGAATGCAAATAGATTCATATCTATCGCCCTCCACAAAGTTCAAGTTCAAGTAGATCAAAGCTCTCAGCATAAAACCAGATACATTAAATCTTCTAGAAGAGAAAAAAGGGTATAGTCTTGAATGCATTGGCACAGGAGACAACTTCCTGAAGAGAACACCAATACTACAGACTCTAAGATCAACAGTAAATAAATGAGACTTCATGAAACTAAAAACCTTCTGTACGACCAAAGACACAATCAACAGAGCAAAGAAGCAGCCTATAGAATCAGAAAAGATTTTCACCAACTCCACATCTGAAAGAGGCCCATTATCCAAAACATATAAGGAACTCAAAAACCTAGACATAAACAAACCAAATAATCCTATTGAAAATAATGGGGAAAATGGGGGGGGGGAGGAATGGGAGGATACAAGGGATGGGATAAACATTGAGATGTAACAAGAATAAATTAATTAAAAAAATAAATAAATAAATAAATAAATAAATAAAAATTTAAAAAAAAAAGAAAAATGGGTACAAATCTTAACAGAGAATTCTCAACAGAGTAATCTCAAATGGCTGGCAAACACTTAAAAGAATGCTCAACATCTGGAAAATGCAAATCAAAGTGACTCTGAGATTCCATCTTAGATCTTTCAGAATAGCGAAGATAAAACAAACAAACAAACAAACAAAAATACAAGTGATGGCTCATGCTGGTGAGAATGTGGACCAAGGGAAGCATTCCTCAATTGCTGGTGGAAGTCCAAACTTGTTCAGCCACCTTGAAAATCAATATGGCAGTATCTCAGATAATTGGGAATCGATCTACCTCAAGAGCCAGATATACCACTTCTGGGCACATACCCAAAGGACTCTCCATCCTACCACAAGGACATTTACTCAACCATGTTCATAGCAGCTTTATTCATAAGAGTCAGAAACTAGAAACAACCTAGATGTCCCTCAAGCAAAGAATGGGTAAAGAAAATGGGTTACATTTACACAATGGAGTGTTACTCAGTTGTTTAAAAAAAAAAAAACAAAACATGAAATTCACAGACAAACAGATGGAACTAGAAAAAAAAAATCATCCTGAATGAGGTAACCCAGACCCAGAAAGACAAACATGGTTTATACTCACTTATAAGTAAATATTAGCTGTAAAGCGTAATCGTGCTAAAATCCACAGACCCAGAGAGACTACGTAACAAGGAGAGCTCAAGGGAGGAAGCAGGATCTCATGGGAAAGGGGAAAGAGTACATTTTGTGGGTAGACTTGGGATTGGTGGGATCAGGTGGGGGTGTGATTGAGGGAGAGGGTACTGAGAGAGACAACTGGAAATGAGCAACACTTGGGCGGTGAGGTAGAAATTTAGTGCAATGGACGTTCCCTGGAATCTATGAGGATGGCCCTAGCTAAGACTCCTGGTCATGAGGGATACAGACCCAGAACGGGCCATCTTCTGTAAGCAGGCAAGACTTCCAGTGGAGGGATAGGAACAACAACCCAGTCACAAAACCCTCAACCTACAATTTGTCCTGTCTGCAAGGTATGCTAGGGTAAAGTTGGCACAGAACTGGTCGGAGTGGCCAACCAATGACGAGTTCAAGATGAGACCTAAGCCTGACAGCTGCCTGCAAGGCCAGGAATCAGAGGCTAGATAGCCCAGAGACCAAATATTTTAAAGTCAATGAAATGATTCCTAATGATATTATGCTATACTAATAGACCTGAGCCCAACATAAACATCATCAGAAAGGCTTCATCCAGCAACTGATAGGCACAGATACAGAGACCCACAGTCAAACATTAGGTGGAGCTGAGGGAATCCTGTGGAAGATGGGGAGTAAGGATTGTAGGAGGCAGAAGAGTCAGGGACACCAAGAAAAAGGGGCCCACAGAATCAACTAACTAACCAGGGCTCATAGGGGCTCACAGAAACTAAACCAACAATTGGGGAACCTGTATGGGTCTGAGCTAGGTCCTCTGCATATGTGATATACTTGCATAGCTTGGTCTTCTTGTGGGACTCTTAAGAGTGGAAGTAGGGACTGTCTCTGACTCTTCTGCCTCTTGTGGGACTCTTAAGAGTGGAAGTAGGGACTGTCTCTGACTCTTCTGCCTCTTGTGGGACTCTTAAGAGTGGAAGTAGGGACTGTCTCTGACTCTTCTGCCTCTTGTGGGACTCTTAAGAGTGGAAGTAGGGACTGTCTCTGACTCTTTTGCCTCCTTTGGGAACCCGTTTCCTCCTACTGGGTTGCCTCATCCAGCCTTGATATGAGAGTATGTGTCTAGTCTTTTTGTAACTTAATATGCCATGTTTGGTTGATAGCCCTGGGAGGCCAGCTCTTTCTGAAGGTAAATGGAGAAGGAGTGGATCTCGGGGAGAAGAAAGTTGCAAACAGAGGGACTGGGAGGAGAAGAGGGAGGGGAAACTGGGGTTGGGGCGTGATATATGAGAGAATAAATAAAAAAGAAAAACAGATAGTGAAAAAAAGAATTATAAGTCACAGTAAAAATGAAATGAACGTTTGTGGTGGAAATTCCAACAATGCAACAGAATAGACTGGCCACTAAGATGTCACATGTCTAGATAAAAGTAAACCTAAAAGAAAAAATATTGACACAATCGAATTATCTGAGATCTTCTGAAAATTTTATTAAATAAGGTAAAGATTGTTGGCTGAAAATTAAAGAAACTGGGGGCTGTATCCAAGATCATTAAATTTTTTAGATGTTTTCAATAACTCTTGCCATTTTTCTCTGTAAATAGTGTGAAAGGACTGATTTTCTTTAAGCAGCTGTCTACAAACTCATTATTGTTCCAGACAACACTGACTTCAGACCAAGCAAAACTTAATCTTATTTAACCTGTCCTACATTCCTCAGAAAGGGAAATCTTGTAGTCAGTCTTGAAGATGCCTGTCAGTTAATTTGTAGCTATTTTTAATACCAACATAGACCCCATAAAGGCAAAATGACCAACTTTCAGAAAATGGCTCTCTCCTTAATATTTCTATAATGTTAAATTACATTGTTTCTGGCTTTTAAAATATAAATTATATTATTTATAGCTACAGCATAAACAAAGGTGTAAAGTAAAAGGCTGAGTTCCAATGAACAAAACACCATTCTGGCTCCAAGGAGACTCTGGTTCAGTTATAAGCAAACAATGAAATGACCAACTTGCTTGGTGAACCATCTGTGGAAATAGCAATGCAAGATAATATAAGAGTGGCTTGCAGACCTCATCAACAGTCAGAGCCTCGGCCCTCTGCAGTCTGGCTTTTGGGGGATGGAAAACAAAGAACCCGGAGAAATCTTCCTTGCTTCATGAAGAAGCAAGAGATTTCAGCTTGGAGGCCATAGAAAAGGCAAGAGCTTCCACCCGGTGGAAGTCATAGCATCAGCGTCCCCTTCTGAACTCTCCACATCTCTTTTCCACCCTGAAGGCATCAGTTCTTTTCTGATATCCGAAGCTAAGCAGGGTCATTCCTGTTAGCACTTGGATGGGAGAACAGTCTCTAAAGTTCTATTCCACACCTTCTCACCACAGTTAATGCCACAGTGTGGAATACTTAGTGCCTGAGAATGGGCTGTCATTGAATAGAGTATAAAGGCTAATTTTTTTTTTCTCAGCCTGCCATCCTAAAGCCAACACACAAAAACAAAACTAAAATGTCAGCAGAAAATCCTCCCACTTCCGACATGGAAACTGTCCCAACCACAAACCCCACAGTGTGAGGCTTGTGTGTAAAGCACTGTGCAGTCTGCACTGCATTAAGTAGCCAGCCTTGGGGCAAAACTCCTCAGATCCCAGAGAGATGAAAAGTTCCCTGACAAGTGGTCTGGAGTGTATTCAATCTTCAACTGAAAATTTGACTTCTCTGCATGAGGACACACCTTTGGAGAAGCAAAGAGTATTCCTGACAATCACAGTGTGGCATCACAAGGCTACAGAGTGCTGGGAGAGCTACTGAAGAGAGCATGACATCTTGCTCTTCCTGTGGGATGGTTCAACTTCTTATCTCAAGGAAGTAGCCAGGAAGTGGAGTAGAAGGTAAAGAGGAGAGGAAATGAGGATGAGCAGAGGTCAGCTGGCCTGTGATCACATGGCTTTGCTCTTAGCTATATGAGCCCCTGAGAACTGAAAGTACAAAAGGAAATTGTGTCCTGTAAAATAATTACTCTGGGAACACAGGAAGTTTATAACACATAAAACCTTGAGGGAATAATGAATGTCCACCACAACACTATGCTCTCTGTTTGCGCCACTGCCAGCACCCCTTCACAACACACACACACACACACACACACACACACACAAATACACACCACTTAATGATCAGTCACACCCCAAAATGAGAAATTAATATAAGAAGAAAAAAGGTGAAGATGTTGGAGACAAACTTCTTTCCTTGGTTTCTTTATAAGAAAGACAAGCAAATTTATTTGGAGCTTCCTCACCCACTCCTCCTAAAAAAAGAATATGATGAGCTTTGACAGGCTTCAGGACAGTGTGACTCAGGTCTTCGTGCCAGCAAGACAAGCACTTCACCCGCTGAGCTGTCTGTCTAGTCCGGCTACCTATGTGTCTATTTTCTTTTACACTTCTTCTAGCTGGGAGTGGTTTTGTCTGTCTCTTCTATTTATTTCTTGACCTTTACCAAATTGGAGAGTAAGGGCCCTCCAAAGACTGAAAAAGTGAATTTAAAAAATTGAATGGATATTGTCCCCGACATTTCTCGTGGTTGAAAGGGGACCTAGCACGGGGCCGCTGAAAAACACGTGTGAGAAACAAATTTAAGTCTATGGTTCTGGTCCCTGGCCCCCTCCCTCCCTTTCTGCAGCTGGGGGTCCACTCCACAGACTCACCACCCTGACCACCTGCTTTGAGAGAGTGTGGTTAGCTCCCCAGGTGAGCTTGTTGGTAGAATGCTGAGAGGAGAAAATTTACTCCAGTGGACTCTTGACGTCTTGCAGACAGACGCAGCCCCAGGTTTGTGCTTGACTCGTGGGAAAATCAAAGAAGAAAATCCAGATCCTCTTTTAAATGTGTGTGGCAAGCAGAGAAAGGGCTACGCAACACAACATAGGACCCGTAGGGCAGGAGTCAGCCTGAGCAGGTATGCTGAGCTGTCTACCAGACTCACTAGGTATTTGTTTCCTTAGGGGAAGGTAGAAAGAATGACTGAGCCCTGGAAGCACTGGAGCTCAGCAGTGGAAGCATACAGCTGGTTCTTGTTCTGTGGGCCAACTAAGTGGCAAGGGTAGGGCCAGAGATCATGTATCTACTAGTGAGACCAACAGACCTTGCTGGTGGCTCACCATGCCCTGTCCACCCACCAGGGAGCTCACTGCAGACCTTTCCTGTTTTTCTGCCTTACCAGCTCTCTGTCCCTGGAGAGAGTCTCTGGCAATAGAAGGCTAGTCATGCCAGGCACCGCTCTCGGTTCATAAGATATATGAAGCAATGGCCATATGCATAGCAGTAAACGGACCTAAGGTAGATGCCACAGCCTTCTAGAAGGTTGCTAGCAAGAAAGACTGCTGATTACTCATAACAGTAGTCTATTTATTGCCATGCTTTGTATGGGCTGGGGTCCCTCCCTTCCTTGTCTCACCTCTATGCCATCTCTTGGTGCATCCTGGAATCTCATTCCAAAGAAACCACTTGCAGACAAGCCTTTGACTCACATGCAGCTTTGAGGGGGGTGCTACCCTAAGATACAGTCTCACAGGAGAGAGATACCAGTTCCACACTATCTCTGGGACTGCCCCTCACTTTTACTTGCTTGGGCTAATAGAAGGTCTAGTGTGCTCTCAAAGAAGCCACGTATGAAGCCACAAGAGCTCACGCCTTTTGAGCGACCCATGCTTGACACAAACCTGGTGTTTATCAGTGTAACTTCTCTTTCTAAAAAAAAAAACGAGTAGCCTTCCCAGAAAACATACTTATGCTGGTACCTAGCTCAGCCTGAATGCATCATTCGCATATGATTTATTATCACCACTATAGATTTTTAAGAACTATCTTGAAGTTCTGCTTCAGATCAAGTTTTGCTCAAATGAGGCAGGCAAAGCAACTGCCCTTCACATGGTCTTCAGTTCTCTTAATTCTGCCGACAAAGAATTTTAGATGCGCCTATTTCTAGGACTTGGAAGGAGGACGCAATACGTCTTGCCCTGAGGGAGTCTCCTATTCACAGTAATAGTAAGACTCGACATGAAGACTCCTGTTTTAGATGTGATAAAAAAATTTTTTTCACTTCTCTTGTTTCTAAAAGTCAACCTCATTTTCCAGTTAGGGCTTTCTGCTCTTTTAGCATCCAAAGAAAATTTACTGGTCCTTTCATACTTGCGTGGTTTTTTTTTTTTTAAATCTCACCCTGTAATTGTTCTTTTCTCATCCCTCTCCTGGGCCCACAAGCCCCTTTTCTTTTTTCTCTGTTAGCTCTCGACACCTAACCTATTACCAAAATGGGCTCTCTCTATATGCCTTCCAGAAAACACAAAGAAAAAAATCTCAACTGCATCCCTGGACAAGACACAGGCAAAGCTAATGCTTTGCGTTCAGTCCACATGGGGCTCTCAGGAGCTCACTGGCAGGCTCTGCAGCCTTTAGGAACATGTCCTATAGCAACTTGCACAGTGCTTAGTCCTTCCCTCTCTAACTTCTCTAAAATTAACCAGAGGAAAAGTCTTGTGATCCCAGTGAAAGAGTAACGTGCCCCTGGTAGCAATAAACACACTCCCTCACTGGTTGATCAAACAAAATATTCAGATCGAGGTTGCTGAGCCAAGACTTTACATTCCTCCCAGGATCCCTGAGGCCCCACTCTTCCTGTGCAAGCTTGCAGACTTTCCTAATTGCTGCCAGGGACCACAACTGCCCCACTCACAACAACAAACAGGAAGCAGCTTGTGTGGGGCCAGGTGAAATGAAGTCAGTGATACAGGAAATGCTGGAAGCCAGATTTCTATCATTGCCCCTGGTGATGGTCCTATGGCTTGGTTAACTACACAGCCCAGCATCCTCCCCAGGTCGAGGCAAAGTTCAGATACCATCTGTCCCAATCTCTCACCCAAAGAATGAATTCTGACGGAAACATTCCTGCAGTACAGCCATGTACCTTTGGCCTAACTGTTTGTAGAACACCTTGAGGAACATTGTGGACAGACTCGGCTCCCTTTCACATCTCACATTTGTGTGTGTCTTCCCTCTTGCAAGCTAAACGGCCCTGGTTCCTCCCTCACTACTTGTTGAACACTTCCTGTAATATCCGTGCTTGTTTCATTGCCACTGTTGTTGGCATGCTTGGTTTCAGGGCCAGTTTCAAACTCAGTAACTCTAGCCATTATAATTGATAATATGTACGGCCATATTATTGTTTGCCACTGGGCAACTTCATTGTGGGTAAATATGAGGAATGTTAAACATTACTCATAAACTGTGTGTAGTGGAACATGCCTATAACCCCAGCACCTCAAAGGGTGAAAAAACAGTCACAAATCCCATGCCATCCCATACTATAAAGCAAGACTCTGTTCAAATAATTTTTTTTTAAATCTCATTACATACTAGAGCTGATATTAGCCGTTATTTAACTTTTTCCACATTTTTTAAAACTCAGGCGGAGGAATTAGAAAAATAATAGCACATCAATTTTTGCAATATCAAAATAAACTTTAAAATCTGGAAGTATTTCAAATTTTTTTTCCATCTCATGTAGCACCACACCTGAAAAGAATTATCACTGAAAAAGCAATGAAAATTAATTTAAGATGAACAGGAAGAAACTGAATACTGAAATAGATGCAAAACCAGAGTATCCAGATGCGAGGAAGGATCGCATGGAGTGTAGCTAAACATAGAAGGCAAACTTTAAAAAACCGCTTTTGACTATGCATCTATCCATAGGGAAAACGCAGCTTTGTGCGTATATAAATATTAAAGAAAGCTGCAAGGCACTTCTCTCTTCACGGCTTGAGTGGCCAAATACTAGACACTGCCAAGTCATTATGCCTCATAGGAACTGGCTGAGAATAGGGAAGAAGAAACAGAAAGCACGGAGACAGAAGGAAAACAGGAAGAAGTAAAGCAGCGACAGAATAAACCAAGCTTATTCGCCTCACTTATCCGCCATTTCTGCCAAAAGAACAGCAAAGAAGGGTAGCCGTTCCATTGTCGGCCATCCACCGCTCATGTCTTACTGTAGCTCTGCTCAGGACGATTTTCACAGTACTCAGCAGAAGCATTTCCTCCCCTCAGTATCTGGTATGCATTTGTGGTAATGAACATTGCGCAATTACTGAGAGGGAGAAGACAGCATAAGTGATAAGATGTTTGTATACAGAAACAGAGGAAAACAACAGTTGCTTCCTGACTTCAGGACGTGTCTAGTTACGAACAAAAAGAGTTGCATATGGGCTTGTGCTGCGCGCTGTGCTCTCCTTCGCTTTGTTTTGTTCGGTTTTTGTTTTCCAGAGTACAACATCTGTTGAGAGACCGTCAAAAAGGCAAAGAAACTGGGCTGCAGGTTTAGCAGAGAAGAGCTGTGTTTCCTCAAGGACAGCAGTAGCATAGGCAAGGAAGACACTCGCGGAAAGGTTATTTCACGCTCTCTACTTCCTGGGTTTGGGTTTTCTTTCTTTTTTTTTTTTTTTTTTTCTTTTCTTTTTGCTTTGGCCTCTACACAGCATTCCATTTGCATGTTGTTGCTCTTGGTGAGTGGAGCGGAACAGGCGAATGCACACTGATGGCGCCCAGAGTCCTTGCTCGGTGTCCTGAGAGTCTGAAGCTGGTTCCCGGTACACTTGGGATAGTTTCTCAGGCTGTCTGCAAAATCTCTGCCATATCTGTGAATTTATTTTCGAGTCTGGTGTTTCTATCCGTTAACTCTTCCAGATGGGTTTAGTTGCTTTGGAAGCTCCCTGTTGCCTGTAAAAGTTTACCTGATGTTCACTCCAGTCAGCTTGGTTTTAACACAAGAATAAAATGAACAGAGATAATTTTTTAAAAGACTCCCAGGTACTACACATGTTTTAAATGCAATAATAAAAGATTTAGAGTTTATTTTTATTATTATTATTATTATTATTATTATTATTATTATTATTATTATTATTTTCTAGTCTTGATAAAAGAAGGTTTCATACAATCTAAATGTATTCAGTTTACATTTGCAATATGGCCAGAATGGTAACCTGATACAGCTTTTCTTTTCTAATACAAGACATGGTCCTTGCACCCACACAATTTAAAAACTGAACTAAACCACTTGGAACATTGAAGAGGCAGGCAGGAGGAGAGGTCTCAGGGGGATCAGATCTGCTAACAGTCTTCAGCAACGGGGCATCCCTGCAGAGGTGAAGAGAGAGAAGCCACCAGCCTGGGAACTGCTGGATGGAAGTATGGGGAAGAGAACCCGTGAGAGCATTCAGGAACAACCAGTAGACCTAAAGAGGAAGCCAGCAGAGAGAGCAAATGAATCCCTTGAGAGAGTTTCAATCTTTTGAGTTCCGTAAAGACTTCCTTCTTCTTCTTCTCTTTAGGATATAAAGTACATTAAGCAGGCTTTTCTTTTTCTCCTACTTTTCTTTCATTTTTTTTTCTCATTTATCTCAGTCTCCATTTTTTTTTCTTTTTTTCTTTTTTGGGAATTTATTTTTCAAACAGTTTAAGGTCCAGAGCAAAGTTGAGAGGAAAGTACAGAAGTTGCCAAGCAGAGTGGCATATTTGTTCTGTTGAGGAACCGACACTGACAAGGCAATTCTAATCAAGATCCATCATCACTACAGTTTACATCAGAAACCCACCCTTGTCCGGTCTAATAATGAATGGTTAGAAACAAATGCAAGCAATGGAGACCAGAATGTGGACTAAGCACGGATTGAGCTCCAGGTGTTCTGTTTGGGGGATTTTGTGGGCATTTATTTGTTAGCATTTTATATAGAGATACTTAGCTATGTTCAACTCCACTGGAAAACTAAATTATCACCAAGCACACACACATGAAGACAATATGTATCTCATTAAAGTTTGCGAAAATCTGTGGATTTCTCTCTCCTTTAAAGCTGATTACCCTAAGGAAGCCTCTTACACTTTGTGTTCAAATGGAATCCTGCAGATTGTTGTGAAATGTCTGCTTCTATTGTTTACCACTGGAATATGTGTAAAGTGTCAAGTTGTGCCAAAGTTCACATAAAGCTGTGAAAGACCTAGACAAAAGAAGCGAAGTAACTTTAGGAGTAGGGGCCTGTGGTGATTAATATCTATCACCAACTCGATTGGATTAATGAAGACCTAATGAATTAATGGACATAAGAAAGGTATGTGCCACCAGGTCTCCCCCTCCAGGGGACATGGTCAAATGTGAGGCACCAGAGTACGTGAGAAAGTCATATCACACTCTCCACTCAACTGTGGAGAATGTTCTGACCATTGGCTAGATCTGGGTAGGGGTTTAAAATTTACCACTTGTATTGTCCTTGGCTGGTGCCTTAGTTTGAGCTCAGAGGAAGGACAGCAGGTTGCCAAGAAGAGACTTGATACCCTATGAGCATATACAGGGGGAGGAAATCCCCCTCAGGAACAGTCATAGGGGAGGAAAATAATGGGAAAATGGGAGGGAGGGAAGAATGGGAGGATACAAGGGATGGGATAGACATTGAGATGTAACAAGAATAAATTAATAAAAAAATTAAAAAGAAAGAAAGGTATGTGTATGAAAGTAATGAAGAAAGGATGGAAGACCCACTCTGAATGTGAACAGCAATGTCCATGTACCAGGCTCCTAGACTGAATCAAAAAGGAAGATGGGAAAGCTACTTGGCTGCAACATCCTTCTGCTTCTGACTGTGAAGCATGGCGACCAGCCACCCCTCATGGTCCTGATGCCATCAATTTCTTACATGATGGACGAAATTCCCTCATACCATCAACCTAAGCAAGTCTATCTATTGTCACAGCAATGAGGAAAGAGGCTAATAGAGTATCAGTTTTTATCATCATTACTTTGTGAAATTATCTAATGAATCACTCACAATTTCTAATTGATCTCACTGTCTTACAAGGTACGGACTATATGTCCACTTAACATATAAGAAAAAAATGAGGCTTAACATATAAGAAAAAATAATGTTCTCTAAATCATACTCCATCAAGTAATCGTGCTAGCATTTATGATCTGTAGAGAAAAGATGAAAATGAATGATTTCAGAAAAGAAAAGCACATAGAAAGAAAAAGACCGTACAGCTTGCACAATGACTGGTCTAACATCTTTTGGGTTTTGTTTGTTTGTTTGTTTAAGTGTGAGGTCACTGAGAGCTCACAGTTCACGAGGACATCCTACTTTTCCAGAGGATCAGTTTCTTGTTTCTCACAGCCACCTGTAACTCTAACTCCAAGAGATCCAATGCCTCTGCCCATGGCGGGCACCTGCATTCCTGCATTCATGGGCACATCCTCACACATAGACACATGCGCACATGCACGTACCACACACGCACAGGCACAGCACTCAACTTAAAACGATAAAAATTACAGCTTTAAAAAAGAAAACCAGCAGCTAAAAAAATAATAGCAGAAACTGATGGGAGAAATCAACAAAAGGAGCAAAATGCTTGGTCTCAACTATAAAAAGTCTAACACTAAAATTCACTGCCCTTATCATAAACTACTTGTGTGGGTTCTGCTTTGCACACCTATAAATAAGCCAGAGAATGTGAGCTATTCCGGAAACCATGCCCTCCTTCCTCACAAATATTCATTTCCTCCAACAAAAGATTCTGATTTAAAATTTTTGCTCTCTTAGATATGTATAAATTTTCACTTGTTCTTTGTCTTTCAATCTTAAGTAGGAAAAAAAATTCAGTGCACTTTTATTTGGAGTGAATATAATTTTTGTGTCAAACTTAACCTATATAACACAAAAGGCCATCCCAGAAGCTACATATGTCTCAAGAATAAACCTGGGGAGCTTCAGGTAATAGATTTCTGCACCATCTAGAAATGTTTTACTTTCCTAGGCCTTAAATGTCATCAACAACACCTAACCAAAAGGCATGAAATCATGAGAAAAGTGCTGCTGGCTGCAAATCAAACACAGCAAGGAGAATGAACGTGCCCTGGGAAAGATGTTTACTCAAAGACTCATATAGAGCTGATTGCACCGAGGTTTTTCAGGGGGAAGAGGTGATTGTATCGTTTGGCAATAGTTAACATTTACTCAAAGACAAATGAGAGTTCCTCTCTGTGGGAAGATTTTTGCTGAGAAACAGCAATTCCTCTTGGGAGGTTGCCTGGTCCTTCATGAAAAATGTGGCCCCAGATCACAGTCTATCACGATGCCTCACTCATGTCAGGTCTTCACCGTGATGAACACAATACTACTGAAATTGGCAAATGTTTAGAACTCTCTGGATCCTCTCTGGATATTTCCAGTAGGCTAGTTCGAGGGAGGGGGTGGGGTCTTTGTGATATATCTGGATACAAAAGAGAAATAGACAAGGAGCAGCCTCCTTGGTGTTGGCAGTAGTTCCAAGCACTTGGGTATTAAAGAACCAGAGTCTGGACTAACGTAGACTTATGGCTCCAAGCTCACAAAGCTGGAGACCTACAAAACTGTTAGGTCAAAAGCTTTATTGCCTGAACCTCCACAGTACGTTGCCTTATATTAAGCGAATCATTACTTATAGTGCCGCCTTGTATTTGCCAGAAGTGTTATAGTCCTGGGTGGCAGAACCCTTCACTCCTAACAGAAACTAGTGTGACAAGCTGCTGAGTCTTGACTGTAAGAATCCCCAGTATTTAGGCAGCTCCTGAACTCTTCCTGTGGCTGTGACCTACAATCTCTCATGTTTAGCTCTTAGCATCTTACATAAGTTACGTCAAAGCAAATGCATCTTTACAAATGTCTGCTCTCTGTCACATGCAGGCAGATGTAAGACTGTATGATATAAAGCCTAGTGCTTGAAACTGGAGAGCTACATGACAAGTTTTTAAATGTTGCAACGGCACAGCAGATGTGATCAAACAGTGAGGACTGAAAACTGAAATGCCGGTGGCATTTATTTTTCAGTGACATGCTTGGTCAAAGGGAAATGCTCTGATCTTAAATAGCAGATGACCTGCCGATTGAAGCAACAGCCTGGAGAAAATAGGAGTATTTGATGCCTCTTCCTTCCCACCTTCCACCGGTGGTTCGAGGTTAGAGCGAATGAGTAGGCTTGCAGAGATGGAAGGATACATCACTTGGCTAAGGGTAGCACTCTCTGCTTGTGGCCTCACAAGTTGACAAGATTCATAATATGAAACTTGGCAGGGTTAAAAAAAAAAAAAGTCAACTCCCAAGCCAAAGAGGCATTTAACAGAAGTAGCAAAACAGTGGCCTCAGAAGGGCTAAGAATGGTGTCCTGTCCTACATACTTCATAAGCTTACTAGCCAAAAAAAAAAAAAAAATGAAGTGCCATTTTCCCAAAACAAATCCACTGTTAAAATCACCTTTTAGTCAGAAAGAATGTGAATATGATAGGCAGAGAAAATGAGATTAAATGCCAGATTGTAGGATATCCTTACATTTTTCACTGCAATATCCATTCTTGCCTCTTTCTGGACCAAGCCCTGTCTTCTCTAGAAAAGATGTTTCTCATTCATGGAACTTGGTAGAGACAAAACAACTTGAAGCCTTTTTGTGTTGCTGAAGACATCTCAACCTCAGCCTACAAAAGCCAGGGATGGATCAGTGGTTAGATCAGTGGTTCTATACCAATGTCATCGGGGCCTACATCATATTACAGGGATATTTACCCCACAGTGAGGCTTTCACTTCAGTGTCCACATCAGCACTAACATAGACACAAATGGAAAAAGCAGAAAGAACAAAATGGCAAAGCCAGAGGCGAAATGATCAGGGGATATCTTCTCATTGAGGATTTCCAAAGAAGAAAACTAAGTTCTTCCCAGCAGGAAAAGACAATTACTGTGAAACAATTACAACCATTTTTCCCTTATTTTTCTAAATGAGGCTTTTAATCATACTTATTATTTTTCCCTCCTCTGCTTCAGTACATTGGGTGAGGCTGAGAAAGAACTATGCAGTTTTGGTTTCTATGATGCTACAGAGCGACACAAGGCCCCATGGACACCCTGCTGACAAGGTTTTCTAGATGAAGAATGCAGTGCAGTTCGTAAATGGAGTCATGGGTTTAATTGTGTCTAAACCCAGGACATAAATTCTAATCCCCACTTAGAAATAGGGTAATTACATACACAGTTACATACCATATGGATCAGAATAGGCCCATAGTCCAATACAACTGTTGCCTATCTAAAAGCAGAATTTGTGAGCAGACAGAACAAGGTAGGGACAGAATGTGAAGATGAGGCAGGGATCGGAGAAATGTCACTTCTTCCTGATGCAGTGGCCGTTGAGGAGGCATGAGCAGGCCCTGGAGGGAACAGTGGAAGCAAAGGAAAGCACCAAGCAGCTGGTACAAGAGACCTGAGCCACACAGAAAGATGAACCCAGAGAGGTCTTGAATTCTTGCCTGGAAGACACACACATCCCTGGGGGTGGACTCTGTGCTTCAGTAGTTGGAAGCTAAGTCCCAAAGGGTGGTAGAAAAGGATGCTTCTCTGCATCCCAACCCCACCCATTCACCTGTAGGTTCTCCGGGAGATGAGAACGAATCTTCAAAAGCAGGAGAGAGAAGCAGGCAAGATCTCATGAGCCACTGTCCAATCCACCATGTACGTGACCAACTTTATCACTCAACTGATAGAAAAGAATGGGACTGTGAAAACACCAGAGTTGAATGACTCGACCATCACTGCCCCGCCCTGGTCCATCCCATTCGGCTGGACAGCACTCAATCCATAAGAAATGGGTGTCTATTTCAAGAGCCTGATGGGCACTGGGTAGTAGCCATAAGCCTGGTAGGGCACATGCTGCACATAGGGGGAATGGATGTGGAATAGAGGGAAGTCCTTGGCAATGGACAGGTTTAAAAAAAAAATGTACCACAGTTTCTTTATCCATTCTTCTGCTGAGGGACACTTAGGCTATTTCCATGATCTGGCTATTCTGAATAAGGCTGCTATGAACATGGTTAAGCAAATGTTCTTGTTGTGTGCTGGAGCATCTTCTGGGTATATTCCAAGAGTGGAATATCTGGGTCTTGAGGAAGCCTTATTCCCAATTTTCTGAGATAGCACCAGATAGATTTCCAAAGTGGTTGTACTAGTTTGCATTCTCACCAGCATTTGGTGTCACTTGAGTTTTTGATCTTAGCCATTCTGATAGGTGTAAGATGGAATCTCAGAGTTGTTTTGATTTGCATTTCCGACTATGAAATACTACTCAGCTATTAAAAACAAGGAATTCCCAAAAATCTGTGGACAAATGGATTGAACTAGAAATGATCATAATGAGTGAGTTAACCCAGAAGCAGAAAGAGTCAAATGGTATATACTCACTTATAACTGGACACTAGCCCAAGGGATATGTCCCATGAAAGTCTTCACTTACCAGGAAAGTGGAACAAAGGAGAAGACTTCCTACTGGGACTCTAGGTGAGAGAAGCAAGGGAGAATGGGGAAATAGAAGGATCCAGAGGGTCCTAGAAACCTATAAGTAGAACATTATGACCGGCAGATCTGGGCTCAGGGGTCCTGCTCAAACTATGGCCAAGGACAATACGGGCAGTAAACTTAGAGCCCCTACCCAGATCTAGCCAAAGGGCAGGACATTCTCCACAGCTGAGTGGAGAGTGGGTACTGACTTTCACACGAACTCTGGTGCTCCATTTTTGACCACGTTTCCTGGATGGGGAGGCCTGGCGGCACTCAGAGGAAGAATAGTTGGCTACCAAGAAGAGACTTGATACCCTATGAGTGTATACAGAGGGAGGAGGTCCCCCTCAGTGACAGTCATAGGGGAGGCAAGTAAGGGAAAAATGGGAGGGAAGGAGAAATGGGAGGATACAAGGGATGGGATAACAATTTAAGTGTAATATGAATAAATTAATAAAATATATTTAAAAATATGAATAAAATAAAATAAATTTCTTATATCAGTGTCTGAACCTTATCAAAAACATAAATAAAGCCAAAAGATTCTGTAATAAGGAATCTTCCACATAATGGCCTGATAAGTAATAATCACAAAAGACTAGCAGAGGTACAAGCTTGCAGAGGTTGCCATAGAAGACGTACCGGGCAGCTGTCAATTAAACCACAAACAGGTGCCACACTTGGTGTTATTTACCAGAAGCATATATATAATTGTTACACATATCTGATGCCATCATCCTTTCTATGGTCTTTGAAAAGTCCCCGTTGCCTCAGTGTCTTTGGATAAGCTCATTTGCTGTGACATTTCTATCCCTTTCACAGTGCCTCGGCTACTCCCAAAGAAGTGTTGTTATTCTTTGAATAATCTCTCTGTGGATTTATTCAGACTGGCCAGTCTGGAGGCACTCTGAAAATATAATATCCTTTCTCTTTAGGGGGAACTCCTACTTTTCTTCAAACTTGGGTTCTGAAGGACAGTCCTTTAACAGATTGCATGAGGAAGTCTGAGAAGACAGTGGGATTCACTTCCATCTATCTCTCATATCATAGGAAGTGCATGGGGCCTTTGATCCACCATGTGCTCCCACCATGATGGTCTGGCTCAGCACAGACATCCAAATTAACAGGGCTGGAGCTAGAAAGGCAGCTCAGGGGTTAAAGCACTGGCTGCTCTCCCAACACCCATACAGCATCTCCTAGACACCTGTAACTCAATTCCCAGAAGATCCAGTGCCCTCCTCTGGCTTCTGTGGCACTGTGTACCCAGGTGTTGCACATACATGTATGCAGATAACATACTCATATTCATAAAGAATAATAAATAAATCATTTTTAAAATAACAAGACTTGTGAGCCAAACTAATTTCTTCTTTCGAGAGCGACTTAGTGCAGTTATTCATTAAGTATAGAAGCCAACTAATAAGTGTTAATCACATCTAAAATATACCTTCACAACAATATTTGGATTCAGATTAAGAAAATTGAAGTTGGGTGCCATAGCCTTGCCGTATCAGCACATAAAATTACATCATTACAGAGGTCACAAAGCCTTTATTCCCACCCACAAAAACTTCGACCCAAAATTTACCCTGCCTACCAGATGTGCAGGGATAAAGATAGAGCAGAGATTGAGGGGAATGTCCAATCAATGCCTGACGCAATCCAAGACCCACCCCATGGGAAAGAGCCAACTTCTGACACTATTAAGGTTATTCTGCTATGCTTGCAGACAGGAGCCTAGCAGAGTTGTCCTCTGAGAGGTTCTACCCAGCAGCAATTAGAAACAGATGCTGAGACTCACAGCCAAACACTGAGCTATGCATAGGGAGTCTTGTGGAAAAGTTAGGGAAAGGGAAAACAACCTGGAAGTGACAGGAGCACCACAAGAAGACCAATAGAGCCAACTGACCCAGGCCCAGATGGTCCTGCTGAGACTGAAGCACCAAGGATGCATAGACCTGGGGCCCCTACACAGATGGAGCCAATGAGCAGCTCATGCTTCATGTGGGTCCTTAGTAAGGGGAGCGGGGATTGTCTCTGACATGAACTCTGCTGCTAGCTTTTTGATCATATCCCCCTGGTGGGACTGCCTTGCAAGGCCACAGGGGAAGAGGACATGCTCAGTCCTGATGCAATGTGATGAGCTGGGGTGGATAAGAAGAGTGGCTCCCCTTTTCTGAGGAATAGAGGAGAGGGAGTAAGGGAAGGAGGAAATGAAACTGAGACTGGGAGGAGAGGAGGGATGGGGCTACAACCAGGATGTAAAGTGAGTGAATGAATGAATGAATGAATGAATGAATGAATGAATAAGCAAGCAAACAAGCCAGCCAGGTATGGTGACGTGTTTCTGCAAGGCAGATATGGAAAAATCCTTCGGATTTTCTAGTGAATGAGTCTAGTTTAATCTGTGAGCTCCAGGTTCAGTAAGGCACTTTGTCTCAAAGAAGTAAGGTGGAGGGAGATTAAGCAATGCAGTCGGCTAGTATCAACCTCTGGTCTACACACACACACACACACACACACACACACACACACACACACACACACACGTGGGGGGGGGAGAGAGAGAGAGAGAGAGAGAGAGAGAGAGAGAGAGAGAGAGAACATCGCACTATCTTTAAGACACCCAAGGCATCTACTTCTTATCTGCCCACTGGCCTCTGTCTCTAAGTGCACACTTTTCTTAGTAAGCTCTGCTTCATTCTCACCCTGAAATCAAGATCCCAGCTACACCTGAGTAAGACCCCAGGAGCGAGGACCCTTCAGGCTGCACAGCAGGCAGAGATGCGATGTGTCTCCTGCTGCCTCTCACAAATGGACTCTGAAAACTCTGAGTTCTCTTGAAAGACAGAGAATGCCCAAAACACAATGCAGGAAAACAAGAGGAGCACCACCACAGGGAGCACTCCCTTTTCCAGAGCTGACGCTACCACGCTCACCCAGAGAGATTTTCTTCAGCTCTGGGGACCAAAGAAGAAGCACATCACTCCACAGAGTAAAAACCCAAAACAGGAGCAGCAGTAACAGCATGAGGGATTGAACTCACACAAGTTGTTCATCTGCCAGCAAGACAATTATAAGAAAGCATATGATCCCAAAGTGAGTTACTGGAGACCCAAGTCTTGTTGTGGAAATCGAATTAGTTCCTCTATTCTTAGAACAATAGATAACTACAGCAGTAATGGACGGATGCAGCCAGCCCCGAGGAGCCTTGCACTAAACAGGGAAGTGACCTGACAGCTGGGTTGTGCTTCATGCTGGCCCCTTCCTGAGGGGGCCAAGCTGCAGGAGCTTGCTGATTTCATGAGCCTTGTTCTATCATCACTGACAGTTACCAGTTACCATTTACCAAACAAGCTCCAAGGGTTCCTTAACCGCCAGGAGCAACCTGAAGCTGCCCAATGAAGTCTGAGTAATTTCAACAGCAGGGTCTCAACCACCAAGCAAGAGGGCTTGGACTTGCCTCGTCAGACTAGGGCTTTCCCATTACACAACAGGAAAAAGAAATGGCCCAAAGAGGACTTGAAAAAGAAAAGCACATCTTTGGAAAGATGTCACTCCCTCATCCATTGACATCTCTTGTAGGAGTTTAAAAAAAAAAAAAAAAGATTATTATTTCTAGGCAACCATGATTTAAAAAAAAAAAAAAAAACCTGAAAATTGTTCAAGATTTCCTGCTGCATGCAGTTGGCTTTGATTTTCCTATGTGTGTGTGTGGGGGGGGAGCGGGGTGGGGGAGATTCAGCATTCAAATTCTAGGTAGATTCCCAATTAAAACACAAACTAAAATTAACTATGGTTGCTACATCTTGAAGTTGAAATATGAAAGGAATTTCCCTATAACACAAGGAAACCTGACTTTTACTTCACAGTGAGTCACTGTACCCTTGCTGAGAGACTTGATATCACTGTCACATGACCTCAGTGAACTGTCTTAACTTTTATGTTTCCATCTTTTGTTTGGAAAATGAAGAGAACAGTGAAACCAACCTCAGAAGGTTGTCATAAGAATGAAATGCAATAAGCCATGCATAAACTCCCAACATAGAATTGAGTATGTAATATGTCTGCAGCAAATTTCAGGTTAGTATAATTACAATCGGAGGGCACTTGGAAAACTATTAGGCAAGACACAAATGCAGGGTACTACACTGCCCTTATGTGACACAGCCTGCTTATAATTACTTCCAAATAACAATTTCCTTCCCGCAAACAGACCGATATGACAAAACATGCCATGTTACAATGAGTTCCCCGCCTGCCCAAGGGAGTTTCCCTCCATAGCTAAGACTAGGGTGAGGGTGAGCTTTCCGCCTGTCTGCATCCTAACGAAGGTGAAAAGGCTTGTCCCCCAGAATGTCATTCTCATTCCATGGAGGCACAAAGTCCATCTTACAAAGCCTGTTAGCTCTGTAAGGTCATTCAAAACCCTAGGCACAGAGTGTCACAGGCCTGTGATGCCAGCACTGGGAGCAGGAGACAGGAAGACCAGCGGAGCTCACTGACCCATTGGCATTGTCACATCGCTGAGTTCCAGCTTAGGTAAGAGGCCCTGAGTTCCAGCTTAGGTAAGAGGCCCTGCCTTGAAAAATGAAAAGATAAGAACCGTTGACCTGTGGTGCGCACCTGTATGCACACAATGGTAATCGATGATAATGGTAGTGGTCCACACACAGAAAGTCTCAGAATCAGCTAACTCCAAGTGATGGGAGTTTATATGAAACTGCAAGGGTTGTATGCTCCTTGACTACCAGCTGCACTCACACTCCTACCCTGTCACCTACACCAAGGACATTCCTTTTCTCAGTCTACATCACTTAGTTACATGTCCCTGCTCTAATCTGAAGCTCAGCGTCCCTAGCAGAGCAGTCCTTTACCACACCCGTGTACTGTTCTCAGTACCTCTAACGTTTCTATTCCCACAGTTCCTAGAACTCCTGTGTTTTTAAATACCTGATACCTGACATGGATCCTGGCTCACTAGTAGACTCCACATAAGCATTTAGATAAGCATAGCACAAGTGAAACTTTCCAGACCATTCCCTTTAACTAATGCTGTTTGTGCTCGCCTGTTAAAGGTCTGAATGAAGCACTTGTCAAAGTACTTTATTTTTTTATTTTAATTTTATTAATTTATTCAGATTGCAACTCAATTGTTATCCCATCACTTGTATCCTCCCATTCCTCCCTCCCTCCCGCTTTCACCCTATTCCCCTCCCCTAGGTCTAACACCGAGGGGGACCTCCTCTCTCACTATATGGCCATAGGCTATGAAGATGAGACTTGATAGCCTTTTTTTTTCCTTCCTTCAGACAACCCCAATTTCAGAACAATCTCTCAACTCAAGAGGTTAAAAGAAACTTGAGGTCATAGGACTTGACTAGTGAGAACTGCCTAATCACTGGCTAAACAGGCATCAGGGTTCTTGAAGCCACAGCCATAGATAAGACACACTACAGAGGTTTAGCACAACACACCTGCAACAGCTGAGGGAGACACACTAGAAAACTACAGGCCACACTCCACTTATGACTTGACTCTTATCTGTTATGTTAGGTGACCTGCCAGTCGCTTCTCTCCTGCTATTGGAGTGGCTACGGAATTGTCTCTGAGACTTTGCAGTTGCTGCCCCCTCTGCTTGCCTTTGTTTTTCTCTGTAGCACAACTGCCCAGCACACTTGACTGATTTTGTCTATTAACTCATATCCCTCCCTGGAATGTGTGCCCCTCGAAGCAGTCCTATGACTTCTTGCTCACTGCTGAACTCGCTATAACTAGAATAATGCCTGCCATCTGTCAGACGCTTGCTAAATGTGCTTTTGCCGGTAAATGGATGGGTAAATGAATAAACAATCACTGTGTGGAGAAGTACAATCACCGGTATTTTATGTTCATTTATAATATACAATATTGAGTACACAGTGAAACAGATGCCAGATAACACACAATGTGGAATTAAACAGGTTCCTGGAAATTAATGAAAAATATGTATTTGAAAATGGGCTTCTCAGGCAGAGGCAAGTGGACTGCTGTGAGTTCGAGGCCAACCTGGTCTACAAAGCAAGTCTGGGACAGCCAAGGCTACACAGAGAAACCCTGTCTCAAAAAAAAAAAAAAAAACAAAAAACAAAGAAAGAAAGGAAAGAAAAAAAAAGAAAAGAAAATGGGCTTCTTAATATATAACACCTGCATGGTTTTCTCACGTTTTACATCTGGAACCAAATCCTGGAGCAGATCCCAGTCTGAACCATAAAGTCATGACACACAGGTCAGGAAGCCAAGCAGGAAACCACCAGGAAACACCCTAGAAGCCCAGAGAACAGGGCCAATGCAACCAGCCCTCTCCTTTGGCTCTCGGTGAAAACTGGTGTGAAAACAGAAACATGAGCTTCCTTACACTGATAATAGTTTCTTGAAGCCTGAAAGAATAAAATTTTGTCTTATTATGCACTGCATTGTACTTTTGAATCAGTATTATGCTTGCTAAAAGATAGAATTTAATCAGTTAACAACAGGGAGACAGTTTAAAGCAGGCATAAGGTTATTCGAAGCCAGCACAATGAATGTTCTAAAGCTGAGAGGGACCAGTGTATGGCACGGACATGCTAAAAATAGTCCAAGTAGCTAGTTAATATTTGTTAATATCAGTTACTATTTTAAGCACTTTATTTGAAAACAAGTAGTGTTTATGTAACACATGCTAAATGCCAGGAACCATCCTAAGAACCTTGTGGTTTGAATGTGTCCCCATGGTCATGTGTTGGAAACTTGATTGCCAATGTGACAGTGTAGAGAGGTGGGACCTTCAGGCATGATTAGTTCATGAAGGGAGGCCAGGAATGAGTGAGATCTCCCCAGCTGCTCTCCATCAGCTCTCCTCATACCCGTCCTATGATTCAGCTCACCGTGAGATCATCAGCAAGAAGGCACTTTCTAGATGCAGACCCCTCACCCAGCCTTCAGAACCCTATGAAACCTGCCTTGTTCTTTTTCATTATAATCTATGACGTCTCAGATACTCTCCTACAGCAGCGTAAAAGGCACAGGGAGAGTATATTATCTCTTCATACTTGCTCTGGGACCACACTGTAGATCAATGGTTCTCAACCTTCCAGATGCTGCAACCCTTCGATACAGTGCTTCGTGTTATGGTGACCTCCAACCATAAAATTACTTTTGTTGCTACTCCATAACTGTAATGTTGCTACTGTTATGAACCATAATGTATATCCTTTGGGTGACAGAGCTTTGCAAAGGGGTTATGACCCACATGTTAAGCATCATGGCCATCGACTCTATAATAGCCTGCATATTGTAGACATTTTACTGCTGTGTCCAAGCCATATAGCTAATGAGTGAGGCCCTACGACATGCAACCCAGGGCCAGATGGGCTCTGGAGTTTGAACTCTTCACTTTACCTCGCTGTCCCATACTAACATCTGGCTAAAAATACATGCTCCTATTGTTACAGTAAATGCTGAAAATTACTTCCAAAAATAACAGGGGATGTGGAAGGGGCTATTTAAACTTAGGAATGTGTAACTATAAAGTCCGCTGCCGAGACTTCTTCCAATTCTCTTTCTTTCATCATACTGTAGTGGGAGGCTGTGGGACTCCCCATGGCCTGCCCAATCCCACTGCTCTCCCTCCCAGACTGGAGGAGTCAACACAGCAATTACGTACCATTAAATCTTTCCTTTTGATAGATTATGCCGATTAACTCAAATGAAAATTTTATTGGTCAAGCTTCAGACCCTAAGATAAAAGTCCTGGAAAGCTTAATGGAAATATCTCTGTCCAAGGGTCTGACTACAAATAAAACCTCTGAGCTCTTAGCTTTTCTATGATCAAGGCTAACTAAAATCACAGTAAGACACACTAATTGTGTGATCTCTGACAAGTCAGCAATCTCTTGGTACAGCAGTTTTCCATCTGCAAGGAAGAGAGAGGAAGCGGGCAGGGAGGAAGGAGGGATTTAAAATGTCTATCTTGGAAGGTTCCAGGCAAAAAGTAAGTGCACTAGTGTTTGCTTCTGGCATCATGTTTATCGCATCCGTAATTCCTGTTTGGCATGAAACTAAGAGGCAGGATTCCCCCTTCACTCCTAGGGCACAGAATGAGGAGCTAGGTTTTCCTCCTTGCACCTCTCCCAGTCTCTCCTCCCTTTCCACTACCAGCTATCATGACTGCTTATTTTATGCATAATGGAGTGGAGAATCAATTTGACATGATAATACTTACTATTTATATACTGCTTTTCTTCCTTAAAAGGCTTCTGTGCAACCAACATTTCTTTCCATGAGACTAACCACTGGAAGATTCTTCAAAGGAAATTTTTGAAAGAATTGTTAAGGGCCTCTTTATCAGAAATGGCCTCACTGGCTCACCTCAAGAATTGTTACACAAACTTCCCAGAAAGAAGAGCCCCCACAGGACAAGACTATGCATCCTGTTCAGACTGCGAGCAAATATTTGCTTTGCATTGATCAGCACGTGGGAGTAAAGTGGCATTATTCTAGACACTTTGCAAGCTGCTTCTTGGGCCCCTTTGAAGGAAAATTGAAGAGAAGTAAAAGAGGGGCTGGAGAGATGGCTCAGAGGTTAAGAGCTCTGACTGCTCTTCCAAAGGTCCTGAGTTCAATTCCCACCAACCACATGGTAGTGCACAACCATCTATAATGTGATCTGATGCCCTCTTCTGGTCTGCAGGTGTACACGCAGGTACAACACTGTATACATAATAATAAATAAATAAATAAATCTTTTTTAAAAAAATAAGAGAGAGAAAAGTAAAAGAAAGGAAAACAGGTCAATAAAAGCAAAGCAGTGTCTGCTGGTGTGACCTGCCATTAGATTTAGAGGAAATAGTCTGCTAAGCAATGATCTAATCACCTTGCACAATCCGTAGGCAGAGATAACCTCACTTGATAGAAACTTCTAGGTTTCTTCTTCCCTTTCAGGGTAGTCTTCCTCATTTGTAATCTATCCGCAAGCTGTGTGAATCTTCAGCTATGCACCTTTAACTCTTTCCTGAAATGAAATGTAGAAACAGGAACTGTGTACTGCTCCCTACAATTTCAGAAATAATGTCTGCCCGACAATAATCCTTCACAATATGGCAACACAGTACAGAAAGGAAAATCGCTCCTGGATTTATGGATACAGCAGATAAGTGAGAAAGGGCCTGCAGAGTCAGAGATGTGGGGCGTTTCCCAGGCAGCAGTACATCAAGAGTCACTCTTCTTCCTGTTAGCTGAGGACAAGTTCTCTAGTCTCCGAAAGGCAGAGATCTGCATCTGGCCATGTGGGACTCTCTTCAACTCAGCCCTGTGATTAACTGGTGGATTCTGATTCTCCTTGCTTTTTCCTCACAATGTCTGGTGTGCGTTTTACATTTTAAACTTAATTAATTACTTAATTTAAACATTGTAAATTGGGCTGCCTATTCTTAGGGACCCCTGTTACCCTACTCCACTACCTAAGCATGCTTTGTCAATGGCATCATCCCTGACAAGTCTATGGTTTGTCCGGAGCCTTGGAGCCACAGCCTCCTAGCTGTCAGTGGCTGTTACACAAGCCCTCCATTGTCTCTTTCATCAGCTTTAAGTAGACTGCCTTCCTTCAATTCACAGTACAGCGATTGTTTTGACATCTTGCTTTCACACATTCCGTTCATAGGCACAGATAAGAAGAGCTGAGTCCAAATACGCACAGTGTGTCCTCTTCATTAGATTGCCTGATTAAGTTATCAAGTTGTGTGTAACCTCAAGCGCATGGCAGTGAGACCTAAGCAGGACCTCCATGGCCAGCTGGATACAGAGAGGACACCTGTAACTTTAGTTCTGTAGTTTGTTCTAGTTCTTCTTGTTTCCAGGAGGTCTTCTTGAAGGCAATGTTCTTGGGCTTTGATGAGGAGGACATTGTCTTAATAAGGGCAGAGCCATGACTTTCGTCTATTCACTTGTCAATTAATGTCACACAGTCCCACAGTCACAGAGTAGAGCAGCCCTATACACTTGTCTCCAAAAGGACAACAGGTAATAAGAAAGAGCAACTTAAAACAGGGCTAAGGCAGCTGAATCAACTACCACAGCAGCTCAAGCAACTCAAAAGCACCCACACCCACCCTGAGATGAATCATTTTTCAATTTTTAAGGATACTGTGTAGCTCAGACTGTCCTCAAATGTGTGATTTTCTTACCTAGGCCTCTCTTATGCTGGCATGATAGGCATGAGCACCAAGACTTACTAAGATGTGGCCCAAGTCCACCTTTCTTGTGGACTCTATACTGAATTTAGGACAGTTCCCCCCTGAGTAGTGTTCCTCCAATATTATACAAACTCCAAGCCAGCATCTACTTCCTAATGTCATCAAACAGTTCATACAGGGTCAAAGATTCACAGTCCATGATCTACACATGATGCTATCACAGCCACCAAAGCTTGCTTTCATGTATTTTTCTCTAGAGTTTTTAAAGAATAAATCACAATGGCTTTGAATCTCTCCTCGGAATCATTGGGACAAAGATTGGCATGCTATCAGAACTTCTTATATTAATAAAATTTCCATTGCCCCCTTTTATCAACATTCACCATTTTGATACAAAACATAAAAAGCCTCAATATTTTTCATAGGAGAGGATATCCTGTTTCAAAAATCATGTCCCATCCAACTCCACAGGAAGATAGATCCCTAATACTGAGGTGAATTAAATTAAATGTCAGGGGTTCCCAGGGGAAATGTTGCTGCAAGGGTGAAGTGCAGGCATCCATCATAGTAACACTTCTTTATTTACTGCACTCAACAAGCATCATTAACCACTTAAGTCAGACTCAGGAATGTAGTAGCCTCATGCAGCCTGAACTTCAGTAGATATTAACCAAGGAATTATGTAAATTCCTCTGGTGTTGAATTCCATCAGTGAAAAGTGTGTATGCTCCAAAAGACCACAAAAATAATCCAAACCACACAGTATTGTCATTGTACTGGTCAAATACAAACAAATATGAAAATTCACTTTTGGAGTTCTGTGCAGAGAAAATTCGACATAAATTGCAAACATGTTTTTGAAATACATATCATTGGATAAAAGTTCAGTGTTGTTTAGCTGCAATGTATAGACTTGGCTAACCACTACAGCCATAGGTAATAAATAAAGGTTTGATGGTTCTGTATAGAAAGGCTTATTTTTCAATTGGGCAAAATCGTCTGCATGTCTGACAACTTTCCAGGGCAAGTTTCTCCAAGCAGCGAACTAGAGATCCACTCCACTGGCTTCATATAGCTTTCATGTCTCGAGCTGTGCCTTCTAGGTCACTGTAGAAATAAAGACCAAGAAAACAAGTGATCGGACTCCATGCCTGGATGACTAGATGTTCCAACTCACTGGGAAGGTAGAGGGAAGTGTGAGGCAGAACATGAGGTTTAAGGAAGAGCAGGTGTCCGAATGAGTCATGTAGCATTTCTGAGGCCATTCATTCATTGATCGAAAAGAGAAGGTAATTCAAGCTACCACCCAAGGTTTAGGGGCACACGAGACAGCCTTATACACTGCATGGAGATAACCCACTACCATTATTTCTACAACAATCTCCAGCAACATCCCTGCCAGCACAAAGGAGGAGAATAGGAACTGGGTTAGATTCATAGCTGAGTTAGAACTCCTGGACCTGGTGCAGTGGAGCAAGGACAGCAGTGTGGTCTGGCTCCCTGCAGCAGCATTCTGCACCTCTCACTGGGGGCAGGAGGAGCACAGTGGATGGACACAGCACACCAACACAGACCCCAGCTCTCCCCCAGTGCTACAAAGTCCAAGCCGACTGCACTTTTACCCAGTTTTCCTACTAGGTTAGTCTAAAATTTCCTAACCGGGTTAACAGACCCAGTTTTACAAATTTAAAAATAAAGCTTAATATACCTAGTTATGTAAGTCTGCTCTTGTTCCAGACAAAAAAAAAATTACCCTAGGTCAGAGCTGAGGCACACTTCTTGGTGACTGATGCTATTATTTCTGGTTCCCCATTACAGAGCCAATGATCCTGATCTAAATGGTCTCAGACCATCCTCTGCCTAACTAAAACCCAAGAAACCAATCAAAAAGAAATTCCTGGTTAACATTATGGTTCCCAATTGTCTCTGGCAACATAGAAACTCAGGTGGTATTTGTCTATTTGAATAATATTTTATTTATTTATGCTATCTTAAGCAGCCATCTTAGGCAGCGATATATCTGCTTAATACTCTCCCTTTATTGCCTTAGTGACAGCTACAGTCATCAGGTGAACAGCATGACCAATGGGCACTTGGGACCCTGCACAAATGATGTGAGGCTGTTTATCATGCGCTTCAGTTTTCTGTTGGCTACCACAGGCTGCCGGCAGCCAGAGCAAACAGGTAGTGTGCAGTAATATGAAAGGCAATATCAAATAAAGACACTGTCCCATAAAGTAGGAAGTGGAAGAGAGTGACATGGCAATGATTGCATGGAAAAAAAATGTTTCAGAGATTCAAAAGATAAAAGTGAAAGTACAAAGACTTAAGACCCCATCACAAAGGGGCAAGTCTAAGAAAAATAACCTGCCAAAACTTGTAAAAAAAAAAAAAAACTGAATAAAAGCAAAAAATTCTGAAATGCAGAAATATTAAAAGTATGTGGTGTTAAACAAAACAATATTGAAGCCAGGCATGGTGGTACAGACCTTTCACTCAATATTCAGGAGACAGAGGCAGGTGGATCACTATGCATTAGAGGCCAGTCTGGTCTATATAGAAAGTTCTAGCGCAGCCAGGGAAATATTGTAGTACCCTGCCTCAAACAAACAAACAAAAATCAATTTATTCATATTTATTTTAGGACTTACAAATATAGCATTAATGTATGTGGATATTAAAGTATATAATAGCAACATATTTAGATCTGGTGCTCTTTTTCTTTTAGGTTTTAGTTTTCTTTTATACATGTGTGTGCCTGGGTGAGTTTCTGGCTTCCATAAGCATATAGGTGCCACCTAAGGCCAGGGGGCTTCAGGCCACTTTCGAACTGAAATTAGGACACTTGCTCTTAACCTTTGAGCCAAGTTGTAAAAATCTTGGGGAGTTTTTATACAAAAAATAGAGCTTGAGATCGAACCCCTACCCAGATCTAGCCAATAAACATGACATTCTCCACAGTTGTGTGGAGAGTAGGGACTAACTTTCACATGAACATTGGAGCCCCATATTTGACCACATTCCCTGGTTGGGGAGGCCTGGTGGCACTCAGAGGAAGGATAGCAGGCTACTAAGAAGAGACTTGATACCCTATGAGCATATACGAGGGAGGAGGTCCCCCTCAGTCACAGTCATAGGGGAGGGGATTAAGGGGAAAATAGGAGGGAGGGAAGAATGGGAGGATACAAGGAATGGGATAACAACTGAGATGTAATATGAATAAATTAATAAAAATAGTGAAAAAATAAAAATAAAAAATCTAAGCCTACACATATGTCAACCCTGCATGTGCTGTGATTAAAACCTATCTGTAGAAGATCTCAGCTGAGTTTTAGAAGGGAAAGGACTAATGTGGACATTCATCTGATTGTCAAGTCACATCAAGGACATTGTCCAAGGTAGCACTGGCTAAGCATCATGAGGCATCAGCTTATGAGTGACATGTACAGAAGGGACAATGACATGAAGAATTTTGATACAAGTTCTGTAAATTACTGTATAGACTTTAATTTGATGTTTTCCATTAAGTGTCTAATGACACTTTTTAATAAAATAATGCATGTGTGGAAAAAAATAGAGCTTGTATATCTGCATAATGAGTGCACAGACGTGTGACTGTGTGTGTGAGCACAATGTGTGTGTGTGTGTGTGTGTGTTATGTGAGTGCATATGTGAATGTTTGTGTGAGTGTATGCATGTTTGTGAGAGTGTACATATGAGCACAGGGAAGCTGTTGCTGATAGCAGGACACTTCAAACAAAGAAAAACCAAGTTGGTCTAAAGTTTGCTGGGTACCCTTCCTCCAACGTGAGTTCAAGGGCTCTAGCCCACCCTGTTGAGCAGGAATCCTGGAGCTGTAACTTTCATCTGTTTTTGTCACTTTTCTGTATGATTAAAACTTGTAATGAAGGTTGGAAGAAAAGTGGTCATTGATGAAGAAACCACTAGAGGTATTAGATATTTTTATTACTCTGGTTGTGGTAATAAGGTCACAGGCCTCTGAATTCTCTGTACAAGGAATTAAAGTCACATAATTGTTTCTGTGAGGTGACTCTAAAACACAACAGTTAATGGATTTTTTTTTTTTTTTTTTTTTTTTTTTAGAAAATAAAACATGTGTCTGAGTGGTGCCAAAGAAACCAACATTTCAGTTGTGACCGCATTCCTTTCAAACAGCTACATGTGGGATTATCATTTTAAAGACAAGGAATGTGAAACTCTTAACTGCTTAGGTGAGAGCTTCAGGCTTTCTCAAGTGTGTTTTCTCTCTGCTGCTTCTGTCAGGCCAAGTCTACTAATTTGTGTTCTACTTCACAGATTTGTAGCCTCTACCACTTCTGAGCCCATACAGCAAGATTTTGCTTTGGCTCTTGAATATCTCAGTTCTAAGAGTTTCATGAAATTCTATGCATAGATAAATGGGTGGGTTGATGATGATGATGTTGTTGTTGTTGTTAATTTTTGAAACAAGGTTTCTCTGGGTAGCTCTGGCTATCCTGGAACTCACTTTGTAGACCAGGCTGGCCTCTAACTCACAAAGAGCCACCTGCCTCTACTGGGATTAAAGACATGTACCACCATGCCCTACATGAGTGGGTGGAATTATTGATAGATAGAATATGGATAAATATAAGATAGATATATAGGTGATAGAAATGTGCTAATGAGATTTCTTTATTAATATATATATATACACATACATACATACATACATAATGGCTTTTGTAACATTTTGTATGACATTTCTTATATTCCTAAAATGTAAAACTCTGACCCATCTGATTGTCTTTTCTCATTTATACTATAGTTTTCCTGACTCTGACAAGTGATTTTGTACATATCCTGGGCATTTTAAATGCTGTTTTACAGAGGCTCCAGGCCCCGCATAGTCTTTTAGCAGATGATGTTTCTGCTGTGGACGCACGAGGACTAGGAAGCGGAGTTTCTCCCCATCTTCCAATGAGCCCTTCAATCCCACTTTGGCAAGAGTTAGGCGGCAGCCAACCCCACTGACAGTGGCTTCCCACTGTGTTTTCCCCTTCAGTTCTGTCAACAGCTTCCTGGTGAAACTGAGACCCTAATCTTCACTCCACTGGGTTCTTACTGTCACTCACAGGGAGGGAAAGGACAGAAGCAGAATGCCAGCCAGCCCAGCCTTCCATGACCTGATTTGTCACTACTGAATGGGAGTGGATGTTTGGGACCCATTGAGTCCTGCTGCCACCAGGAAAAGTCCCATGTACCTAAACACAGCCAGTACCTCCCTCATGTAGTCCCAGTGCTACTGAGTCCACATCACCAGCAGATCTTACTGCCAACATCCTAGGAAGAAAGACATGCAAGCTTGGTTCCTCTAGCCAGGGCATAAATGATGGGCTGTTCCCTTGTCCTGCCAGCATCACCAGGTGAGAGATTTGAAGAATTACCTTTGCATGCTACACTCAGGACAGGCAGAACACCTTCCATCTCAACCCTAGTAATATCACCTTGTAGAGTAAGTGGAGCTGATTGTTTGTTTGTTTGTTTGTTTGTTTCCACCCAGTGAGGGGAGAGAAGAAACAAAGAAGTGTTTATCATTGGTTTAGGAAGCATAGTGCCAAATTACGGTGCTTGGTAAGAATAGGCTGGGCGATGTCAAAATGTTTCCAGGCCTTTTGCTGGATAATACATTTATCTTGGAGCCTTTTAATGTCTATTCTTGCCAACAGCTCCAATTTCTGTGGCACTTTGCAGAATACATGGAAGATAATGAGGTCACCCAGGAATTCACCAGGTACTGAACCTCAAAACCCAGGGTCCCAAGTAATCTGTTCTATCACCTTTTAGAAACCTCCTCTGCTTGCTCATGGTACCAGAAATTGTGCCAGGCTTGTCTCACTTTAAGAGAAAGTGTAGGGGACGGATAAAGTCTTTTTATCTTTCTGGAACCTAAATTTTCCAAGGGTTTACAATTGCTGAAGCCAAAATTTGACCCTAAAGGGCCTTCACAGAAACAAATTAGTACTAATGATAAAAATAACTTTGTGTGGGTCAGTTTCTTATGTATGCCATAACAAAATATCACAGGCTGGGCAGCTTAAGCAACAGAAATTTGTTTGCTTACAGCTATGGAGGCTAAAGTACAAAATTAAAGCTCCCCTTGAGACTTTCCTTGGTTACGGTATGGCTGGGTTTTTTCTGTATCTTTGTATGATCTACCCTCTCTATGTCTGTATGTCTGAATTCTCTCTTCCGGCAAGACTAGTAAAGTTGGATTAGGACTTGAATAAATAACTTCCTTGAATAAATAACTTCATCTTAATTTTATCACCACTCTAGAGTGGAATCTCCACTGTGACGGCTCATGCTAATTTTTTTTTAATTTTTAATTTATTCACTTCACATCTTCATTGCAACCCCATGCCTTGTCTCCTTGTAGTGCCACCCTCCCTCCTTCATCCCCGCTCCCTCCTCCCCTAGTTCTCAGAAAGGGGGGACTCTCCTGCACTATCACCTAACCCCAGTCTAACAAGTCTCATTTGGATTGCCTGCATTCTCTTCCTCTGCGGCCTGGAGAGGCCGCCCCACCAAGGGGAAGCGATCAATGAGTGGGCACCAGAGTTCATTTCAGAGGTAGCCCCTACTCCCCATATTATGGGACCCACAAGGAGACTGTGCTTCCTATTAAGTGCACCTGAGCAGGGGGTCTAGGTTTTCACCATGCATGGTGCTTGGTTGATGCAACACCCCCACTGGGCAGATTTGTAGGCTCCATTGGCCTCCTTGTGGCATTCCTGTCCCCTCCAGGTACTTCTGTTCCCCAAGTCTTTCATAAGACTCCCTGTGCTCCACCCCAAAGTTTGGCTGTGAGTCACAGCATCTGCTTTCATCCCCTGCTGCATGGAGTCTTTCAAAGGACATCCATGGTAGGTTCCTGTCCTGTTCCTTCTCATCAACCTCTTCCAGTGTTGGAAGAGGACCTGCTGAATGAAACTTAAGCATGCCCCGTAGGGTCCTCCTTGTTATTTAGCTTCTTTAGGTCTGTGTCTTGTACTGTGGTTGTCCTGTATTATGTGGCTAATATCCGCTTGTAAGTGAGTATACACCATGCATGTCTTTCTGGGTCTGGGTTACCTCACTCAGGATGATCAATTCTAGCTCCATCCATTTGCCTGAAGATTTTATGATTTCCTTATTTTTAATGGCTGAGTAGTATTCCATCATGTAACCGTACCACAGTTTATTTACCCATTCTTCAGTTGAGAGACATCTAGGTTGTTTCCAGGTTCTAACTATTATAAATAAAGCTCCAAGTAGCCAAGAAGAGACTTTATACCCTATGAGAATATATAGGGGGACGTAATCCCCCTCAGGAACAGTCATAGTGGAGGGGAATAATGGGAAAATGGGGGGGGGAGGAATGGGAGGATACAAGGGATGGGATAAACATTGAGATGTAACAAGAATAAATTAATAAAAAAAAAAATTAAAAAGCAAAAAAAAAAAAAAAAAAAAAAAAAAAAAAAAAAAAAAAAAAAATAAAGCTCCTATGAACAAAAGTGAGCAAGTGTCCTTGCTGCATGGTGAAGTATCTTTTGAATATATGCCCAGGAGTGGTATGGCTGGGTCTTGAGGTAGATTTATTCCCTATTTTCTAAGAAAGTACCAGATTGGTTTCTGAAGTCAATGGAGAAGTGTTCTCATTTCTCCAAATCCTCACCAGCATGTGCTGTCACTTGAGTTTTTTAACCTTAGCCATTCTGATAGGTATAAGATGGAATCTCAGAGTCATTTTTATTTGCATTTCCATGATGACTAAAGATGTTAAGCTTTCTTTAAGTGTTTTTTGACCACTTGATAGTCCTCTGTTGAGAATTCTCAGTTTATCTCTGTATCTCATTTTTAATTGGGTTATTATGTTTGTTAGTGTTTAATATTTTTGAATTCTATATATATTTTGGAGGTTAACCATTTGTCAGATGTAGGGCTGATGAAGATCTTTTCCAGTCTGTAGGCTGTTGTTTTGTTCTGTTGACAGTGTCCTTTGCCTTACAGAAGTTTTTCAGTTTCATGAGGTTTAATTTGTTAATTGTTGATTTTAGAGCCTGAGCACTTGGTGTTCTGTTCAGGAAGTTGTCTCTTGAGTTCAAGGCTCTTTCCTGCTTTTTCTTCTAATAGATTTAGTGTGTATGGTTTTATGTTGGGGTCTTTAATGCACTTGGACTTTAGTTTTGTACAGGGTGATAAATAAGGGTCTATTTGCATTTTTATACATGTAGGCATCCAGTCACACCAGCACCACTTATGAAGATGCTATCCTTTTTCCATTGTACGGTTTTGGCTTCTTCGACAAAATTCAAGTGTCCATAGGTATATGGATTTATTTCTGGGCCTTCAGTTTTATTTCACCAATCAACCAGCCTATTGCTATGCCAGTACCATGCTATTTTTTGTTATTGTTGCTCTATAGTACAACTTGAGATCAGGCATGGAGATAACTGCAGAATATCTTTTATTGTATAGGATTTTCTCATCTATTCAGATTTTTTTTTAACTTTTCCATATGAAGTTGAGAATCATTCTTTCAAGGTCTGTTAAGAATTATGTTGGAATGAGAATTGCGTTGAATATGTACATTGCTTTTGGTAGTAATTTTTACTATGTTAATCCTAGCAATCCATGAACATGGAAGATCTTTCCATCTTCTGATATCTTCTTCAGTTTCATTCTTCAGACACTTGAAGTTTTTTTTATACAAGTCTTTCACCTTCTTGGTTAGAGTTACACCAAGATACTTTATGGTTTTTGTATCTATTGTGAATGGTGCTGTTTTCCTAATTTCTTTCTCAGCCTGTTTGTCTTTTGTATGCAGGAGGGCTACTGATTTCTTTAGTTGATTTTGTATCCAGCCACTTTGCTGAAGGTGTTTATCAGCTGTAGTAGTTCCTTGGTAGAAGTTTTGGGGTTATTCATGGAATCTAGACTCAAGCACCTAGGAGACAATCACACAGGCACAGCTCTGAGGGGTTACCCTAAGGTTGACACTATTCTCTCGACTGTATAAAAGGGGAAAGTGAGCTGAGCACATAGGAGTTATTGCTCTCTGCTTCCTGGTTGCAAATACAACATGGCAACCACTTCATGATGGACTATGCTCCTGAACTGTGAGCCAAATCCTTTCTCCCTGAAGTTTATTTTTGCGAGAGTAGTTTATTATAGTAACAGAAAGATGATTTAAGATACCTATCTTCTGATGAAATGGGAAATCTTCAACATAGAAGTATTCAAGGGCTAAAATTTAATCCCTTACAATAGGTTAAACTATTTAGCAATATAATATGCAAAACACTGTTACATAATGGTAAGACATTGTATATGTGTATCACCTATGAGAAATAGCTTGAATATACAGTTAGTTTCAGGTGAGTTCACCAATTAACCTATTTGCCATAATTAACACCCCATTGGTGTTAAGGATACCTGGTTGTTCAGTTTAATAGCAGCCAGACAGATTATAGCTGATTGTGGGTGTGATAAAGAAAGAGAAGCCATTATTCCTTCTGCTCTTCTTTGATAAGTACTGGACATCATTGGCCAATTCTTCCTTGTTCCTAAAAAGACAGCTTCTGTGGGACTTTCTCTTCTAGCCCTAGGAAAGGAAGGCTACTGGAGACAGCTGAGGCCTCTCAACTTCTTATTGAGGGACTAATGGATTTGGCCCAGATCTTGGTGTTCCATCCCTACCTAGTCCAAAAATTCAGACACTTGACATACAGCTAAACCCAGCAGCATGAAGAATCTTAGCAGTAGAGTATTGGGTTTTAAAAGTTCCGTGGTGGTCTTCTGCCAGGGAAGAACACACCAATACTTGCCCAGTGCCAAATGGTCAGCCCAGAAAATATACGTCCAAGTAATGTTGTATGGACTGAACAGGTTATATTTAGAAATATATATGTATATACACATATGTCATATGCATATACATTTATGCATGCAAAGATAATTAGTGAACAAAGAGGCCATGAATTTGAAGAAGAAGATTTAGGAGAAGGACAAGGAAGGGGGAAGTATTGTGATTATATTATAAACTCAAAAATAAAATAAGTTCCAAAATACTCTATTAAAAATTAGTCCTCTTATATCAAGAACAACTAAGCAAACATGCATAGACGTTCTGGAACTATTATGTAGATTAGGTCATTTACAGAGACCAGTAATAAGATACTGAGGTGGGATTCAGTGTAAGTAGGCAGGGAGGCTGTCCTAGCTCCCTGTCTCATTCCTGAGATAACTCCATCACAAACACAACTTAAGAAAGAAAGGGTTGGTTTTGGCTCACAGTTTGAGGGTAAAATCTATCAAGATTTGCTCTCCAAAAAGGCACAGTGGCAGGAGAGTCACATCTGTGGTCAGTAAGTAAAGAGAGAGGACAGCTGAAGCTAACTCACTGCCTTTCTCCCTTTCATTCAGTTTTAGGACCCCAGCCCAGCAAATGGTGCCACCCGCATTCTAAGTAGGTCTCCCCACCGAAGTTAGCTAAATCTAGAGTGGTGATTCTGGGTCTTGCCAAGTTACAGTCAATGTAAGACATCCCAAGCATGTAACACCCTGGGTTTAGATGCTCTCAGCATCTCAAGTTTAATTTGAAGGGTTAGGTTCAAAGATGGTAATTATGCTATTTGTTATTTTCTTTTATTTGTTTGTTTTCAATACGACCACAGTTCCCCCTCCTCTCACTCCTAAAAAAATTTCTAAATCATTATGCTATTTAAAATAATGAAATCAAAACTAATCAACTATGTGGAAGATGAAAACTGCCTTGCTAAGAGTTGGCCTTATTACTTTCTTTTCTCTCATTCTTCTGACTAATGAAGAAATAACTCTACAGATGAAAGGATGATACAGCTCTCCTATTAGCAAATCAGCTTGTATCTTCTCCGGATGAATCAATAGCAGATGAATATTCAGTTTCCGCAGCTCGATTCATCTGAGGAATTTCCCAAACACTCCTTACCCTAACTCAGAGGTTCTGATTCAAGAGCTGGAAAGTTCTACTTTATGTTGAGCACCAAAGCCATCCTTGGGAAGCGGCCCTGCTTTCAGTGACATACATTTGTATATATTATATATTACTGATATAGTCCCTCCTTAAAGCCTCACTTTCATTATATCATTTTTTGACAATTTTTGCTGTTCGCCCTCACTTATCAAATTTAAGTCTCCTACTTTTTCAAACTCTCCCACAATCCAATTACCCAAATTTACCTTGCACTTCTCCTGTGAACACAGTTGACCACATTGGAGCCAGGACCCCCTGCCACCACGAGCCCCTGTAGCCTGTTTTCTGTAGCACTTGTCTGGAAAGCTTCTCCTCAGGCTCCCCAGAGCCTGTAAGTCTCCCCAAGCCAGGTCCCCATTTCTCCCTCCTACACAAGCCTTTTCTGATCCCCTTATCATGTTAGTGGCTCTCAGGGCTACTGTGAAGTGATGGTGGGTTCCTTTCTCTCTACAGACTGGAATTCTTTTTCTTTCTGCTCATCCATTCATACTTTGGATTGTGTTGCAATCTCTTGTGTGTTTTACGGCTTTGTGAACTTGCTTCTTCCTTCTAGGAACCACTCCCAGGCTTTATGTATCTGGAGGCTATTGTCTGACCATGCTGTTGATAGCATTGCCCGCCCCCCATCACTGATTTTCATTCACTGGGGGCCTCTCAAATCCGAGCTGCGCCAGGAGCTCAGTGCCCAGGAGTTTAAATTCAGTGCCCAAAGCAATAAGCAAAGAAAAGAAGTCTCACAGCTTAACAGGGCTGGGAGAAAGCATCATAGTGGCTATGTCCTTGCCCCAAGGTCATGAGCCCTGAGTGATTTTTGTAGCCTTAGGTTTAGTGAACAACTTCCCCCCTATTCGCTATTAGAAAAGGTTCCTTATTACTTTCATCTCAAGGAATTAATTTCCATTGTGATCTACTCCCTATCAGTCTGGCATCAGCCATCATTCTCTATTTTCCTGAACTCTTTTCCAATCTGCCAGGCACATAAGGAATACTGCAACCCCCACGTGAGACAGGCACATTGGCTACTGCTGTTCTCCATAAGTACTGAGGAAGAAGGTGACGTCGAAACCTTAGCTCATGGGTCCTCAGATTCTCCCTTTAACAGCGCTGGAACCACAGTGCTTAATATCAGCATCATGCTCCTTGATTAAAAGACAGCAGTGCAAAGGAATGCTCTAATGTCTGCTCTCATGTTTAGCAAAAACACAGGGATCTCTCCGAGGCTTCTTATCATCAAAGCGAATTCACATTCCTAAGCTTCAGAGCATGAACTAGCTCCTTAATTTTGACTTATAAAGAACAAAGCATTCGACACATATCAGGTCGCTGGGTACCCTGGCTCTTATTTTTATCTGAGTCTGCACATTTCTGCACCATATGTCCTTAGTCTGAAAGGGAGGGTTCCAGGAAGCAATGAGAATTCAGAGCACATTTTAAATAACTAGAGTAAATTAGTTAATTATTTGCTCTGTGACCAATGCAAGGGTTTTGCATTGCTCCAACCTGGCCTTCATAGATAACGCTGTGGCTGGTGTCCCAAGCCACACAGTGACCAGAAAGAAATGTTTCCAGTTACTCTGCACTGAATCTACAAAGTGCACATATTTTTGCCTGTCAAGCATACACACCTTTGAAAAACTCTGCCATTGCTATGGCTGTGGTGCCTGTGGTATTTTATCACACACAAAAAAACAAACAGCTGACATTGGTAAATGATCAGCATCGAGATCTCCGAGGTCCCATGGAAAATCTAGAGCGATAGAAAGTCAGAAAATCATAGTTTGCACACCCCTGGGGTCTATCCCTGGGGACCAATTAACAAACACATTCAGATGTTGGCAGTCCTCTTTAATACAGAAACACGGGACCTGTTACTGGGCTCTAAACAGGGCCATTTTTATAGCGAAAATGATTTACACCCAGTGCTTTCATTGCGCAGTACGTGTTTGCCTTTTGTGAAACAAAAGTGGGCAGAGAAGAACTGCAACTGGGGAGGTGAGGAAAACATGCATGCAAGAGAGATCTAACTCCCAAAGCCAAATGCAAATCAAGGAAAAAGCAGCAGTCTTTGGCCCTCAGCCCTTATTCTTCTGGAGCCAATGCCAAATGTGTATTTAGAGACACCACGGTGAAGTAGCACTGACTTACAATTTGTTTTCTCCTTTGTTGGAAGAGCTGCTCTGCCGTAGTGTTTGTTGAATAATAAAACTAATTCAGTTACTAAATGACAAAAGAGAAAAAAACCCAACCGTACCAGTCAATCTATTTTGCACTATGACAAACCAAGACAAACTGACTAGCAGAGAGAGAACCTTTTTCACTGTTTAATGTATAAACTATTAAAAAAATGTTGGGAGCGAAAAATGGGAAACGGCTCTTGAAATTTAATGCAGTTATAAATAGAGCATCAAGCTTTGTCCTAGGCCATCTCTGGCACATTTCCTGGGGTGGGACAAGGGAGGACATAGCCACTCACTGTTATAACTGCCTAGAATACAACCAAGACCATATTTCCCTGACCAGTGCTGCCACAGCCTTCCTCTCCCTCTTCTTCCTCCTCTTCCTCCCTTCTCTTTTTCTTCTAGAGTTTGTGGATGGACATATGGAGAGCACATGTGTGTGTTGGGAGAATGAAGTCCACGTGCACACAGAGCACAGCGTGTGAAAGTCAGAAGAGGGAGGGGGACTAGCCCCTAGGTTCTGCCCACTACTCCACCATTTTTTTTTGAGGCAGGATCTCTCACTAGCATGGAACACATGATGAGGGCAGGCTGGCCAGCCAGTGAGCCTCTGACAGCACTGAGATTACAAGTGTACGCTGTCAAGCCCCAGCTCTTCACAGGCCTTCTGTGTAGGGAGCAGAGCCAGGTCTTCAGGATTGCACAGCAAGCACTTAACCAGCTGAGCTCTCCTCCGGGCCTGGCCTGCATCCTCTGAGTAATGTCTTCCTCCAAGTTCTTGTTTGGTAAATAAGAAACCAGAAAGGATAAAAAGAGAAAGAAACTGCCTTGGATTCCATTTCTATTAAGCCTCTATATCCAGTTGTTTTACATAAGGAAGAAGAATTATCCATCAAGGATTTTTTTTGACATTGTTGATTATCACCATTATAAAGGTATATTAGTGTCCAGTGGGCCAAGGTCATAGATTTGTTTAAGTATTCCATAATGAGAAGGGCAAACAAAGAACTATCAGGCCAAAATGTCAACAGATTGGAGTTTGAGCAATCAAGCTTTATACATTTTCATGAATTAATGATCAGATCCTTCTAAAGTTCAGGCAGGTTTCAGGGAAGCTTTTCCTAGTCTTAGAATGGAGCCTAGGGTATGAAAGGATGGAGGAAAGGGCAGGGGGTCCTGGGGAATAGGGACCTGAAGGGGCCGGTTACTAGAGCTGCCCACCAATGCAGGGGTGGGGGACCTGAGGGAGCAGTACAGGAGCTGACCACAAGTGGGGCATGGGGGAGACGACCCGAAGGAGGGGTACTAGCGCTCACCATGAGTCTTGCCTACAGGTCTAGTGAGCTTAATAAGCAATCACCTACCGGTGTTCTCTTAACAGTTAGTCTCACTATGTCATCTTGTCCTAAAAGAATTAACTTAACTCTCCTCTAGTTCATGCTAAAATTCCCTATTAGTTTCTTCCATATAAAAGAAAGCTCATTAATTTTATTATTCACTTCTTGGGACTTTGGGGACATTTACATCCCAAAACTTTGAAGTTGCTATTCAATACACACACACACACACACACACACACACACACACACACACACACACACACACACACACACACACACGGCCTTGTCTATAACAACTTTAAAATATTTAATTTGGAATTTCACATTACTCACTCAAATTTATATTTGTGTTGTTTTGAAACCCACCTACTTAATGAACAATTCACACAGTCTAAAGGGTCCTGAAACTCTTCGGGTCTTGAGGGGTGCCAAGCTCAGTTTCCCAGATCAGTGTTTCTTGTCTTATTCTTTGCTGCAATATTTCCTTATATGGGGCCCCTCAAAGTCATGTGTCAAATGAGATGACAACATTGTGCTAAAAATGAGGAACAATGCCAACTATCAGTTTGGCACTGTGTCAACTGTGTTATGTTATTTGTTATCCAAAATAAGGTAATAGATAACAGAGCTGTTTCCATTCAATGTGTGATGCATGGAAAACTTTTTAAAATATATTTTATTAATTTATTCATATTACATCTCAGTTGTTATCCCATCCCTTGTATCCTCCCATTCTTCCCTCCCTCCTATTTTCCCCTTAATCCCCTCCCCTATGACTGTGACTGAGGGGGACCTCCTCCCCCTGTATATGCTCATAGGGTATCAAGTCTCTTCTTGGTAGCCTGCTATCCTTCCTCTGAGTGCCACCAGGTCTCCCCATCCAGGGGACATGGTCAAATATAGGGCACCAGAGTTTGTGTGAAAGTCAGTACCCACTCTCCACTCAGCTGTGGAGAATGTCCTGTCCATTGGCTAGATCTGGGTAGGGGTTCGGATACATGGAAAACTTTTTTTGGGGGGAAACATCTTGTTCCAACATCAGCCTAGGTCTAAGTTCATCATATGTTCAAACCTGGGGCTCTGTGGTCCTGGGCTTTCCTTCTGGGTTACACAGAGTTAATCTGAAACTCTTTACTACAGCTTCTTGAAGCCCTTTGCCTAGGTCTAGTCATCCCTGATGCTGCAACAATCCTTAAAACGGTAATTTATTTGAAAAAAATGTACATTTCTTTCTTAGAGTCCTTGAGACGGGGGAATACCAGAATGTTTTACTGGCAGATTAAATGTCTAGGGAGGGGCATTCTACAAATAGAAGTCCCTCGAGGCATCTATATTTGATAAAAAGGAAGACACCTGAGGCTTCCTGTAGCAGAGAAAAAGGGAGGGCAACAGAGTTGACAAGTTCCTTCCATCTTTCATAAGGTCACTAAGCCCGTTCAGGAGGTTCCCTCCCAGTCATCTCTTGGTCGTCCCCTGATAGGCCCTCTTAACACCACCACCCTGGCAACTAAAGTTTCATCAAATAGATGTTGAACACAGTCAGCACATTTTAAAAGGCTAACTCTAATTCTACACTCTAAACTCGTTTTCTCAACTTATTTGTCCCATGCTCACCTTCTCAAAGCAAGCACTCCTCATGATCAGACCTCTTGAGTAAAGCAAACCACGTTCTGCATCTGGAAGCTCTCAGTCAGAGAGACACCTAGAGATGACTTTCTACTTGCTGGCTGTTGACTAAATAATGTGGACCTTCCTCTGAGCAAACGATTAACCTTCGAGAATTCTGTAAAGTAGTACACTACCACCAGGCTGTTGAGAAGCCACATGTCCCGAGAGTGGAAACACAAGAGCTCCAGGCTTTTGGAGAATCTCTTTCACAATTGAAACCAAGAAAAAGTTTCTCCCTGAACAGCTGGAAAGCATTAACTGCCATTTGAGCTGCTTTCTTTCCTCTGAGAACAAAACACATTAAAATAAATGGCCAAAGGAGATTTGGTGACTTACAAAGCATGTTGGTCTCCTCTCATCACTGGTTCTCAAAGACCAAAAATGAAGGGTTATAGTGGGATTTCCATATTTCCATAACAACTTTTATGCTTTTTCAAACTTGCCTGTATTCCTTACTTTTAGAGTCAATGTTTAATTAGGAACACAACTCTGAAAGCATCTGAGTCTGGGGAGTAAGGCAAAGTCACCTTAAAAGCATAGCATCATATAAATCACACATGCTCTGGAGAAGCCAAGAGGAGCAAATGCAAACTAAAACCAGATGTGAATTTGATATAATTGCAGCCATCCCTTCCAACACGAACAGCGCGTTCAAATTCACATTTTCTTTCCACTTGGAATCAGTAGCATGCCCGAATTCTTTCAAATAAATGAAAAATTGAGCAGCACTCGCCAGGAAGAATTACACCACGAAACTCCCACATGAATTTTGAAAATCCATTTGCATTTGAATGACGCAAATTGTGATTTAGTATAATAACATTCATGTTAAGATGGAGAGATTGTGTGAAAAAGCTAACTTCCAGTCAAGTCTACCCCCAGCGCCAATCCTGCTGTGCTAACTGTGGTATCTGCATCCCATCAGAGGTGGTACTCAGTGGAATAAGGGAAGTAATGATCCTGATCCTGCCACACCCATGGGTTTCATAAGCAAATCAAATGCAGCCAACACATTTGCTTATTTCCTATTAAGGCAATCTCAAGGATTCCTTGTGGACAAAGGTTACTTCTATCCAAGGCATCTTTGGTAATGCAGGTGTGGCACTCTCGAGCTATAATGCAAGTGGGCCTTGGTAATATTCATATGTGTTTTGGTTATGAATTAGCATGGCAATAAATCTGCATAATGAAAAGTCATAACTTTGGTGGAAAAATATTCATCATTTGACAATCTCACTCCAAACAACTGTGAGCATGTTTTCTTATGTCCAGATACAAACAGTTAAGGAGATAATCAATGCTATTTAATTATTTGTTAAATTGTCTGATTAATTTAATTTCTAAGCATGAATAGCACGATGCAGGAGGCAGAGGATGTAAGCTACCTCGTTTGGGGAAGAATACGGAGTTAAATACCATCTTCCTTCACTTCCTGCTCTGCCCCTCCCACAGTACTCACTGCCCACCCTATACTTAGGCTTAAAGTTTTTAAAGCGTTTTCACAAAATCGTAGGTTCCCAGGCTTCAGGCAATCTTGGAAATATCTAGTGTTCTCACCCAGCCCCCACCCCTGATCTGGAATTTCTTCTTAAATGATAGACAATAAGTTCTCTTCAGTTAGAAGGCAGCTAAAGACACATCTAAGTAGGTGGTTAGATGTTTTCTGTGTTTGTCCTCAAACTATGTTCCCATCCATGAAAACAGCTTCCACCAAACGCCTCAGCATGCTTAGGAGCATCACCGACTATATCAAGTCATGCTTACATGTATAGCACTGGGAGGGATGTACTTCCTTAGAGAAAAGCTTCTCACACCCACTGGACCATTTGGTCATGTGATGGGAAGTGCAGAACCCAGCATCCTTTGCTCGTCCTCTGGTGTTTCTTCACAAGCTCTCCTCCCTCTGTCCACCCCCTTTGGCTTGTTTTCTTTCCCTAACTTTTCTCCTCTCCTGCCACACAGTCTCACCTCTCCTAGATAAACTACAAGTTCTCATTCTCCTAAACAAATGCCTCTTCTGAGCTCCATCCTAACCTGAGTCACTCATGCACTTGTATTGAAGACATCGTTCCCCTGGATTCTCCATCACAATTAGTGATGTTTACCCTCACCCATGCAAGATATATGTTAAGGATCATAAGAAATTCTCTTTCCTTCTTTTTGCATTTTCCAATAAAGACATTATTGGATTGCTTTCTCTTCCCTGCTGCTTCCATGGAGATCACTGGATTTCCAAGAACTGTGGTAACACTCTCAGTGGAGGCTCCTAAACTCGTTTCACCTCACCTCCTTCGCTGCACTCAGGGTGATCATCTCAAGCCACAAGCATGTTTGTGCTATTCTGAATTAATCACACTTACGATAGCTTAATCAGCTCCCTTCTTGTCCTGAACAAGGCATCTATACCAGACAGGGCTTTTCAGACAAATACAAGCAAATGAATGTATGTTTCGTTTAATTTTTTTTACATATATTATTGTATTCTCTGCGTGCTCTCCTGTTCACCATGTGCTTGTCTGGTGCCCAAAAGAGTGCACTAGATCTTCTAGAACTGGAGTCACAGATGGTTATGAGTGACCAGGTGGGTACTGGGAACTGAACCAGAGACTTCTAGAATAGTAGCCAGCTCTCATAACCACTGAGCCATCTCTCTATCCCTAGATGTACTTTTAATAATACTAGCTCAATAATCTTTTTCTGGTTTTTTTTTATATTGTAATATAATTACATCATTTCCCTTCCTCTTCTTCCATCCAAGCCCTCCCATATACCATCCCCTCTTGCTCTCTTTCCAATTCATGACCTCTTTTTACCATGTATTGTTATATACAGGCAAGCATACACACGGAGAGAGACACACACAAAATACAACATGCTCAGTTTATATAATGATACTTCTATGTATCTGTTTTCAGTGCTTACAATTTGGAATTGGATAAGCAATTGATGTGCTGGGGAAGACCATTTCTCTCACTCTTAGCATTCCTTAATTGCTTATAGCTTATTTCCAGGGTTGTGGCCTTCTGGCATTTCCATGTTCCATATTAGCATATCCATTGGTGTTCTTCTCATTTGGGCAGTCATGTTGGCAAGACTTTATAAGTGTAGCTTCTGACATTCCTAGGAGACATTATCTCACTTCAAACACCCTGTTCCTTTGGCTCTTACAGTCTTTCCACAGCCGTTTCTACAATGATACCTGAGCCTTAGGCTCAGGAATTGTACTGTAAAGGTATCCATCAGAACTAGACTCTATAATTCTGCATTTTGTTTGTGGTTTTCTGTAATTCTGTTATTTTAGACAGTTGGATGCTTCCCTCCATTGGAAGCTTGCATGGCTCCTTCTGAAACCATGAATGCTAGTCCTCAGGAGGAGGCTTTCAGCTCTGTTCCAGCTCATGGGGTCTGGGCCCTGTGTCTGAAGTGCATGGTGTCTTCATTAATAGGGACTAACTCTTCATCTCTGGAGGTCAGCCAAGGGCAACAACTACAGCCTAGGATGTTTTTGGAGTTTCTTGGACAATCCTGACCTGTAACTCAGAAGAGGACTATGTATGCCTGGTGTGCTGGAGTTTGTGTTTGCTGAAGTTTTGTTAGATGGTCTATGACTCTCAAAGAAAGCATTGTCAGTCCAGATGGGAAATTTTTACTTAATCTACATATGTACATGTATTATAGGTATTTTTGCATACACTTCTCTATTCTTGTTAGCATAAGTTTGAGTTACATAAAAGAAGAAATAGTCAAAAAGGAAGACTTGAAGCTTCACAAAGCATTTCCACACAGTTCATCTGTCCTTAGCTGTTAGTTGACAATAAACATGCGGAACAAACTACAACATGAGATGAAATATTTAAAAGGTCCCATAAAAATATTTTTCTACTTAAATAAAACATTTTTTCAGACCCTCACACTTGGGTAAAAATCAAAGGGATATGTTCTGAGATCCCCCTAGGCTTTTTGAAAAGAAGTTAGTTTTCCAATCCCACCATCATTAATAAAACCATGGGTTATTTTTTTTTAGGGATGCCTTCCCATTTGAATGACTGGAATTTCTAATAGAGTTCTCTAGTTGGGATGAACGCACAGGAGGGAGAAGGTTGAAAGTTACTGAGTGTGATTCAGTAACTGAGACAAAACCATTACAGCACTTCTCTTCATGAGGCCTGATGACATCTGTGTCATATGAACTACCTTCCTCATGAGCAGCTTCACAAAAGAGGGAGAAGTGGATCTGGTTAGTCTTCAGTCGCTTCTGTGGACTAAAGCAGAGCAAGTCAATAATACATCTTCTGCTCCCCGCATGTCTTAGCGGTCTACAACTGTGACGACACCATGACTGAGAAGCTTTTAGGAATAAAGCATTTCATCAGGGGCTTGCTTATAATTTGAGATGGGTAGTGTGTTGTCACGGCAGGGAACACAGTGACAGGCAGGCAGGATGGTGCTAGAAAAGTAGCTGAGAGCATGTTGCAGACAAAAAGAAAGAGTGAGGCTGGGCCTGGTGTGGGCTTTTGAAACCTCAAATCTCACCCCTAGTGACACACCACCTCCAACAAGGCCACACCTCCTAATCCCTCCCAAACAGTTCCACTACCTTTGGACCAAGCATTCAAACATACAAGCCTTTGGGGCTATTCTCACTCAAGCCACCACAGCAAGTAAACATTCCTTTTCTTGGCTCTTGTGGTTTTCAACAAACACGCCTCAAGACACACGTAAGGTTGTCTTCAGAAGTTGCCAAATAAAAGACTTCAGATATGTTCATTTGTCTAAATTTACTTAGAAAACCGGTATCTACGTCTGCAGAATACACATCAGCAGTAGATGGTAAGCAAACTTTCAGTATTTTCTGACGTGTGTGTGTGTGTGTGTGTGTGTGTGTGTGTGTGTGTGTGTGTGTGTGTGTGTACATGTGTGTGCACAAGAAGGCTGGAGAAAAACACTGGGTGTCTTCTGAAGTTCCTCTCTTCTTTACTTTTTGAGCAGTGTCTCTCACTGAATATGGGCTGCATTGATTGAACCAGACTGGCTGATCACAAAGAGGCTCAGGAGCTCTCCTCCTAGCTCCCCCAGCTGCAATCCCAGGAACACAGTGCAGGTTCTGAGAGTCTAAACTGAGGTCCTCATGTCTGTACAGCAAGCAGTTTCTTGAGTCATGCCTCTGGCCATGATCTATCTCGTTTCATTTTCTAAAATCCAAAATACAATCTCATCCTCAGTGAAATAAAATTAATCAGAGACCTCCATTGTTTTTGTTTTTTTTTTTTTTTAATTTAACTTTGAAGAGTCATGAGCCCTGAAGTTAAAGAACAAAACACCAGATTACTCAGGGCCTCAGGTCTGAAGTTTGACTTCTACTGTGGTCATGGGCTACCATAGACTCTAGAAATACAAAATGATGTTCTTGTTTGGCTGTGAGTCTCTTTGTGAAGCAGTCCACATTCTTCTCTGCATTCAAAACCAGAAGTGGTTTAGTTTAAAGTTGCCTTTTTTCTGCCAGCCTCTCCCGCCTGGAGACTTATCAAAATGCTGGTGGGAATCTGCAAGTCTACACATCAGTGTTGCTAACATCCCCTAAGGACATTCATCTCTACTCTGTGTGGGTTAAGACAGTTGTTTGCAAATGAGTGTATGAACAAATATTATTTGACTTGAGTTTTTATGCTTGCGTGAAAAGCAAAACAAACACAAACCTTATGGTCACATCACATCATAGTCCCAAGAGAAAGACAGTACAGGTGTGTTCATGGTCAAGTCTGTTCCCTATTTGGCAATGCTCATATGATAATTTGATTCAAAATCATATGAAAAGTGATGCTAAATGCTTTTTTTTTAAAAAAGACTAATTTGACCTGTTGTTATACTAGCTTCTGCTATTAAATGCACCTGTTTAGTCCCTCTAAGAACTTACAGACTCATGTGCAAGAAAAAACTTGAAAAGAATAAAATGGAGAAAAAGACATTTTAAACATGACACTAGAACATCAATTAGTGTTCTATCTAAATGTCACAATCAGGTAGGGACAATTTCTCTACGATAGATAAAGAAAATATAACACTTGTAAGTGAAAACAAGAGCACCCTCCGAAGATCTGCTAACGAAAGATTAAGTTGTGAAATGCTAATGAGATAGAAAAGAAAATGATTTTTAAAAATTAGACCATTTCTCTAGGCTGCACCAAAGAGATAACAGTATATTATAAGACAGGAATTTTGATGCTTCCTTTATGAAAATGTATGTACATTTGTCCTATTTTTTAGTGGTTACAGCATATGATTTAAATATCTCAAAACAGCACTAATTGTGGACACTTTGACTAAACCCTTTTAACAAGACCTGTAATTCATTGGCTAAAGACTCATCTCTAGTTCAGCTCTTGGTTTAAGGGCCCTGATATCATATATGTCAACCCAGGGCTATGTAGCACATTAACTGAAAATGTCAAAAGTGTAATTCTTCATTACAGCAGAAATAGGATTATAAAAATTAGATCTTTCAATTACAAATGACATTTACCATTCTAATCAAGGTTAGTCTTATATTCAGCTAGGGTCTGAGGTGGAATGAGAGTGATACCTCCACCAGAATAACTCTGGCATAGGTCACACGAGGAAGTATTGCCTGTATCTTCAGGAAGCATTGTGTTTTCCCATCCCTGAGTAGCTGTAGTAATGGCTACAATTCAAGGTAGGTTTTCAGTGTCCAAATAAAGTGTTGGGCTTCTAGTAATTAAACTAGAGGCCTCCTTAAACATGGACACCATTCAGACATTGTGCCTTTGCTGTTGGAGACATGACCTACCCTTCTTAAACATCAGTGTTCTCACTTGTAAGATGGATAGATGCTACCTAGTCACTTGGCTGCTGTGCAGCAGAAGAGGAAATGACGACATACAAATAAGGAATTTTCCACAATCATAGACAACTGAGACGGGAAAGAATCTGACTCAGTCTCTTCAAGCCCATGCTGCGTATTTACTCAAACTGACTGTGACCTCTGAGGATGACACACAGAGAGAGTCAACATAGGTAGGGACAGTGACTTGGAAAAAAGTAATCTGAGCACTGCAGATGCTGGAACAAGAGGATGGGGAGTTCAAGATCAGCCTGGACTCCAGCATGAGATCCTGTGTGAGTGCAAATTTTAAAAAATACATATTCTGCTTGAATCTCACATTTGTGGGAAATCCTGGTTGTGATAGATTTTTGACATCAAGAGAGGTAATATTTTCTATCTAGTGTTTGATGCACTGTGGAGTTTTTAAAACTTATCTCATAAAAAAATGAAACAATAAATTACTTCTAAGTAAAGCTATATAATCTAACATTGTATCATAGAGGATGAAGATAAATTACAAAAGGGATAAGATGACTAAGAAGACGTATCCTGAAACTTGGTTATCACTTAGAATAGAACAGGTAGGCATTTCATTAAAGTAACCAGCCTATACCACCGGGTATATGTTTTAACATTCAAAAAATATTTTTAATTGAATTGAGTTGACTTGGATTGGAATGAGTTGTACTGTCTCTGTGATCTTCATCCACAATTCAGAGATATTTGGCTCTTGGCTGCTTTCTCCTCAGTGTTCAACATCTTACAGTGTTTTAGGCAACATACACAGATCAGACATATCAACTCAAGCAAAGTAGAAACATTCCTCACCAAAAGATATATAGATGATTTTCAATGTGTTTACTTAATATATGAGATGCTACAAGTTGTCCAAGGGGACATAATACTAAGTGACACTAACCCAGATTTGATGCAAACATCTGATCTTCATTGTAGAACCTAGAAACTGGCTCATGGCAGTTCTCTTCGTAAGAATGTTGCCAGAATCAAACATTCAATGACACAGAAGATAAGATGACTTCAAGGCTACTCAAATGTTAAGCTGACTCAAAGAAGTGTGTGGGCTAAAGTTGGTCTTCTTTCTGGAAAAAAAAAAAAAAGAATGCTGTGTTTCCATAGAGTGCCTCTCTAAGGGTTTTTTTTCCTCCCACTTCCGCATTCAATTGCTGATTCTAGAGTTGCTTTTCTAAGTCAGGAGTTCTGTCCTGTCCCTGTCTGAGTCTCTTTGTCTCCTTCCCTGTTCAGCATATACTTTGTAGTCCTTGCCTTGACATCTCTGGTATATTTTTTTTCCTACTAGAAAGACTCCAGCTTATCTGTCTACCTTCTTTGTCTAAATATGGGTAAACAGTATTGGTGGGTAAAACTCAACAACCAAAGTTTGTTATAATCATGGTATTATTGACCCTGAAGTGAACAACAAAACTCATTCACCTCTTGTTTTTACTAACTCAACGATGGTATGTCAGACCTTTTCTTTCCTCCCTAAATCCCTGATCTGTTCTCCCCTTCTCGAAAGGCCTGAAAGTAGAAATGGTCTAAGGGATACTCCAGGATATTTCTACAAGACCAGCTCATTTATTTTTCCTTTCTTTATAATAACTAAGCTATTTTAATGTTTCTAGATTATCAGGTGTGTGATTAATCCCTTATTTTAACAATTATCTATATTACTCTTTCTGTGTTCCTGAAAGAGTCAAATGGATCGTTTTTATCACTGAGACTTCATTGTTGAAAATTTACATGTAATAATTTGTTTCTTTCTCATGTAAACATTATGAGGTCCGTATTATTATCCTCCTAGTGTCTGAAATGTACATGGTTAGGTTAATTAACCAAAGTCATCACATAAGCCATTATCTCAAAAGTAAGTGTTCTTTTTAGGATTTGTTTTGATTTGTTAAAATTATGTGTATGGGAGGTAGGGGATGTGACTGTGAATATCTTCGGAATCCAGAAGACATTGGATATCCTGAACCTGTAGTTTCAGGAGTTAATAAACCATCCAATAAGGGTGACTGTAACTGAACTTGGAACCTGGCCAAATCAGATGTTTTTAACCACTGAGCTATCTCTCCAGGCCCTCCAAAGTATGGCCTCTTGGCCTTGTTTCTCTGTAGCTTTTATCATAGCTTGTGTAGTAGTTATATTACACATAGTGTATTGGGTTATGAGTAAAGCATTACAACATGGGAACTGTGTTTCTTAGTTTACACTGAGAGCCTAGACATGGAGGGTTCCCATGTTGTCCCCAAACCCTTGCATCTGGAAAAAAGAAAAGCTGTGGTTTGAGTCAACTCTCCAGGGCTATGCTTTCATCTCTGCATTGCCCCACTGCTCCACACAAGGTTAATCCTCTCTGTGTGCTCTGTATCCTAATGCAGAGCTCTCAAGAAATTCTGTCCTGCAGCCTCAGCATGCATCTCTGCTAACAATTAATAGCCACAAGGTTTTCCCGTCTCAGAAAAGGAACACATTTCTGCCAGCTTAATTTTCATAACCTCTTTCAGAGTCTGTGGTTAGAACTCTTGTCTAGTTTTCTTATCCATTTCCAAGGTTTAGTGCGGTGACTGGCAATACAGCAGAGACATAATAATTACTATGTAATGGATAGGTGAGTGAGAGTGAGCTTAGGAAAAAGGACAAGATGGAGACTGGTCACATGTTTCAAGTTAGCTCATCCCCAGAAACTACATGAACTTTATTTTTTAAAAATTTTTAACTAATTTCCATTTTGAAAAAAGTGGTACAAAGTCAGAATTCTCTCCATCTCCTTCCTTGAAATAAATACAAACTATCAAGGAAAGTAACAAACAGAAATCCATAGTATGTTTCCAACAATATTAGTGATAACTAAGTCCAAATGAAATGGAAGTGCAAAACCTCCAGAACACAGAGGAAAATGACATCTCACAATGACCGCACATCTGAGGAAAAGCCAGCAAAGAACTTGTCCTTGGGTAAACATCCCCACTGTTCAAAATAAATGAAATTGACACCCCAAATAAATGCCTGAACCCCCATAGTAGTTAGATATGGACCTAAGGACCCTCCAATGGATGAGCTGATAAAGAATATGACAGGTGCATTTGGTTCAGCCTTTAAAAGGAAAATCTGTTATTTACAAATACGTACATAGAAGTGTTTGTCTTTATGTTTTGAGCTAACTTCTATTTCTGTCTTTTAATATCACATAACAAAGGGACCCAAATGGTTGGATTTATAACAATTGAAGGCAAATGGTGATCAGAAGAAACTTAGAGTTGGGGGAAGTGGGAAGACATTGGTGAACAGAAAATCCTTTCCGTTATCAAGTGAACATATTATGGAGATTTAATGTATATCAGGGTGATGATAACTGTGTTAGTTAGTTTGAATGCTGTCATCATTAGACAAAGTGTACATACATCAAAGTGTCATATTACACATCTTATCTATACCCAGTCTTCAATCGTCCATTGAATCTTTGGCAAAAATAAAAATCAATTTAACTTAAAAGTAACACTTGTGAACCTGATGTTCACCTTAGGAGGCTATGCTTGTTCTAAAGCAATCGATCAGTTATCTAAGGAACAAAAGCCAATGATGTTGTCTTCTATTGTGTTTCCTGAAAAATATGCCAGTGTATTTCTTTCCACATACCAAGAAATGCAAATAAAAGCAAAAAAATTGACAAATGTCTGAACTAGATGGGAGAATTATCAAGCATCCAAAGATTGGCAGGGCAACGCATGTGTCACTTAAGTTATTGTTAAGGCTTATGACACATTTTCACAAGAAACATTTTTTTTCTTCTCTAAGGGCATTATATAAAAAACAATATCCTAAAGTTGATAGCATCATAAAACTATATTTAAAAATGAAGATGTCATGGAAAAGAGGAAATTTTTACTTTAAATAAAAATACAAAAGCAGGATGCAAAAGTTAATAAGCTTGCTATCATTGTAGAATAGTGTGAAGAAAGTACAAGTAATTCCATTAAATGTTTCAGTCTATGAAATGAGTAACTTATTTTCTTCACTTAAATGTTTTCTAAATTATTGTCAAAACAATGTGTTTTAGTTAAACTAATATTTAAAATATTAAAAACAAACAAGAAACAAGTACCTCCAGATACTTACAATCTGTTATATACCTTAACTATCATTATTTTCTAAGTCTCTTTATATTTCATATGCTTCTTTTTTAGTGATATGTACATTTTTCTGTATTAATTAATTTATTCACTTTATATCTTGATTATAGCTCCCACCTCTTCTCCTCCCAGTCCCACCCTCCCTCCCTCATACCCCTGCCCCTATTCCTCAGAAAAGAAGAGCCCAAATCCCACCCAACGCAGCTCCTCAACTTGCATCTGGACTGAATTCATCCTCTTCCTCTGTGGCCTGACAAGGCAGTCCCATCAGGGGGAGGTGATCAAAAAGCAGGCATCAGAGTCCATGTCAGAGACAGTGCCTGTTCCCCTTACTAGTGGACCCACATGAATCCTGAGCTGCCCATTAGCCACATCTATATACAAGGCCTAGGTTCTGTCCATGCATGGTCCTTGGTTGGTGTTTCAGACTTCAGAGGCCTCTCTGGGCCCTGGTTAGTTGCCTCTATTGGTCTTCTTATAGAGCTCCTGTCATCTCTAAGTCTTTTTATCCTTTCCTTTCCTTTTCTGGTATACTCCCTATGTTTTGCCCAATGTTTGGCTGTGAGTCTCAGCATCTGTTTTAAACCACTGCTGGTGGAGCCTCTCAGAGGACAGCTCTGATAGGCTCCTCTCCGCAAGCATAGCAGAAATCATTAATAGTGTAAGAGATTGGCTCTCTTCCATGGGGTGGGTCTTGGGTTGGGCCAGGCATTGGTTGGATGTTCCCTCAATCTCTGCTCTCTTTGTCCCTGCATGTTTCACAGGCAGGGTGAGTTTTGGATCAAAGTTTTTGTTGGCGGGTTGGTGTTCCTCCGCCTCCACTAGGAGTCTTGTCTCCTAGTTAGAGACAGTCTCCGTGGCCCTGCTCCTAGGAATCTCAGCTATAGTTTCCCCTCATATCCCCCCCAGAGGCCTATTGTGACTTAAGTCTCCAGCTTATCACAGAGATGCCCCCACCCATAGTCTCACTTTTCTCTGCAGGCCTTCTGTCCTCCCGCCCCTGCTCTCCCCAGGTCTGATCTCCATCCTTATTTCCCTCTGCACTCCCCTGCCTTGTTTCCTCTCTCTATTCAACCACTACCTCTTTCTAATCTACTTCCCCTTCTGAGTGAGATTTAATCACCCTCCCTTAAATCCTCCTTGTTACTTATCTTCTTTGGGTCTATGCATTGTACTGTGTTTATCCTGTACTAAATGGCTAAAATCCACTTATAAATGAGTACACCCCTTGTGTGTCTTCCTGAGTCTGGGTTACCTCACTCAGGATGATCTTTACTAGATCCATCCATTTGCCTGAAAATTTCATGATTTCCTTGTTTGTAATGGCTGAGTAGTATTCTATGGGCAAATGTACCATAGTTTCTTTATCCATTCTTGAGTTGAAGGACATCAAGGTTGTTTCCAGATTCTGGCTATTATGAATAAAGCTGCTATGAGCATAGCTGAGCAAGTGTCTTTGTTGTATGGTGGAGCATCTTTTGGGTATATGCCCAGGAGTGGTATAGCTGTGTCTTGAGGTAGGACTATTCCCAATTATTTGAGAAAGCACCAGATTGATTTCCAATGTGATTGTACCAGTTCGCTCTCCCACCAGCGATGGAGGAGTGTTCCCCTTTCTACATATATATCCTCACCAGCATGTGCTGTCACTTGAGTTTTTGGCCTTAGCCATTCTGATAGGTATAAGATGGAATGACTAAGGACATTGAGCATTTCTTTAAGTAGTTCTCAGCCATTTGATATTCCTCTGTTGAGAACTCTGTTTAGCTCTGTACCCCATTTTTAATTGGGTTGGTTTTTTGTTGGTGTTTAATTTTTTGAGTTCTTAACATATTTTAGATATTAGCCTTTTGTCAGATGTAGTATTAGTTGTTGAGGATCTTTTCCCAATCTGTAGACTACTGTTTTGTTCTATTGACAGTGTCCTTGGCCTTACAGAGGTTTTCAGTTTCATGACATCCAATTTATTAATTGTTTATCTTGGAGCCTGAGTTATTAGTGTTCTGTTCGGAAGGATGTCTCCTGTGCCAATTTATTCAAGGCTGTTTTCCACTTTCTCTTCTAATAGATTTAGTGTATCTGGTTTTATGTTGAGGTCTTTGATCCTCTTGGACTTGAATTTAATGCAGAATGAAAAATATTTTCATTTTTCTACATGTAACAATCCAGTTAGACCAGCCACATTTGTTGAAAATGCTGTCATTTATCCATTGTTTGGTTTTGACTCCTTTGTCAAAAATCAAGTGTCTGTAGGTATGTGGGTTTATTTCTGGGTCTTCAGTTCGATTTTATCAGTTAACCAGTCTATTTCTATGTCAGTACCATGAAGTTTTTATTACTATTGCTCTGTAGTATAACTTGAAGTCAGGGTTGGAGATACCTCCAGAATTTCTTTTATTGTATAGGATTGTCTTAGCTATTCTGTGGTGGTGGTGGTGGTGGTTGTTGTTGTTGTTGTTGTTTTTCCATAGGAAGTTTAGAATTGCTCTTTCAAAGTCTGTAAAGAATTGTGCTGGTGTTTTTATGGGGATTGCATTGAATCTTTAGATTGCTTTGGTTAGATGTATACTCTATAGATACAAAATGTTAAATTCTATCTCTTAATTCTATCTCTTGATTTCAAGACTGAACTAAAGAATCCCAAACCAATATTTCTGTGTTCTTTAGACTTCACAGTGGTGAATACAATTTTTTCAGTTTTTACATTTTTAACCACAAATATCTCACTTTAATTTTTTTAAACTTAATATTTTGTGGGGTTGATAGATGGTACTGGATTTATGTTTTATAGCTTTGCATTGGGTACCTGGTCACTCAAACCTCACAGAAAATTTTCCCCAAGCAGCATATCTAGGTAGACGGGACAGGTTCTCTGTGATGGCAAGCCTCCATCCTCCAGTTCCCATGTGCTTTTCTCTCTGGGCATGACTGTTTTCACATAAAATAATGTATTCTAGTTCCATATATTCTTATGGAAACTGTAGGAGTCCACTTTTTATAGTTCAATGATAAGCCACATTTCTTGATATATTCATTCTTTGATGGGTACTTTCTTTGACTTTATATCTTAGCTGTTATAAATAATGCTGCAATAAAAACAAGGTTCAGATATCTTGAGAACATACAGATTTTCTTCCCTTTGGATTCATGCCAAGTAATGAGATTTCTGGAAAAATGGCAATCTACCTCTCATTCATGGAAGCCCCTCACTGTTTTCCACAATCAACTTATCTTTCTTAGTGCTTTTACTTGCTTTGAGTTTATCAGCACACCTAAAGCTCTTCTGAGATGAGGCCTATAGGATACCAAGTATATTTCCAACATATTTTTAAAATGTATCTTGATTTCTATATAAGAAAAACTAAAGAAAACATATTTTCCTGGGTATATTACTGATCAATTCCTTTCAACCAACACTTTTGTAGCCGTAGACATTCAGATAGCAACTTTGATATCAAACACTAGCATAATGTATTCATATTCACACAGATAAATGAGGAAAGCAGACTGTAAAAATTAAACGAAAATAAGAAAATATTGTGGTAGTCTCTGTGACTCAGTCTTCAGGAGACACACACACACAATTAAGTAGTCAGTGCTGGTTCAAACTTCAGGACTCTGACCCCAAAGTAGCTTATTTCAGGCATGTTTAAACACAGCACAATTTGCTAAAAACTTATTCTGCTGACAATTAACACAATCCCTTGTGCACAGTAAAGCATATAATAATCTCTCTGACGGACAAAGCTAAATAAAGATCAGACATTGAACTCTTTGTAAAGTACATTTAACCCTGCTACAAAGATAAGTTTTATAGATTGACTGAGGGAAACAAGCTTATGATACATGTCTGGGAGAGGGTCTGGTGTGGTCTCCAGTCATGCAGACAGTTCAAAGGTGAAATCTAGCTGCTCCCAGCCTTCTGGGCAGATAACAGATACTGCATTCCTTCCCTTGGAGGAACCACTTTGTGTACTAACACTCCAGGTTCCATGAGTGCTTTTCTTTGAGCACAGGGACCTCTGTGCCTCCTACAAAACAAGGCCAGAATTAAGCCTCAGAACCAGAGGGACTTAGACAAGCTGGATTTTTGTTAAGGAATGTGTCCCCAGGTCCACTTTGATCTCTGCCCTGGCTCCATCTGAGTTTTACTGTGCTTCCCAAACCCATCCCCTTTCTTCTTAGGTCTCTTTTGTTCTTCTAATTCCAAGCCAAAATGTGCAATCGACATCAGCAGCCTAGAGTTGCAAACAGGAAGTGACGTGAACCCCCCAAATATACATAATTAGATTCCTCATCAGTCAACACCAACAGAAATATTACCCAAGCAACATGTCTAGATACACGAGACAGGTTAACTGTGCTTAGCAACCCTCTGTCCTCATGCCTCATATAATCGCCGTCACTCACAAAATCTGTGGGTGGCCTTCCCACAAACATGGCTAGATTATCACCATGGTGGCCAATTGATTCCACAAAAAGAAAAAGAAAAAAAAAAAAAAAAAGACTCCATGCCCTAAATTAAATCCTCTTGCTGGTGCCATCAATCAGCCAATTCCTTCAATTAAAATTTGATTACCAGAAGTGCTGTTTTCATTTCTTCCCTCTGATAAGTCAATTCATTTGATGGTGTAATTATAAAATCATTTAAGCATTTAACCTGCAGCCCATAGGCATGCTTAACTTCCTACTCGTGCCCTTTCCCACTTCTTATTTGGTAAAGTAATAAACACAACCTGGTTTCCATGCTACTCATTCACAGTGGAAAGTAAGTGACTGGGTGGGTCTGAGATTGAGGTTCACACTACACAAAATGCAGTAGCTCTCCCCCAGAACAGGTCAAACTAGTGACGTCACCAATCAGCTCAGCACTCGAGGAGTTGTACACCGGAGAAATTTGGAGGGGCAAAGAGGGTCCACTGACACTGGTTTGTCACTGTTACACTGAGACCTAGACTTTGTAACTTTAGAACCTGCCAAAAATAGTTAAAATAGGGCTCCATTTCATCGCCCTGTCATGTGTGAGATGTTCATTAGCATTCATGCAGACAGGCAGAAAATTACAGGAGAAAGGAAGAAATTAGATTCCAGACTCATCCCCCACCATGAGCTACAAATTTAGCATCTCAGCACAGGAGGAAACCATACCCCTGCTGGCAGCAACTCATCCTCAACCCAACCCACCATGAAAGCATAGAGAAAGCAAAGTCCGCCTGCTTCTCTATTGCTGTTGGGATCTCATGAGTATGTGTCAGACATAGGAACAATGCCTGGAAGTGTTACATAAGCTCTCTGCTCATCTGAAGTCTGCCTAGATTATTAGAGCACGGTTACAGTCAGCTTCTTTAATGATCAATGTACTAGAAATCTGTAGAAATGGCAAAGGAATCCCTTCGTTGCTTTGCTCAGGGCACCAATGGCCTGGGTCCCATTCACATCTCAGCCTTATTCTCCATTAGCACTTTTCAGACTTGGATGTTCTCTACTTGCTAAGCTGCCTCACAACCATGTAGGGGAAAGAGGCTGTGATGCTGGAGTTGGCTTTCATCCCTGAGGTGATGTCACTGCCTCCAACTCCAAATATTCCCAATTATCAATGGCCTCGTGGAATGCGGGAATTAAACAAAGCCAAAACACTTTACAACATTCACCAATGTACCTCGTAGCCAAACTGATTAACAACGAACACAGAAGATTGGGTTACGTATTACTTCTCTCTGGTTTAACTCGCCTGCTTCTGGTAGAACTGTGACAACCTAAAATCCATGTGTTCTTAGGGAACAAGGTTGGCTGGACCCCCAATACCAAAATTCTAACAACTTTATTATGTACCCGGATGATACCCAACAAGAAGGCCTCAGTTTTACCCAGCAGCAGCCTAGACTGAGGTCTGTGCCCTGAGTAGCAGCTCCCTGTAAATATGTACTGAGAATAGAAAACAATAACTGTCACATTAAGTGTGTGGCTTTGTATTGGCTTTCTGTCACCTGCCTCTAGACTGCTTTATATTGGTGCTTGCAGATGACTGACATCTCTCAACTGCTATTGTCACTGTTTTTTCAGTGCACACACCTAAAACCACAGCAGAAAACCATGGCAGCCCCTTACCTGGGCCTGTCTTTGCCACCTAAAACAATGAAAACCACAGGAAATAGTCTTGTATTTTATTTAGCCAATTTTTAAAACAACGCAGTATTGAACTTGGCATGGTAGCTCATGCCCCTGTCCCCTGAAGCAAAGGGACTGTCACAAGTACAAAGCCAGGCTGGGCTACAATGGAGTTGCTGTGTCAAAACCACTTGAAAGAGAGAAGTAACAGAGCTAGCCTTTATCTGTAAGTTTTGAATTTATATTATTTCATATACATACAAAGTCATTTTTCCTAGAGTGTGTGTATATGTGGGTGTGATTGTAAAAGGATGTTTTCTTGTGGTTTTTACTTGAGTAACTTTTAAATAGAAAAAAAATTAAATTGTATTTGAGCATAACATTTAATGACGTGCAAATGTTTATTACACAATATGACAAAATGCAACACAAACCTTTATGTATATGTAATATGTCTGTTTCTGCCTTATTAAAAGAAAGTAATTCTAAAATGTCAATTTTCTTTTTTTTTTTTCAAAGATCAGAAACTTAGTAGTTTTTAAGTAGGCATAGAAATAGGATATATACAGCCATAGACAATGATAATATAGTATTGTGTACTGCAAAGTGTTAAAACATAAAATGTCAATTTTCATCCTCTCTTGGCAGTAGAGTCGGGCAAGGACTAGCTTAAAATTGCTTCTTCATGCTTTTAGAAATTTTCTAAATTGAGTATGTATTGTTTTCATAAGCTGAAATGCCATTCTTGTTAGTTATATATATTGGATATTCCTCCTTTTAAGCCTGAATTTTCTTTCTATTTGCAAGACATTCTATGCCACTAACTTCCCTTTTTAATCTTCTAGAGTCCCCAAGACCCATGTCCTAAAATGCTGCTTCCAGAGCGTAAATGTAGGGACCAGGCTGACTCCTGGATGACTCCAGCACTTCTTGCTACAGGAAGCAGAAAGAGCCAGAAGAGCTGGCTCCTCATCTCCACCAGACTCAAAGAATAATACAGAGCCCTTGGGGATCCCGCTGAGCACCCTGGTCCTCTTCTTGCCCTGAATGAGCTGTGAGGTTAGGCTGGATGACCGCAGAGCTCCACGCATCTGGAAATGTCTGCTTTCTCTTGAGCTCTTTACCCAGTTGCAGTAGAAAGTTTTAATTGGCAGGAGTGTGAAATGACTGCAAAGTTCCATTTACAAGGCAAATGGTTCTTGTTCAACAAGAAGGGAAGGAAGCCAAGAACCATAAACATCCACAAGATCTAGCGTGCTGTTTTATATCAGAACAAATGTCCCAGGAAAAAGATCTATTCCAGATGTAACTCCAACCCAAATATCTACAGGAAGCGAATGGAGTCAGGGGAAGCTGAAGAAGCATTTTCAGAAACATTAAATTATATAACGCTCCAAACATATGTAAGGAGTTAGTGGCATATTCAGTATTTAAGCTTAACTGAGTCTAAATTCATCTGAATAGGTAACACATATAAACAACTGAAACGTTTACAATAATCTGATCTTCATCTGAGAAAGTCCAACTTGGAGGTAATTACTGACGTCTAAAAGTCAATTTAAGATTACTCAAGTTCTGCTAAACGGACACAATATTAAGCCAGCTCCTAATGATTTGCCATTATATCCATAGATTAAGTAAGGCCCCTCTGTCAACCCTTATTAGAGAAGCTTCCATTTGCAGCAGCCCATGGTCAACACACAGAGTCACAACTGACCAAGGTGCAGAGAAAAAGAGACTGCAAAAATAGGGAGCATATATACTTGATTCCTCCCCCATGGGCTCAGGGATCATGGTGGAGGAGACAGAAGAAAGAGCATAAAAGCCAGAGGTGCTGGGTGACTAGAAGAAAACAGTGTCATCCTCTGGGCACAGCAGGGCAGCTGCTCACATGAATCCCCAGCTGCTATGGCACCATCCACAAGACCTACATAAGCCCAAGCCAGACAAATCCCTGAAGTGCTACCCCTACCAGAGCGGCTATAGCAACTGCCTGCTGCTGAGAGAGGAAGGGTTGGTTTCTCTAAGAGCGTAGATCCAGAGAAGTCAATGACATTCCAATGGAAGGACGCACATCCACAAATATCTGGACAGTAGTTGGCCTAGATGTGAAAAATAAAAGAAAAGAAAGGAAAGAAAGAAAGAAAGGACATGATGTGGGTAGAAAAGGAAAGGGGGGTAGGTATGGAAACAGGGAATGGTGGGGGAGTATCCCCGAAAAAAAACAAAAATTCAACATAAAATATACAGATTATACAAGTGACTCTTGAATTTATTGCAAAGGAAATTAAAACCAGGCAGTTGAACATACAGGGGGCGGGGTAAGGAAGTGCTCCGTCACTTGTAAACCCTTCCACCCCTCTTCTCCACCCACAGTAACTGATGATTTAAACCCCTTTGTTCTAGCTGTACATAGCTTAATACTGTTCCTATCTGTCTCTTGCAAGGCACTACAAGAATGTCTATAAATATCAGATGTCTTTGTTCTGTCAAACTTAATGAAAAACTTGACAAATTCCTCGCTAAAACTGAAAGTTGATTTTCAAAGGAAAATCCATTATTTATATCTTCCAGAACTGATTCTAACCAGTGTTCTCTGTCTCTGCTAATATTGTAGTCTTTAACATAATAAGCAAATAGGCCTACATTCTAAAGGAAGAGATGTCAGCAGGACAGCAAGCACAGTGTGGGAGTGTCGATGCATAGTTTTCAACCTCCTGGAGAATGGAGTATGCAGAACTGTTTCTTCAGACTCCTCACCAAATTCTAAAAGTGCCACGTTATTTATTACCACTTGAAAATGCATCTACTCTATGGCCCCTGCCTTAGGAACCAATACCACAATTCTGCCTGCTCATTCTAAAAGCCCTACGAATGATTCTCAAGCAGGTCCAAGAGGAAGAGTTGGTGAACTTTGGGCATCGTAAACATGCAGAAATGGCTCTGCCGAACTCAAGCTCTGCTCCCATGGGATTACATAACTAAGTAGCTACCTAACAAAGACAATTCTATGTAGACTCAAAAAGTTTAGTGAAGATTTTGCAGTGACCTCTTATACATAAAGGCAGTAGAAAAAAATAATTCATGGAGTAAAATTCAATTAATCATACATCTTATATCTGACAAACCATTACAATGGGCTTGGAGAGGAGGAATGATTTTATCCTCTGTTAATTGCTTACTGTGCTAAGAATCTAATTTAAGTTGACTGGTTTAAGTTGATACTACCTAGAAGGTGCCATTAATAGGTTAACCATGCTTTAAAAGGCTTCTTTAAAAAAAAAAAAAAACACACACACACACACAAAGCTAATTAGCTTCAATTTCATGGGATCTGGCCTCTTCTCCCCACTAGCAAAAGGGCTACAGCAACTCCAGCCTTTGTATTTCTCATTACACCGTTCAGTAAAAAAGAAAACATCTGTTAGAACTCATTCACATCGCTATGTACTTTTCCTGCGTGACCAGGGAGGCTGGGTTATGCTAACCAGAAGAGACAAGGGCTGGAGATGGACTTCAGCTGTCTAGTGTCTTGCCTAGAGAAGACGAATGATCAACATCTGGAGACACATGTGAGGTCAACGCCACCTAAGCATCCTAGCTGTGAGCAAGAGAGAGGTGTGGGGTATAAGAAGGCAAGTGAAGGAGCTGGGGTGCTCTGCTGCGATACTCTTCAGCCAGAAAAAAACAAAACGTTTCTTTAACAGGATAATTGCAATCATATCCCAACTGGAAACTATTAATTCCTCTTAGCACTGTTTGTTCCAGAACTGTTATCTCCCATGTCATTGCTTTTCAAAAAAAAAAAAGCCAAATTCCATCCTCTCTATCTTGGAATCCATGTCGCATAGGAATTATCACAGGCTTGCAGCACAGGTTGGGCATTCTAAAAGTGGATATAGTGATGTTTTATTGGGAATCTCAGTGACTGTACAAAAAAGACTGAGATTTCAAATGAGAGGCTCATTTCCATCTCTTCATCTTATGTACATTTTTTTCTTCACTCCTATGTTGTGGACTTGTTGATTTGCAAGCACTCGAGGACAGCACAAAAGTGAAATCAGGAACTGCGCGCTTTCACAGAAAGTACTCTGAACCATTCCTCTACTTTCCGTCTAAACAGATAATTAGCTATCCAATTTAAAAGATGTTCTTGAATGAGGGTGGCACAATGTTCCTTGGAAACACATTTTAAAGTTTAATGATCTCTGCTATCAGCATGATGCTCATGTTGAAACTAGCAGTGAATTGAATTTCACCCTAAGAATATTTGTTAAATGTAGAGTGCCTACTATGTGGCCATCTTGAAGTTCACATGCATGTGTCACCATAGAAAATGCACTGTAAAGAACCAGTCTTGGCTAAGCTAGAATAACATCAGAGTTGCTTGGACACCAGCTGATCAACATCCATGTTTTCTCATTTGAATAGCTGCACTAAGCTAATTGCTTGGAAAACAAGTATAAACAGGACCTTCAACTAGTTGTCATGGCTTATACTTGTAATTTCTGAACTGAAAGATTAAGGCGGGGGGGGGCGGGGAACCGCTGCAAGTTCGAGGCCAGCTCGGGCTGCAGAATGAGATTGTCTCAAAAGAGCAAACACTACCCACCCCTGCCTCTCCAGGGTCCACGTTCTCTCATTTCTCTTCCCTGGGCTTTCATTGTTCCCATGGTTTTCCTTTGAGCCTTCTGATATTTTTTTCCCCAGTTGTGATAAATTGATGTCTCAAAATTGAACTCCACAAATAGATACAACCATTAATGGACTCTTAGAAAATTACCAGCTTGTGGGGAGTTAGCGGATCCCTAACCCCACTACTTTTATATTGTGTTTGAGTAGAAAACAAAAAGAAATCTAAAACCAAAGAGCCAAGACATCAACTAATAACCAGAAAGGGAGATGCTTCATATCTTTGTTACTAAGGATGACTAAGCCAATAAACCCCTTAGCTAACACCAGCTGCCCTTAATCTAAATATATCAGCAACCATCCCCCAGCCTGCAGTGTACACAAAACTGCTGGGACTCATTAACTTTACCAAAGCCTGTGGAAGCCAAGGTCATACAGGTTTATATCCGAGCAGGTTCCAAGTCCACTCCAAGCCTCTCCAAGGTACCTGAAAGCCTCAGCGAAGTTCTATGATAGACGAACCGGGGTCCCCTGAATATCAGAATTCCCCTCCACCACCACCCAGCAGCAGGGAGTTGAGCAGAGCTCTTGCAAGGATAGTCAAGTGTCTCATAGTGGGAAGCCATTCCTTACAGGAAGTCAAACCTCCTCTCTGTCAGTCCTACCACAGCATGGCTAATCACTCTCCCTGTGACAAGCCATCAGATACAGGAAGACGGTTATCATGCCTTGACAACATGTCACCTACTGAGTTTTTCATAGGACATCCTACAGCCTGCACATATTTTACGTCTATCTTTTTTCTTGTTGCTTTTCTTAAATAAGTTAAATGCTACAAAACCTTAACTTTAAAATATATATACATATATATCTACACGCTTCCATTTCTGGCATATTTCTTCCATATATCTACTTCATTATTTTGTCTCACAGGACTGAACAAATGTGAACATGTTCACACGATACTAAGCACTCGATTTAAGAAGTGTGTGTGTGTGTGTGCGTGTGTGTGTGTGTGTGTGTGTGCGTGTGTGTGTGTGTGTGTGTGTGTGTGTGTGTCTTGAATCAAGGTGTATACTGCTTTGTGTCTATATAACCTATGATCTGCTGACTTCCCCTCCCTTTGTGTCTCTGGATCTGGTCCCTTCCATTCAGTTCTTCCTGCTCCTTAGATTAAGGTCAGGTACCAAGTGCCTCTCTGTTCTGCATCATTTAATTGATCATGCTAGTGTGACGTTTCAATCTCTGCTTCATTTGGAGAAGCAGGCTCAAGTGACATGGTGATGCTGTGGAGAAAACACAGGAGCAGAAAGTGCTTCTCAACCTCTGGGAAATGGTAGCACACTCTGTGCTTCCCTTAACATCTCATCGTGGTTTTCACACAGTAAAACTTTCCATTTACCAAGCCCTGGTGTGTAAATGACGCTTGTACAAACAGAGAACAGGAGATAGCATTTTTGAGTCATTTTGTGGCAGTCATACAAAGTAGAAGAGGTTGAAATAAATACCAGCTATGAGCCTACAAAAACATCAGGGCATTTATACATTGATATTTAGATAGGTGTCTCTATGATGTAATTCTAAATAGTGGGACGTGATATCCTCTGAAAGGCCTGTATCATAACCTCAGGTCAGGTTAAAGTATTCCATACAGTTCCAGCTTCTAGTGTGTATAGCACTTCACCCCTGAGCTCAGTTGTAGAATAATGTTAATTCATAACATGGCTGTTCTGGCAAGAGATCGCATCAAAAGATCTAGGTCTGTGTGATCTGAATGGAATACAAACATGCCTTTAGTCCAGGAGACAGAGGCAAACAGATCTGAGTTCAAGGCCAGCCTGATATATATAAAACACATATCATGTAAAGAAAGGCGTAGGTCCAGGCGTGGTGGAACATGCTTTTAATCTCAAACGAAGATAAAGTTAGTTTGTAGAAGGAAGCACCCATATTTGAAAGTGATGTCTAATTGAGTGGCAGAAAAGGTGATGAATCAGAGAAGATTTGACAGAATAGGATACACCCAACCCTCACAAGACGAGAGAGGAAAGGGAAGCTACTTAAGAGACCGTTTTACAGAGAGAAAAGGCAGTTTTTACCAGGACAGTAATAGAGAGATGGGTTGCAGAGAGAGAACTCAGGTGAAGATGGAACAGGCCAGAAAATAAGAAGAAGCCAGAAGATTATAGCAGGTTGCTGAGTTAGTTTTAGGCCAAGCACAGCAATTCTGAGCCGAGAGAAGCCAGATTAAGTAAATCATCTGGGAGAAGAGTTTGAGCCAGAACAGCTGAGTTGAACCAGCCAGCCCGGAGCTCAGAAAGAACAAATAAGGGTGAGCTTTTTAAGCAGTAAGTCTCAGAAGCTAAAACATTCTAGACCAAGATTAGATTGTACAGAGGCTAGAAGCTTCCACAACTAGGACTAGGCTAGCAGAGAGAGGCAGTCAGCCTCCCAGATAACAATTGAACCAGAAGAATAAAATTACTTTTAGATCAATTATTCCTCAAAACAGTTAGCCATCACTGAACACGGAGACTCGTGACCTTGGAAATTTGTATGTAAGTACCAAATGAAGGGAATAAACTGACAAAAGACTGGGTCTTCCATAGTCTTCAGTGTTTATCAGATCACTTCTGCTTTGAGATCTAATACTACAAAGTTGCTTTTTACCTGGCCTAGCTTTTAATAGGTGATGGGAGGGGGGAAGAATAAAAGAAAAAGGGGAGAGAGACAGACAGACAGACAGACAGACAGAGACAGAGACAGAGACAGAAACAGAAACAGAAACAGAGACAGAGTCAGAGAGGAAGAGAGAGTCTAAGGTGCTTGCAAACATACCCAAACTGCCAGAATAATTCTTAGCAATCAACCCTCACCCTGGCCTGTGTTGTGATATAGACCCCTGTAAACAGTGGGATTATGAGCACTGCAGGGTATTGTTCTTAAATTTTATCTGTGTTATCTGTAGGCCCGGCTAGCAATCAATCAAGACACAGACACTTATTATATTTTAAAATAGCCTTAGTTAAACTGGGGCAGGGCAGATTTCAATCCTCTAAACTACCTCCCATAGTGGGGCCGGCATGGGATCCCTGCCTCAATCCCATGCTATCAGTTTCCAATAACTTCTATCAAGCTACCTCCCGTCCATAATCCCAAATACTTGCTCAGGTTCTTCATCTGGCCTGGATTCTCTGTCCACACCGCCAGCCATGTGCTTCTCCTCCAGCTAACCCGTGGCAGCCTTCCTCTCTTCCTTTCTCCTAGTGGCGGTCTTTCTTCTTCCCAGAATTCCTCTCTCTCCTAGGCCCTCCCCTGCCCAGGTGGGATGGCTTTTTACTAAACAAAAGGTGGGTCAGAGACAGCAAGCAGTAGTTAGCATCAGACCATCCCCCAATAGCAGGGTTCCTCTGTATTTGTTCATGGCCACACCTTCTGTTCCTTGCAGCAGAAACCAGACTCTAAGACTGTTTCTAATAGCCATACAGAAGCCTCTAATAGTCCCTAGCTTTCCATTCTTTGGGTTAAGATATGAAAAACCGTCTTTTCAAAATGTTTGGGCAGACATAGGAAGCACTTCTTTTTCTAAGAGCATTGGTGATTTCTCTGCTGAATCTGTTTTAAGAATAAAAGGAAAATATTCTGTGGGATGAACAGAGACTTTTCTTTCTGAAATTTTCTAGGTGCTTCTGGGCCGTCACACCATTTACTCTGGGGTTAATCACATGGATATCAAAGGCAATTTTAAGTAACTAAGACCAGAACATTTTTTTTAATCTCTGCTTTGCCATTTTCTTTTTTAAAAAAAAATTAGGGCTAGTGGCATATGTCCCTTCATCTGTAAAATGGTGCTATTAGCCTACTCCAGGGAGATTTTGTGATAATAACGAAAGAAGAGCCCTTAAACTCAGGGTTGGAACTAGCCTCTTAGATGAAGGGGAGTTGGGAGGTGTGGAAGGGAACTCAGATAGAAGGAAACAGAGAAGCCAAGGCAAGTTTGGAAGTGTACCTTCTCTAGCAGGAGGCCTCTCCCAGATCCTTCGGAGCTTTTATTTGTACATTAAAGTCCATGACTAGAAGTTTAGGAATTCCACATTCTCAAAAGAGCCACTGCTTTCAAGACCACACCATCTATAATAATGTATGGCCATTCAATCTTTAAGGACAGTCCAGTAGTATAGAGTCTGTTGATTTCCTGTTAGACTCCAACATGACCTCTCATTCCCTGATTTCGTTTTTAAAATGATGACAGGATTCAAAGCTCCACCTACTTAAAGCAACACCTGAAGGTAACCAGCCCAGGATTCTTACATATAAGGTCATGCTTGAGATAGTATAAAAGAAAGCCCAGGAGGCATGTCCCATGAAAGTCTTCACTTACCAGGAAAGTGGGTCAGAGAGGAGGACATCCTATTGGGACTCTAGGTGAGATAAGCATGGGAGAATGGGGAAATAGAAGGATCCAGAGGGTCCTAGAAACTTACAAGAAGAACATTATTATGGGCAGATATGGGCCCAGGGGTCCTGCTCAAACTATGGCACCAGCCAAGGACAATACAGGCAGTAAACTTCGAACCCCTACCGAGGTCTAGCCAATGGACAGGACATTCTCCACAAATGAGTGGAAAGTGAGGCCTGACTTTCACACAAACACTGGTGCCCTATTTTTGACCACACCCCCTGGATGGGGAGGCCTGGTGGCACTCAGGAAGGATAGCAGGCTATCAAGAAGAGACTTGATACCCTATGAGTGCATACAGGGGGAGGACGTCCCCCTCAGTCACAGACATATGGGAGGAGATTAGGGGGAAAGCAGGAAGGAGGGAGGAATGGGAGGATACAAGGGATGGGCTAACAATTGAGATGTAATATGAATAAATTAATAAAATATTTTTAAGAAAGAAAGAAAGAAAGAAAGAAACTGGCCTCCCCTGGGTGCTACCTTATGCTGAAAAAAAGCCACAAACTTACAGCTTCTAAAAGGAATTACTTACTAAAGAGTAAATCTCCTTTGGCCCTTCCTAATAAGTAACATTTTATCCACCAGTGGGTCTGAATTGCCCTTTTTCCCCCTTCAAAGCAAGTTTCATATTTACAGAAAAGCTACCCCGTAATGTATCAAGTTACCAGCCGCCACCACCAAAGATCAGGTTTCAAAATGTAGTTAATTAGGATCTTTGAATTTTACCACAAATGTCAGTGTTTTCAGATTATCATACACACTTTAACAGCAATCTCTTTTTTAAAAAAAAAACTGAGCCACCTAATTATATTAATACTTAATAAAAGCATATTATACATATCCAAATAGCAAATCGCTCTTTCCTCTGTTTACAGAAAATATATACTCACCACACATAAATCTTACAACCTTTAGTTTTGATTTTTAAGTTTTAAAAATGAGTTCTCCTGGAGGACTAAAAGTCATTATGTGCAAGGGTCTGCACCAGGTCCTCTGTGTTTATATTACCACTGCCAGATTCGTGTATTTATCGGATTCCTGAGGTTGTAAATGAGGGAGTCTCCGATTCTTGTGCCTTCTCTTGGGCTCTTTTCCTTCTGCTGGTTTGTCCTGTCCAACTTCAGTATGGTGCGTTGTGCGTTGTGTTTCATCTTACTATATTTTACTCTGCTTTTTGTTTGTTTGTTTGTTTGTTGTTTGTTTTTTTTTTTCAAGACAGGGTTTCTCTGTGTAATCTTGGTCGTCCTGGACTCACTTTGTAGACCAGGCTGATCTCAAACATACAGAGATCCTCCTGCCTCTGCCTCCCGAGTGCTGGGATTCTTAATGAATAAAAACCTAGCTGGTAGGGAAGAGAATAACAACTTCACAGTTTTCTCCAGTGCAATGACACTGGGAAAGCCTCATGTTCAGGAGTAGTTGACTCATATATAATGGATTCCATGATTTTGTTGTGCCCTTTTATTTAGTTGCAGGTTGGTGTTTGGTTTATTGTTGCTTTTTGTTTGTTTTTATGTGTTTTCTTGGTTTGGGAAGGGGTTGCTGCTATATTGGTTTTATATTTGTTTTATGAAAAAGAGCTGAATGTTGGTAGGTAAGGGGGAGGAGTGTGTCTGGAAGGACTTAGGAAAGGGAAGAATATGATCAAAATATATTTAAATTTTAAAAGTGTTTTAAGTAATAAAAGTGCAATGAGAGAGAGAGAGAGAGAGAGAGAGAGAGAGAGAGAGAGAGAGAGAGAGAGAACTGATCACTTTGTCTCACACCTGCAATCCCAGCACATAAGGAGGCAAAGGCAGGCAGATCTCTGTGAGTTCAATACCAGCCTGGTCTACAAGTGAGTCCAGAACAGCCAAGGCTACAAAGAGAAGCTCTGTCTCCAAAAGCCCAATAGATAGATGGATAGATCGATAGACAAATAAATTAATAACATAAAAAAGAAAGTTAAAAATAAATGCATTCCCTTTTCCTTCCCTGTTTTCTATGTATCTCATACGCCACATGGCTCTCTGAGATTCTTCCCTTAAAATTTTCAAAATGCCAGTGGACCCTACTGTAGTTCTAATCTATTCCTCTCTATGCGTTTCTAACATTGCAATAACTATCAAATTAATAATCTGTTCACCTTCAAGCCAAGAGCAAAGCACCCCATAAATCAGCAGATGTACTTCTGTTTCAAAGCAGGTACCCTCATTCATTCTCCGCTAAACCCTAAAGAAGGAATTGCTCTAATTAGGAAAAGTCATTTCCAGGCGAGAATCTTCAAAGAAATGCTTCATATCCTTCCAAATTTATGTCGAATCCATAAAACCCTAATTTTGAGGTATTAATGAAGTATTAACATTTCAAAAGACTATTAAAAAGTAGCACAGAACATATGTATATGAAGGCAACACTGAATAGACTCAACAAGCTGCATTGCGATATTTACTTGTTTATATGTATATGTAATGACAATATTTAAAGAACGGGAGGCTGTGAATTGGGGAAGGAGTAGAGGTGGGGAATGTAAAAGGAATAGAAAACTAAAGAGAGGAATAATATAATTATATTTTAATTTAAAATTTAAAATTCTTACAAACAGTGGCATAGGAAATAAAGATGTCAGTCAGTTGGTAGATGGAGGTGTCACTTAGTTGGTAGATGGAAGTGTCAGTCAGTTGGTAGATGGAGGTGTCACTTAGTTGGTAGATGAAGATGTCACTTAGTTGGTAGATGGAGGTGTCTCTTGGTTGGTAGATGGAGGTGTCACTTGATTGGTAGATGGAGGTGTCATTTGGTTGGTAGAGTGCTTCCCTAAAATTCAGGATCCCAGATGTGGTGTCACAAACATGTAATTTTAGTATTTTTGAAGGTAGAGGCAGAAGAATCATAAATTCAAAGTCATCTTCAGCTACAAGGGATTTCAAAGTCATCCTGGGATATGTGAAACCCTGTCTCAAAAATATAAATAAAGTAAAAAATGTAAATAGCATGAATACACATAAATATAACAAGTAAAGTACAAATACATAAATATTTACTACTGCACTAGATAGCTGGATTGAGTACATTAGAACCTTAAGCTTTTCTACATAACACAATGTCTAATGGAGAATTCTCTTTTTCCTATCAGATTGTCTTGGTGGAAAATAAATCAAAGTATTTCTATCCTACTATGAATGAATATATATATATTCCACCACAGAGGAATCATTGCAATACAGGGAATGCTGTAAATTGTAAATGATATATAGACGAATGGATAGATAGATAGATAATAGATAGACAAATAGAAGATAAATAGATATACATACATATAGATAGATAATAAATACATGATAGATTGTAGATAGATACATAGATACATAGATATATAGATGATAGATGGTAGATAGATAGATAGATACATAGATACATACATACATACATACATACATACATACGATAGATGAATAGGCAAATGGTTAATAAAGATTCATGTTTTCATTATGGGAAAATTGCATCAATTATATTACATATTAAGTGTTCATGTGAAATTGCCAGCAAGGGTCTCAACAAGACTTTCAATGGCAGACAAGTGGATTTCTTCTCTTGTGTTGAGGAATTTTGCATTTTATGTACCAAGTTTAAAAACTATTTAATCAATATCAATATATTTGTGTGGCTTGTTTTGCTCAAATGATTGAAAATAGTTATTCACTTGACAATCTTAATTGCCCCTAACTATGCTGATTCTTATAAACCCAACAGTGAGGGGATTTCTTTGCTTTGCTGATCCGGAAGCATTAACTTAATGTTGCCAAATTTAAGGTCTTCTCTTTTATAGACTTGTAATATTCTTTCACTCCCTGCATGGTAATTCTGATTTAATTATCTCTCAGAAATCAGTAAAGGTACTATTTTTGTCTTTGCCTGTCCTTAATCCTTATTTGATTAAAGTAGCACACACTTAATTGAACTGGGTTTACCTCAACCTCCTCAATTCTAAATATCAAAGGCAGCCATGGGACTGCTGGGGTAATTTCAAAAGGCTTCCTGGATTCAACAGACTTTCTGAGATTACCAGTAAATCAGCAGAATCCCCAGAATGTCAGTGCCCCTCCCCCTTGAAGAGCTGCATACTACCACGCCCCATTCATCTCTTCCAAGCTCAGGTCCCTTGTCTTTCACACTTCTTGCCAGCAAAGGAGAAAAAGGCACTGCGGTGAAGACAGAGTGTGAAGCCTATTAGTCGCCTTCTTTACAGGCTGTGATCTTTTTCGGTCTTGTAGTCTTTGAAAAGACTGAACAGTGCTATTTGATTGAAGCCCCATAGCACTGACAAAAAGGAAAAAGAAAAGCCTGGACCCCTGTCAACACATCCTTCAGAGAAACCACAGGTAGTATTGAAATGCCTTTACTAAAGCATGAACTGTTAAGATTCCAGAAAAGGCAGGGCAGGGGAGGGGGTGGTGAAGGTAAGGCTTATTCTTGATTTCAAATGCAAGCAATTTGACACTGAAGTACTGTTTCCACCAACAGGCATGTCAAGGGCATCTGTGATGTCCTAACACAGGCTACGTTGATGGAGTAAGAGGCTGATCTCAACACTAAGGTTTCTAGACCTGCAAAGCACCACAGACCAAATGGCTTCAAATGGCAGAGAGTTCATTTCGCACAGTTTTGGAGGCTGAAAGTCTAAAATCAAGATGATGGTATTATTGGTTCTTTCTGGAGTCTGAGAAAGAAGCTGCCCTGTGCCTCTTACCTGGGTCTAATGGTTGTTGGAAACCCTCTGCGTCCCTTCAGGTATGCATCACTCTGGCCTCTGTCTGATTGTCATTCTCCCTGGATGCTTGGATGTTCTTTTAAAGAAGTTTGCCATTCTTAAAAGGTCCTTCAAGTATGCCCTGCCATAATCTAGGATGACCTCATCCTGACTTGAGTGTATCTACAAAGCCTCTATTTCCTGATAAGGTCGTAGTCATAGGCACTGTGGACTATGGCTTCAAGATCTACCTAGGAGATTAACTCCTACAGGAGCTCCTCCACAATACAAAGCAGCCTATGCTAGTCGCAGCTCTTTATTGTTGCTTTTGTTTATTTGCTTCTTTCTGGAAGCTCCATATACCCCAAACCATTATAAGCTGTTCTTCATGTCTTTACTTCCTAGGAGAGTTATTCAGCTAAGTCAACAGATGCTGGAGGTACACTGCTTCTCAGTCAGTGACTGCCACTCACCATGTACTGTGGGTCCTGTGTGGGTGTGCTGCCATATTTTATTTTTGATTTTGGAAAGCAGGGGACAATTTACTGTGAATAAGAGGTAAAAAGAAGAAATACTTACTCCATGTAGATCCAAATAAAGGCTGGCTGTTCACCAGAACACAAAAGGATCTTGCCTTCTGAGTATATAAAAGAGCGAGGTCATGGAAATCAATGAGTCTAGTCAAATGGGCAACACTGGAGCATTGTGGAGAGGAGTGTGGTGACTGAAGAGGCTTGTTCTGCAGCCTGGAAAGCATCCCTCTAGTGTGATGGGAATCGTGTTCCAATCACTAGCTACTTGTTTATGCTGTCTTGGGATACTCAATCTCCTACAGTGTGCCATCAAACCTGCTCATGCCTGGCATGGAAAAATATTGAGAACCTTCATTTTCATTATTAAGCATGAGTCAGATGCTCCATCCCCAGCACCGCTCTCCCTAAATTACGTCTGTATTCCTAGATGCTGAACTGAGTGAGTACCTATACCTGAAAAGCCTCACGAGTGTAAAGGAGATTATTCAGGGAAGCAGGTAATTTTTATAATTTACCCAGTGGTGTGTTCCACGTCTACAGGAAAATAGATCTCACTCAGGGCTGATAAAATGTGACATGACTTCCCCTGAGACTGCCATCATTTCTGGAGGACACCTCATAAGCCACTCCCAGCTATCATCTCTAGTGGTGCCTATAAATCCAGAAACTCTGTACATAGGAATTTGGCCTCAAGATGTATGGGGATTAGGAAAATTGTGCAGGATCCCACCCCTAGGCAAAGAACCAAAGATACCTGATGACTGTTGGAAGGAGAACTGGCCTCTTCCAGAGATGAGCCTCCTCGTCAGCTGTCCAAAGCAGAGTGCTCAGCCCTGAAGACACATGCACACACCAGACCAGACTCAGCAAGTTGTGCTTTTATATTTGTGCATATACATACACCCAGATCTATGAAATGATAAATAAAAGAGGCCATTAACCTGAGAGTTGGAGCATGGCATGAGAAGGATTGGAAGGAGGGTACCTGGGAAAAAGCCAGGGGTACGAGGCAGGGAGGGAAAGCCAGGTGATTCTATCTCAACGAAAAGCATATTTTATTAATTTTAAAACTCTAAACTTTTGTTTCATTTGCATATACTATAGCATGTGTTTTTAAAATAAATGCTAAAAGTTTTACCAAAAAATAATAGTAAAATATAAAAATATAAAAAACAATAATAATAAACAATGTGGTTCAGTGGGTAAAAGTGTTTGTAACACAAATGTGATGGCCTGACTATGATCCCTTGAACCCATGTAGAGATGGCAGGATTGGCTCTTCCAGGTTGTTCTCTGGCTTGTGTGTATACACCATCATCCTACACCCCCCATCCACATACACTGTCTACACACACACACACATACCAATGATAATAAGCAATTTATAGTTTTTAAAATATGATTGAAGAGCCACCTGATACACTAATTGCTATCCCCAGCTCCTACACAAGAGATAAAATTGTATAATAATCCTTTTATCAGATATTTGTACAACCAAGCTAAGAACAAAACCAAGAGAGGACACATAATGCAGGGAAAAGCGAAGGAACCTAACTACTCTCGGCTCCTTTGTGGCTGTTACCTCCTTTGAAAGCTGATTGTGGTACTCATCTCCCCATGGATCCCACACAACATGTCCACAGATGACACTTTGCTCACTTAGACAACAGTGAGAAGAGCCGTGAGTTAGAGATCTACCTACTTTCAGAAAACCAACTCATATTAAGTGAAGGGAAATGAAAAAAAAAATAGAGAAATGAAAGTTGACAAGGGGTGGATCTTGTGTTCTGCCAGTGCCCCAATAGTCAACCCACCCCTGTACCACCCTTTGCTTCTCTACCCACCAAATGGAAAGTCCTCCACCTTCGACTCTGAAAGCTAAGTGAACAGCAGGGCAAAAGGTGAGAACCCAAGCCATACTAGCCTTCCATCACACTCCAAGAATGACCCATACCAAAACTACTTAAGAAGATATATCTTCATGCCTTACTGAGAACCTGAGTCAGATGTAGAGACATGAACTGGAAACCAAATTGAGAATGCCCTACGTTTGTGGAGGGGGGCGGGGGGAATCTTAGAAATGTGAATTGTATAGAAACTGTTTCTCCCGCTCTAACCCTCCGCCATGCTTTCCCTCACAACTTCCTTTGTATTTCTTTTCACAAAATAGGCCAGCCAAAACTTCCAGGACAGTCTGCTGCTGTTGCCACTGGAATGGCCAGCTTCCTTCTGAAGGAGGCCCTCGTACTGCCAGGTTAAGTGTGCTTCTTCTTAGTTACATGTTCAAGACTACCTTGTGGAAGAGTCATGACACCATTTGGCTCCTTCTTCCTGGGCACGCAGATTCAGAGCTCATTCGTTAGATCATTTGTAGTTAGGCCTGACCACGGAACTGAACTCCAGCCAGGACGTTGTGAGGAATGTACAACACTCACAGGTCTGACCCATACGTAGCAATCATTGCACTCTCTCCATGACTGCTCCGAGACAGCAGACATTACAACCTTGGAAATCACCAGCTTTGGAAAAGATGGCAGAGTCACTAAATAGAAAGAGCCAGGGTCCTGAATCACACACAGCTAGTGATTGCCAACCCAAAGGCCCCATTTAGGGCCTGGAAATGTAATTAAGTAACAGGGGTTGCTTAGGATTTGTGGAACTCTACAAAAACAAAGAAGCATCCTTTGGGGACTATTACATAAGAAATGAATATGTACTATGTGTGAAACACGCATTTCCCCAAGTGTGTTTGCTACAGAAGTGGTTCTACCTTACCTTCTTTCCAAGGTGCCCATAATAGGGTTCATGTACTGTCCCATGCCACTGTTCACTAATACCATTTCCTGAGCACTTGTGCTCCCAAAGCACTGCAGATGACATGAAAGACTCTGCCTCCTTTGGAAAATAAAACTTCACTAGCCAACAGGCTCTATGTTGTTTTCAGAGGGAACAAAGCAATCCATGGACTCAGGCTGCGTTGAGACCCCTATCTCACAATATTCTGACCATGTGGTACCCATCAACTCTTTATCTTTCTGACCCAAAACACTTCTTTGAAATTGAGATAAATAATTAACCCAATTAATTATTGGTATGGCGTTGTAAGGAGAAAAATCAAAGAACTTATTGCAAGCTCTTGTACATAGCAGCAGACCCTCAGCAAATAAAAGGCACTTTCATTACTATTTATATTGGTTAGTAGCCCTCTGGATGCATTGTTTTAAGAATCAGGGCACTTTCTATAAAGATCTATCACTTCACATCTACTGTGATGATTGACCTCATGGAGACTTTGGAAGGTCCCTGGGAAGACCACACTATTTACTTTTAATTACACAGTTTATCACTGGATTATCACACAGTGTATCACTGGGTTGTCACACAATGTACCACTAGGTTGTCACACTGTGAGTTCTATATGTCTAATTGGTCTTTGTATGCCCATGCTTACAATAGTGACTGTTATATACTGGAGGGAAGCCGTGGTTAGGACCAGTTTTGATGTTCACTGTGATGTGGTTCAAATCTTCAAACACTTCTCTAGAATCTACAAGGATGATGTACATCAAGCAGGCTCTAACAAAAGCAGTAGGTAAATGAAGTCCTTAATGACAGGTGTGCAGTGTGCTCATCTGGATGGGTGGGAGGCTGCCACCGTTACACAGCAGATAGGTCTGAGAGAGACCTTAGATGCCAAGGTGATGGGTACCAGCGAAGGACTCAGAGCCCCTAATGCTGTTCACATGGCCAACCTCCCCCCATCAAGACATTCGTGTCAAGATTTCCCAGGTCCCACCTGTGTGCCTAATGATAAGCTATTCAGGTTTATCCCACAAAGTAGTGATGAAGATCAAACTCCATGATAGATTCAAAATGTCACACATATGCAGAGGGATACAACTAATGTTATAAAAGCCACCTTTGTCATCAGTGCTGCTGTAGTTTATCTTTTCCCCTCATTGGCTACGAGATTCTGTCACATTCTTTCCCCCTCTAAAGGCATAATCATGAATTAAAATACTATTAAGAAAATTTGTATATTACATGTTATATAAAGACAAACACATTACATGAAGACAAATATATTTATTATTAAATTGAATGCTGCTTGAAAACACACCCAAGCATGACTCATTTTTTTTTTTGAAAACTGCATAATGAAACACTTCATTTCATTCAAGATATGACTGTATCACACACAAGCAAGCTTACTCGGTGATAAATCAAATTTCACTTTCTCAACATTGTTTCGGCACTGAGTAGACTCCTAAGCAGCCACGGGAATGAAAAGCAGGAATTGGGAGGGGAAAGTAGAGTTAGAGCCCAGATGAGAAAAATGAGTTGAAACTAAGCTTGGAAATAGCTGGAGGAAATGTAGCTCATTGCTCTGTGCAGAAATCATTGCCCTGGTTACCTCTAAGAAAGGCTAAAAAAGAATGTGATCAAGTGGCACCAGAAGACCTGCCAGCTTTAGAGGCAAACTGACTCTTAAAGTGACACTTACTTGGGAGGTTTTCACCTTAGGCAAAAGCAAAGCCTTCTTTGCAGGCTCTGATATTTGATGTCGTCAGCACTCAAAATTCACCTCCTGGGGTTTTGTTGACAGAATTTTAGTCTAAAAGCTCCAACTTCTGCAGCTCCAACAGGCTAGGTTCAGCCACTCATCCCAATACAATAATCAAAGAGATAGGTCATGGTGAAAAACATCCAAAAAGGTCATCAGTGTGGCACAAGGGAAGATAGTAAATAAAGAAACTCAAAAGCCCCAAGTTCTCCCTTAAATAATGACGTGCTAGTCCTATAGGTTGACATAGAGAAAGAATTGCTGTAGGGGGAAGATGTGTGATTGTGAAGCATCCTGTCCAATGTGTGGTCTGGTGGCTCATTTCTGATTCTGCACGGTATCTCAAAGACTGCCTTATTGCTTGAGGAAAGCAGCCTCACAGCCTCTTCCTGCTTCGGGGTGCAGCCTTGCTATGAGAGATAATTGCATTCATTGACCCTGAGGACTGTTTCTTGAAGCTTCGCTGCTTCGGTAATCTAAGTTGACCACAAGTTTAGGACCGAGGCGCTGGTCTTTGGCGGAGAGAAAAATGAATAGGCACCACCAGTTTTCACATGGATGTTCTGGACTGGTTACTATGATGGAGATAAGCAGGTGCCTAAAGCAGAAGATAGATCGAAAGTGTAGGCAGAGATGCAGGACTTTCATTCTGTTTTAGTTTCCCTTGTAGGTACACGTAAAGACTCGGTGTGTTTTAGAAAACTCGGTGTCTGTTGTAGGTTTAAGTTTAAAGGGAAAAAAAAGTTTAAAGGATATTGGAGAATACATGACAAATCCCAACTTTGTGCTTTCTGGTCCCCATGGACCCCATATCTGCCTCTTATATTCATCCAATCTCCCTTAGGAAGACAGCATAGTAACATAGAGGGCACGCAGAAGCTTTATGAGCATGCTGTCACCCAGCAGTAGAATTAGGGCTTTGTATCTTCAGGTCCATTCATCTTTATGGGAGGAACACACCTGCCTCCAGGAGTCATGGAAGATGTGGCTTTCCACCTTCCTGGGAGAGAAACCAGGCCTTGACTCCTTTGGCTGTTGTTCCACATCCCTGACTCCCACAGCTTCTACTCTTCCATCCTTTTCTAGATAGCCCATCCCTTCTCATACTGAGAGAGTCCAATTCCCTGCTGGCAACAGGCTTAATGTGTAACACCAAAGGTGAATCTCACGAGCATCTCAGCTCTAGGGCTGTTGACGTTTTTATCCATGTTACCTCTGCCTGTAAGAATCTTTGTTGTTTTCTTTTGCTTTGTTTCTCCTCAGAGAACATATTTGACATGCTTCAGATTAAATTGATATTCTTATGTCCGGATTGTTACCCAACTTTTATCTGAGGTGAAAAAAATTATTAAATTGACCCCATACATGTTTTTCTTTTGCCAAAGGAGAAGTCTAGGGCAGCAGATTTTACAGCTAATGCAATTAGAACTTGACCTACGATGACGTTGTTGAAAGAACAATAACCAGACAACAGTAACGCTTGGATTCTTGGCTCTACTCAGCCAAGAACGTACTGAGAAGTTTCTTTCTCAGCATAGTTTCAGCCTTAGTTAATTATCTGAAAGCAAGGGAACTAAATGACGTTATTTCTTGGGTTTCTATTAGCTTAAGATTTTAATAAGTCTAAGATGCTATGATGACATGCTCTTTTATTGGGGTTAAAAACTTGCTGAGAAGAAAGGAAAAGGAGAAGAGCTGCAAGCAGCAAAGTCTTCATCCGTTTCTAGGGACTACACAGACCACCCACTGCCTTCAGTCTTTAAGACTGCGCAGTAGCAGCTCCTATTGCCCCTGAAGTCCACAGATGAAGAAAATCAGTTTAGAGAAGCTGGGTCATTCATACAATGCCGTGGGCTAAATGTTTACTAATCCCTGTAATGGTCTGAATAGGAAGAGCCCCTACAGACTCGTGTGTGGGAGTGTTTGGCCCATGTGGAGTGGCACCATTCGGGGGTGTGGCCGCCTTGTTGAAAAAGGTTTGGCCTTTTTGGAGGAAGCATGTCGCTGCTGCTGTAGATCAAGATGTAGAATTTTCGGTTCCTTCTCCATGCCTGCGTGCTGACACATTTCTCGCCAGGACAAGAATGGACTAAACCTCTAAAACTGTAAGCCAGAACCCAATTAAATGTTTACTTTAATAAGCATTGCTGAGGTCGTGGTATCTCTTCACGGCAATGGAAACCCTAACTAAAACAACGCCCCACCTCGAAAAACATGTTGCTTCACAAACTGCTGATGTGAAAGTATTTAGCATTATATAGTCTTTGATAGCTCTTAATAATTAGTTTAGAAAAGATGGGAGTGGGGTGCTCATCCCAGGATTAGTGCTTGTATTAGGTGTCTTACAAAAACATTTAAGTAAAAGCTGATTTGGGCTCACACCTTCATGGTACAAAAAGGCGTGATGACATGAGACACAGTGACAGAAGAGTGAGGTACTGAGTCACTTTGTATCTGTGAAATGGTGTCTCACACAGTCAAGGTGTGTCTCCCATCCTCTGATAAACTTCTCTGGAAATACTCTGACAGAGACACACCCAGAGATAGATATGCCTTCTGGAAGATTCCAAGTCCTTTGAGGTTGGAAAAGGAAACAGCCATCACCCAAGCTTTGCCTTCACCAAGTACCAACCCAGCTGTGTCTGTGTCTCTTTCTCCCTCTTGCTTTTCTATACACTCTGGCAGCAGCCATCTGCAAGACCAGGAAAAAAATGTTCCAGCCAGGAAACAATCAGCCAGCACCTTGATCTTGGATTCAACTCTCTTAAGTATGAAGTGCGAGTTTCTCCTTCTGTTGCCCGGGACCACCGTGCTCCGTGATAACAGATCAGCTAACTCACCCAAAATCCTGAAGTTAGAACCACATCTGAACTCTGTTTTTAAAACACACGCCAAATGAAAGTACAGCAGAACGCCTGAAGAAGTTGTGCTCAGTGCAGCCTGTTAGAAGCCAGCGCAACCCGGGCCTTAGTGCAACTCTCAAGGCAAGATCAGAAATTAGTTGGTGCCCATGCCAGTCTACCCGAACCTGTATAACGAATAACCTGAGTTGTTTGACGTGAGGGCCAGCATTCTCAGGCCACCCCACTCAAAAGCATCTTGAGAGCTAACATTACTAGGGACCTAAGTCAGCATTTAAAAAAAAATCCTTCTAGAATGAGCACTAATTTTTTTTTTTTTTAATTTCCACTGAGTGGGGAGATAGAACTTTGGAGCTGTGAGATGCTCCTCAGATGCAACTTGTAAGCCAAGACAGCACTAGGAGCTGGTGGAGGGGAAGGAAACCGGTAAGAGGGTAACAGCCTACTTCTCTCTTTCCTAGAGAGGAAGGAATCTGCTCTTGGCTTTTGCATCAGGCTGCTAACGCTATTATTTATAGCTTACAGTCTCCCAAATCAGTGATACTACTCACTCGGGAAGGTTACCAGAAGCAGGGAGTGTCACTGCGGGGTGGGAAGGCATTGCTACAGCAGATGGTGGCCATGGGAGCGGAGCAGCAGCCAAGAGCATGATCAGACTGGATTCTGTTCTGCTCCGGGGCATCTGTTTCCACACTAGGGCTGAGCCTGGAAATCCGCTGATACCAATCTTCCCTCCCAAACCACGTCAGCGGCCAGCTCACCATCCAGCCCCCCCCCCCCCCCACTTCGGCAGCCCTTCAGGCAGGATGTGCTGAGCTGAGGCAGAAAATCGGAATCCCTTCCCCTTGCCTCTTTAAAGGAATGATCTAAGTTCACTTCTCTAACTAGCAACTCGGGCTGAATCTCGTCTTGAGCGTCGAACATCCTAAGCATCAAATTCCGCAATCCCCTCACCGTGCCAGCTAGAAAGTCACTAAAGTAAGAAGTCCCTGCCCACGTCCTTGCCCTCACTCCTGCATGAATATGCTGCAACTCCGCCTGCCATTTCATGCACTCAGTGCTCTGGACAGCAGTCATTTCTAAAAAACCATTACAGAAAAAAAGGACTTAGCAGGCACGTTTTGTATTTTAAGTCTCTGCTGAGCCCATCTGCAGGAGGCAGAGGCTATTATGGGTCACACACACACACACACACACACACACACACACACACACACACACACTGTTTTTGATGTATCTGTATTTAAGAAACCATGTCATGTGTCTGAGATGTCAAGATTATGACGATGCCCCAGAGTGGTTTTAAATTATTTCTTTTATTTTTTGAGACTATAAATACGTCATTTTCTTTCCCTTTCCTTTCACCATGCCTTCCCATGTCCCCCTTCTTACTTTCAAGCTCATGACTTCTTTTTCATTAATTGCTAGTGTGTGTGTGTGTGTGTGTGTGTGTGTGTGTGTGTGTGTTGTGTTGTGTTGTGTTTATACAATCTGCTCAATCTGTACACAGATGCTTGTATGTATGTTTTCAGGGATGGCTGTTGGTTATTGAATGGTCATTTGGTGTGCTTTTCACTAGGGAAGACTGTTTCTCGCACTCTCAGCATTCCTCCGTTGCCCACCGTGTTTTTGTTTGTTTGTTTTATAACAAACTGCTTGACCCGTCATTTCAGCTTCCGTGTATTGACACGTGCTGCATTTCAGCTTCTGCACCCACGCACTGGATATGAGATTTGTGGTGGGAGGACGGGCTGCGAGGACAAAAGCCGGAGTGCGAAACTGTTCCGTGTAAAGCCGGCTATTCCAAAACACAAAGAGCCACTTGAGCACGTGGCTGTCCAAACCGGAAGGCCGGCAGCTGGGGCACCATGTCACACTCTGAGCTAAGCGATTTCTACGGAAAAGTTGTACGCAAAAGTCCTATAGCAAAGTGGGAAATTCTCAGACGGTAGGGTACCTGAGGCTCTCAAGTCCTGCCTAAGACCAGCGCTTGGTTATTTGTCACTCAGCAACCTAGTCTGCTTTTCTAACAAGCAAATGGAAACGAGTGGAAATATTTCAATTCTCTGACCTCCTTGCTCACTCTCTGGGGAAAAATAATATGGCCCAGTTCCTGCCACATTCGATCCTCTCACTTCCTTCCTGAGCAAAATGTTCTCTGCACCCTCTGCTCCATACTAAAAGTGGGTGGTGAAACAAACAGGAAGCCCTGTGCCAGTCAGGGCAGTGAAGAAGCAGAGCCCTGGGCATGCACATCGAGGCACTGGTTCACAATGGAAGAGTGTTTGGGGTCTTTGTGTTTGGGGGTTGGGGGGGGGTTAGGGGGGTTGGAGGGGGTGGGGGGTGGGGCCGGGGAGGGGAGTGGGGGGAGGCTCTTGTGAGACCAATGAGGAAGGCTCTGTGTGCCTTTAACAATGAAAGTCCAGGCAATTAGACACAGAGGACCTGTGGCCGCCTTCCATTACTGATGAAAACACTACCCTGGACAGAGAGGATCAGGAGTCCAGCATTACCCTGAGCAGAGCCAGGGCTAGATTCCAAGTCTCCTAAAAGCTCACTACATCTACTCCTCGCCTCTTCTTGTACAAAGAGGAGGGAGAAAGGGGGGATATCTAATCCTGGAAAAGTTGGAGAGTATCTAGCCTAAGGCTTCTCTGGACCAGGAACTTTGCCACTTTATCTGTACTGTGTACTAGCCGCAGGCCTCCCGAGGCGTCTGACCTACAACGCCAGCCCTCTTAGCCCAGGTACCAGCTGAATGGTGTGGAGTGGGTGAAAGCCCAGTTCCCTCTCTAGGTGCCGAGGGGGACTTTTTAGATAGCAGTGTCTTCTTTGCAGCTCGGACAGCCTGTTTGCTGCAGTGCAACCACTGGTAAACTCAGGAAAGGGAAGCTGTGGTCCGGCGTTCGAAGCCCACAGGCTCAAGAGCCATGCTGAGCGCTTCAGGGTTGCAACATCTGCGAACAAGCCCCAAGCCCACCCTTCCACCCTCTGGGTCACTGCTCAAAGAGGTGAAAGAACCTCTCTGCTGATGACAGACACAATCCACACTCGTTTAAAATGGGGTTTTATAGAATTTGTTTTTTAAAGTCCTTTTGAGCTTCTTCAGATTATCAGGGTGTAGAAGAGAAGTTAGGTTTGTACTCGGGGCTACAATATCTTTAGGAAATGCATAGTGATAGAGAATTTCCTCCCTCTAAACTATTTCATGCAGGGCCTCCAGCCATTAAACTTGCTTTGTTCCTTCCTATGTACTGAGAAAACGATGATTGCACTCTGGCACCTACCAAGAGCTGTAATTTGGATCTTCAGCGCCCTTGTGAGTCATAGTGTGGTTCTCAGGATGCGAATGGAGGTGGTAGAACCTTTAAAGGATGCAGCTTGGTTGGCGGGTCCCTAGGTCACTAGGGTGTGCCTTTAAGAAGGACAATGAGAAGTGAGAGAGTCTCTTCCTCTTTCTCTTCCTCTTCCGTTCTCTCTCTTCTTCCCCACTCCCTCCTCCACTTCCTTGGTTCCTGCCCATGAGGTCACCCATTTTGCTCTGCTGTGTTGTCTCACCATGATATGTTGTCATACCACAGAGCCAAAGCAATGGGAATGCCAAAAACTGGGAGCAAAAAACAAGCTTAGCCTTCCCTACCCCCCACCCCCCACCCCCCCCCCTCACCACCGCCCAGGATCCCATGTAATACAGGCTGGCTTTAAACTTGCTATGTGACTGAGAATGACTTTCACCATCTGGTCCCTTTGTGTGGATATTACCGAAATGTGTCACCACACTGGGTTTGTGTAGACCTAGAGATCAAATGGGAATTTACACATGCTAGGCAAGTTCAGTAGCCACTCAACTAAGCCCCGGCCCCCTTTTCTCTTTATAAGTTGATTATCTGCAGGGCACAAAACTGACTACCACAGCAGACACCTCTAGCACATGGGGGGAGATGTTATTTCTCTGATCAACATAAGGAACGGGATAGCCAAGGAATGTCTGGCTTGTCTGTTTTGACCCAGATCTTGTATCTAGTAGTTAACAGAGCTATCATTCAGGTCTAGGCATTGGCTTTCTTTGCACCATTCTGTTCCTTTCCCTATCTCTGGTACAGCTGGTCAAAGCTCATGCAGCCACCTTATCTCGCCTTCCATTAAAGGGGAAAAAAAAATGACGACGACAACAAAACAGAAATTTCAGCACCACCTACTCACTTTATACTCTCCTTGATCACAAAGACCCAAAGTCACCAAAGTGAGTCTCTTTGCCATTGTTTTCCTACAATACTAACCAAAGAAAGATGAATTCCCTCCTTTTCTCTACGATTCCTATGGTTCGCTTCGTGATCCATTTAGGGATCTAGTTTTTTTAATGAGCTCCCTGGACTAGCTGGTAGAAGGTTGAATCTGTTTATGTAATACCTGTAAACTTAAGTGGGTGTCAGCATGCCTGCTTGAGTTATATTCCTGAAAGTTCACAGTCTTTAATTTTTAATTCAGTATAAACCAGAAACTCAGCATTAGGTGCCTAATAAATGTATAATCTTTACGATGAAGCAAGAGATGACAGTGGTGATGATGATGACAACGACGATGATGATAATAAGAACAAGAATTATCCTAGAAAAGCACTTCAGTGAAGTTGTCCATAGAGGATGTCAAGAGAGAGTTGTTACAGGAGGTCACTCAGCAGATAGAGATAACAGAGTCCCTAAGAAATGACCTCCTTTGGTGGTCGTAGATAAAGGGATCAGGTGGCAGGAGATGTTCAAAGGCTTCAGAAAGCAACTGCTTCAAGGGAAGTATCTGTTAGCACAGAGAAGCAACGCCCTGCCTCCCACAGCAGGAACCAACCAGCTCTGAGTCATAATTTACCAAGCTCAGAGCCAAACTGACAGGCTGGAGAAAGAGCTCAGCACAACCTGCCCAGCAGGTGCGAAGGACTACTGGTGCAAAGATGCCCTCCTGAGCATGATACCAACTGGGGGAGGGGTGGCTGGAGAGCTAGCACAGACAGCCTGTTCACCAAGCGAGTCACAGCTCGGCTACCCCTGCCAGTGGTACATGCTCCTCATCCCACAGTCAAACCTACAGAGCATGATCAGTGTGTCAGTGCAGAGCCCTGCTCACTAAATGACAGCAGCCATACCCGGTCTGAGAGTAAAGCAACGGAAGAAAGAGTGAAGGTAAAAACTACCAGATACATTAACACACCAGTATATAACCTCCCCCAAAGACTCCCAGGCCTACAGATACCTTTTTAAATACTCAGAAACTTTTTCTTGTGAATATTCTCTACAGAACACAAAAATCACCCTTGGTTTCTAAAGTAATTATATAGACTTAAGCATTTGTGAATAAAGATTAAAACTAGCTGACCGTCTGCAGAGTCCGTCCATCACACATCCCAACTGCCAGCCTCACCCTCATTCCGACTTGCACTTAGGACACTTATACACTTATATTTTTTTTTATAGCAATCATGCTTGGCTGAGTGCTTTTAGTGAGAATAAATAAGGCTTTGAAGTAATAGCACAGAAAATGTATAAATTGGAAGTCTATTTTTACTTTTAAAATAATTTTACACTTATAAGCAATTGAAGGTCAATAGCTTCCAATCTTTTAAAAAGTAATTTTGGAAAAGAAGTCCACCTTAGTTATGAATGCTTTCTAGACTATTTAGAAAGAGAGCTCAGGAATCAATCCACAGACTCATATTTCAACTGCCTTGTCATTTTTTATATCTTATTCCATAGCTCATAGAGACAAGACTTGGAAAAGCATAAAGTGTGCCTTCTGAATCATATAACCTTACTGTATTTTAATTGAGGTGAAAGTGACAAGCACAGAGAAGGCATTACAACTCAGAGAGGAAAAAAAAAGGTTACATGAGCCGAGAGCTATGGTGGCAGTATGGAAAGACGCATGACCATTAAAAGTGTCATTTCTCCGTATGTGGTATTGCAACAGCTTAGAACACTTGTGTCACTCGCTGCATGTGCTTAAATAAATGGCATAGGCTTGAGATAAATACAGACTGCTGTCTTTTATATTAGAGTACACATTAGTAATGATGCTATTATTTCTGCATTTGAGGTCAAGTGAGAAGATTAGTGTGCCATATTTGAAGATGAATCATGCACACTTCTTTCTGGCACTCATGTCTAAATAGTTTTCAGGTGCCTCCCATGCTCTGTACACAGAGGACTGCAGCCTGCAGACACACCCCAGTTCTAGCTTGTGCTAACTTTCTGAGTGAAAGACTGCTTAACTCGATGCTTTGTGCCTGATTCTGCTCACTGCAGAGTGGTGATGTCAATGCGTCCTGCTAAAAGGGTTTGGCGAGCTTCACGGAGAGCACTTGGAATGGTGTCTAGCCTAGAGCACCGCCTTCAAAAGCATTAGCTCTTTGTATGACAGTGGAGTTTGACATTGGTACCTTTACTTCCCCTTCTTCTCAGCTCATACTGCCTCCCTCTGTCACCTCAACAAACAAGATGCAGGACTTCCTGCTCCTGTCTGTCCTAGTTCCCACCCACCCCCACCCCCCACACTCAGCTGTGGTTCTGATAGATTATCCACTCTTTGTAGCTCACACTAGTCAGGAAACATTCCTGTCATAGAACCGATGATGGATTTACTTCTTTTGTATTCCCATGTAGTGAGGTTGAAAGCAAATATAATAACTAGTATGAGACCTCATACCTGGGAAATTTCCTTTGTTTAGAAAACAGTTTGGCAGGTGATTATGGCAGGAAAGATGAGTCCCAAAGAGTCTAATCATAAAAAAGAAAAAAAACCATAAAGAGAGAGCTAACCCTTCCTTGTGAGGGGTGAGCATGTATTTGGGCATTAGGGTGAGCACAGAAGACTGTGGTGGGGGAAGGTAACTAAGCACCATAGAAAACACTGCAGCTTACAGTTAAAGGGTAATTCTTGGGGGTTGAAACTAAAAAAAAAAAAAAAAAAAAAAAAAAAAAAAAAACATTTAAGGTAAAAATAAGGCCAACTCATGTTCAATTTGTTTGCAGTTTTCAAATGTGAAAATCAGATAAGCCTGATGCATGTGCGAAAGGCTTGCAGCAAGTGCTATGTGGAAGAAACCAAGGGTGGGGCCTGTTCAAGTTTCATGTCTGTCACTGCAATAAAACAGCCAGACCAAATGCAACTCAGGGAAAGATTTGTTTGTCTTACAATTCCAGGCCACTGTCGGTCATTGGGGGACTCTAACAGACAGACATGACATGTGACATTTACATTGGGAGGCCAATGGGGGGAGAAAAAAGAGAGAAAAAAGGTCGCCATGAGGAGGCTTCCCTGAAAAATTTGCCGGGGGAGGGGGAGAGTCCCCCAAAGGATGTGCCAATGAGAGAGTTGCTGTGAGGACAAAGATGGAGCAGGAGCTGCCAGAGCAAGACTAGATGGCAGGTGATGGGGCCCATGGATGAGAAATAGTCTAGACCAGCAAAACAGGTTAGAATAGATGAATACCTGCCCAGTTATAGTGCTTTAAAGACTATTAATAAATGTAATAGTTCTCCGTGTGATTATTTGGGAGTTAGAGTAGGCATAGAAAAGCCTTTATATTTATTTTTACAATCAAATACATTACAAGAATCAACTTAGCAGGGAAAGTGTTTAATATGACTTACATTTTGAAGGGATGCAGTTTATCATGATGGGGGAGGAATGGCAGCAGGAGGGAGAGGTGGATGGTCACATGGCATCTGCAGTCGGGAAGCAGACAGCAGACAGGAAGGAGGGCTAAACTATAACTCAAATGTCTACCACTAATGACCCACTTCCTTCAGCAAGCCCCCTACCTTTCTAGAGGTTCTACAGTGTTCTAAAACATCCCCACCAGCAGGGAGCTAAGAGTGCAAACACATAAGCCTATGGGCGGCACTTCCCATACGAAGAACAGCAGCTGGTTAATCATTAATGTCCCTGCAGAGCCACCTCCCATCTTCTCTGGCTACCATGACCCTATATGCATGAATACTAATATCTGAATATGCATGGCCATACTCATTAGCATGACAACAGCGACTCTTAGATTGGACTTGTTTCTTAGGGCAGCCAGCAAGGGAAAAAAAATCAGCAATTTTTCCGTGGAGAGCATGCTGGCAGAAAACAAAGGATGCGTTGGACTGCTCATGTGTTCGATGTTTATCAGAAGAGTACCGGTTAGGGGCTATGCATATGCTGAAAGCTATGAAATCTAGTGGCAACTCTCTTGGGTCAGTGTCATTATTCGCATTTTATAGATGGGGAGCTGATGGAGCAGTTGAAGTCTTACAAGGAGCAAAGTGCAGACTCAGAATCTGACCCCAGGCAATTGTTTCTGAGACAGTTTAGCCACTAGGTAGTGGCTCACACACCTTCATTTCATAAAGCAAACTTGGTTACAGTGTCTCCAGAAAGAGTGCATGCTGAGAATTTGTGAGGAAATTTTCATAGAACATAATCTACCGTATTGCCCTGTCTCTAACTGCTGAATGGAAGTAGGTTAGCAAAATGTATTCCCATCCTTCTTGTGTGATACAAGTTATATACAGGAGATCAGAGAAATATCCAACTCTCCGTGGCAAAGAAATTCACATAGAAACATCTTATCTTATAAATTCAGAACTCGTCCCAAAAAAACCCTCACAATCTCTCCCATCTCTCCAGGTCAATGGTGTTATTCATAGTGTCTGAAGGCATGCCTCCTAATAAACTCCAAAGGCAGCATCAGTTTTCAAGAGAATAGTAAGAGTGGGATAGATGGATATTTACACCCTAGAAATCAAATCAGTTTCCCTCAGCCTTGGGATTGTTTTCAGAATCCTTTATGGAGTCCAAAATCTATGCACACAGTAAATGGAAAAAATGTTGCATATATAAGTACACATATCTTTCTGTGTACTTAAATCACCTCGAGATAGCTTACAGTTGGGATACTGCATGCCTAGAAAATAGTGACAGAAAGAGAAGCCTGCTAATGTTCAATATAGATACATTTTCACAAGAAAAAATTTTAATTCAAATTTAAACAAATCAAGGAAGAACCAACAGTTTAAAAAATAATTCACCTGTAACAAGAAGTTATGTGGGCAGGATAAAAGTTTGCACTGGTTCTAGTCAAAGGCATTTTTTGTTCTTGCTTTCCCTTTTTTTTTTTTTTTTTTTCCCTTTATTTGGTCTATAAAGCCATGTTCACCCAAGGACAATATTTTATGTTCATCTGTAAGTATTTGATTTTCTTTTTTCACCAGATTTTTTTGGTAACAGCCACAATTTTTCCAAGGTAAGAGTTCAAATTTCTGAATAATATTGACTATGTTAGTCAAGGTTCTCCAGAAAAATCAGGGTGAATGGACTTATATAGGAAAATAAGGAGACATCATTTATCCATTGATGCAATTATTTTGTGCAAGGTAGAGGCTGGAAGTCTTGGCCCATGATCTGCCATGTGCAGGCCGCAGTCCCAGGAAAGTGATGGGGTGTGATTCAGCTTTAGTCCAAAGAGCTGAGAATCTGAGAAACAAATAATGATGAAAACTTAAAGGGGAAGGAAGGAACTGACATCAACTCTGAGCAGGAAAGGAGGGAACAAACAAATTCACTCTTCTGGCATCCTACCAAAAGCAATCTACAGGTTCAACGCTATCCCCATGAAAGTTCTAAGCAATTCTCCATGGAAATTGAAAAACCAATCTTAAATTTCATTTTGAAACAAAGCATACATGCACGCGCGCGTACACACACACACACACACACACACACACACACGAGAGAGAGAGAGAGAGAGAGAGAGAGAGAGAGAGAGAGAGAGAGAGAGAGACGGAGAGAATGCAAAATAATCCTGAACAAAAAAGGAACTGCTAAAGGTACCACCATTCCTAATTTTAGGTCATGCTACCGAGTTATTATAATTAAAAACAGCATCATACTGATATTAAAATAGATACACTGATCAATGAAATAGAACTGAGGACTCACATATAAGTCCACATACCTATAGCCACCTGATTTTTGACAAAGGAATCAAAAATATACACCGGAGAACAGACAGGACCATCACCAAATGGTGCGGGTTAAATTGGACCCAGAGGGAACAGTAGCTCCACAAGAAGACCAACAGGACCAACTAAGTGAGGCCCAAGGGAGCTTGTGGGGACACCAACCAAGGACCCTACATGGATTGGACCTAGGCTCCCTATACAGATGTGCCGATGGGCAGCTTGGTCTTCATATGGGTCTCCTAGTAATGGGTATGGGAGCTGCCTCTGACAAGGACTTCCTGGCATTCTTTTTCATCATTTCCTTTCCAGGCCACCATAATAGAGGATGAGCTCAGTCTTTATGCTACTTGACATACTGGGATGGGTAGATGGGGGAATTCCCTTTACTGAGGAGTAGGGGAAGGGGGGCAAGGGAAGAGGGAGGGATGGTGGACCCGGGAGGAGAAGAGGGAAGGGGCTACAATTGAGATGTAAACTGAATTAATAAATCAATTAATTTTTTTAAAAAACTGGCCAGCTATGTTTAGAAAAATGAAACTGGAGCCCTGGCACTCTCCCTGAATAAAACTCAGCACCAAATAAAGAAACTGTGGTACATATACACTATGGAATACTACTCAGCTATTAAAAACAAAGAATTCCCGAAATTTGTGGATAAATGGATTGAGCCAGAAATGATCATAATGAGTGAGTTAACCCAGAAGCAGAAAGACTCAAATGGTATATACTCACTTATATCTGCATACTAGCCTAAGGGGCATGTCCCATGAAAGCCTTCACTTACCAGGAAACTGGGACAGAGGGGAGGACATCCTATTGGGACTGTAAATGAGAGAAGCAAGGGAGAATAGCAAAGTAGAAGGATCCAGAGGGTCCTTGAAACCTACAAGTAGAACATTATTATAGGCAGATTTGGGCCCAGGGGTCCCGCTCAAACTAAGGCACCAGCCAAGGACAATACAGGCAGTAACTTTAAACCCCTACCCAGATCTAGCCAATGGTCAGAACATTCTCCACAGTTGGGTGGAGAGTGGGATATGACTTTCTCACGTACTCTGGTGCCTCACATTTGACCATGCCCCCTGGAGGGGGAGACCTGGAGGCACTCAGAGGAAGGACAGCAGGTAGCCAAGAAGAGACTTGATACCCTATGAGAATATATAGGGGGAGATGATCCCCTTCAGGAACAGTCATAGGGGAGGGGAGGAATGGGAGGATACAAGGGATGGGATAAACATTGAGATGTAACAAGAATAAATTATTAAAAAAAAAATTTTAAAAACTCAGCACCAAATGGATCAAGTGCTTCAACATAAGATCTATGAGTTTGACAGAAGACAGCATAGGTGATATGCTTGGACTTATCGGCCCAGAACAGGAACATCTAGACAGGACTCTGGAAGCACAAGGCCATTGATTGACAAATGGTGCCACGTGGGGATAAAACATTCATTATGGTTAGTCTTCTGTCAGCTTTAAACTATTTTACAACAGCCTACTACACTCACTCAGCACATCTGTGAGGGTATTTCTAGAGAGGATAAACTGAGGGAGGACGGACAAAGACCCATCCTCAAATAAGAGACCTTTAATGGGTGTCTTCTACGTAAAAGGTTCCAAGGTAAAGGCAGTGTGCACCCTCTTGCCTTTTCATCTTCCTGTGCACATGTGAGCATGGCTGCTGCTACCCTGCAGCTTCAGCCTTCCAGTGGACTCAGGCTCAGCAGTCTCCTGGAAACCCTCAGGCCTTTGGTGTCAGAGAAGGATGGCTGAAACAATGCTATCCACAGACTGAAACCTACCAGGTTCTCTGTCTCTCTACATGAAATGGATCATTGTTAGACTAATATATATGGATCTGTTCCTCTGGAGAACCCCGCCTACTACGACTAGCTATCTGTTTAATGGTCCAACTGACATCAGAATTTAATCCGTCTGACATATAGTAAAATAATGACTATGGTAGGTTTTCAAAGTTCACAAAAGTATGATATTTTCAACACTCTATTCTTTGTCATTTTAATACTAGATGTTTTGTGCCTTCTGTTTCCCATTGCCTTCTGGAAGCAGATGCCACAATATTCATCCTAGGAAACGTCTTGACTTCTCTGAAGACAGGGAGACAGATTCTCTTCTTCGGGTTGTCTTGGCCAAGAGAAAACTCAGTGCTGGTTTGCAGGCCAACTACATTTGGGTCTGTATTAAACATAGCTATCACTGGAGCTGTTTAGAACTCTGGGGCTCAGTATGCTACTTGTCATTTAATTGCTTGCCAGCTCTAAATTCACCCTTTTTGTCTGCTCTGTGGAAATGACCATGGGCCCCTTAAATGTTTTCTTTGGCTTCTGGCACTGTTAGCCAGTCAACAATGAGCTCAGAAGAGGCATCTCTGAAAACAAAATTGTGTCCTGGCTCTGGTGCCTACCCCTACAGGCTCCTGCAAAACTCATAGCTTGTCCAGGCTCCTCCTACAACATGGAGTTGAGGAGGGGCGTTGTTCTGAGCCTCAGCACCTGCAATTGAGGCAGCATCCCCAATGCACCGGTCCCTGAGCCCCGCCCCCCCGCGCCCACCCCCTCGTGCCTGGCTCCCACAGTGCACAGCGGTAAATAGAACCCAGCAGCCAGAACTTACCCCCACACCAGTGAGCAGATTTGTAGCAGAGTTCCCTTAATGAGACACTTTCCTGTGAACAGATTTCCCCAATACCCTAGAGGGCAGATTTCCAGAAAGTTCCTGGGGGGCTAAATTCAAGATAATTTTGCCAACACAGCATCCTGGGAACTTTTCTACCATCCTGTAAGCCCCGGCTGCATCCTCTCCAAGCAGGTCTGGATGTGTGCCCCAGATCCTCTCAGCATATGTGCAGAGTCTAATCTACCGCGTTCCTACCCTGGTGTCTATGCAAATGCCGTATACCCTTCAACTATACTTAAATTTTTACTTTCAGCATTTTACGGTATACGTGATTTCTTAGGTTTCCATAGTTTGCTTGGAGAAGTCAATGACAATTAATCAGTTCATAGACAATTAGCTGCAAGTGAAGGCCGAGCCTATTTAACTTGCCATTCGCCAATGCCAGAAAAGGAGCAGGCATGAAGCGGTAAGCGGTTAATTCTGATGAGGATAACGGAGCTGATGAGCCTACGCCTTCTTCTCAGGTTAGACTCTCCATCTGAGATGCGACCCTTGGCACTTCACACATTAGTGTGAAGAATGACAAGAATTTAGAGATGCCTCTAATCATCAAATCCACTTCCCAAACAGTTCCTGACGTCCGTCTTGCCTGCCCAGTCTGGGAATGAATTCAGGAGACGGTGAGCCCAAACATGGGTGACTGTGGATGTGATGAGCTCTACTGAGGCAGGCTGGAGAGCTTCAAGCTGGAGAACGCGACAGGAGAATGACAATTTCAGACTAAAATAGAAGAGGCTGATGAGCACCACCGCTGATTACACAGAAAGGTCTCTCACATCAAGTTCCCAGGGCTGCCTCAAACTAACAGCGCTCCGAATTAACCATGTGTTCCCTCCCCACTGCTCAGAGCATTGAGGGCTGTGGTGTGGTGGATGTGGTGACGGGGGTGGGGGTGGGGGCGGATTTGGTAGAAACCCCAAGTTTACTGTGCATGATTTCCTCTGAACATCTGTTGCCTGGGAAAGAAGCTAGCTATGCTGAGTAGGGATGTTCCGTGGCAGCTCTGGTACTCATTCATGAAGTCACCTTCTCAAATCCCTGCAAGAGTTAGCTAGGGCCATTATAACAAAGGCCAATAGAACAATAGAGATCTATTGTCTCATAGCTCTGGAGGCCAAGACCCCCAAGTTGTGCCACAGTCATTCTGGAATCCGTAGAGAAAGCACGCTTCCTGGCTTTTCCCAGTTCCTGGTATCCCCAGATGCTTCTCAGTTGTGGAACAAGCTGCCACCATGAGCTACCATTTTTAAATGACATTTCCCCTGGGTCTGTTCACCTTGGGCCTCTGAGCATGGCAGTCTCTAGGTCCAAACTTTTCTTTCTGTAAGGACACAAGTAATGTTGACTTAGAGCCCACCCCAAATCCCAACCATAACCCCATTAACTCTGGAGGGCGGAGCCTCACTCTGAAGTACTCGATGCTCCATCTTCTATTGGTAGGAAAGGACTCCACTCAGTTCATAGCATCCCGCTTTGGTTTGCTGCCCAGGATATTCTTTCTCCGTGGTGGACAGTCAGTTCACTCAGGATACAGTTTATACCTTATCACTTTCCAGAATAAAGGAAAAAAATCATAGACTATACATGTCTAGACAATGAATGGGCATATATGTGCACAATGCCAAACACCTTAGCCTTCTATGCTTCTCTGATCTCCGGCCTTTGATGACAACCTTAAGTCTCTCAGCAGCCTTTCTAATGTCTTTCCCAGCCTTTCCCTGGTACGACTTAGACCTTCACTAAACAGCAGAAATCTAGACAGAAAGGGAGAACCTGGGAGATGAAAGGGCAGGCCAAATTCTGACACTGAAGCCAGATTCTTTGCTTTTGGGGGGAAAGAAGTAAATTTTCCTCCTGCCTGCTTCCTGTGGATTGCAAGGGGAGACACCAATATTGGAGATGTAGGCTCCTCTGGCACATCAGAAGACCAAAGAGAGAGGGGAGTACAGTGTAGGAAGGCATGCGGAAGCATGTGGGAGAAAAACTAGTAAATTGAAATAAGTCCCATATTCTTGTTACAGGTTAAAGGTCCTGCAGAAATGAAAGCAGAAAGCACTTTTGCTCATATTCTCTTTCTAGCTCAGCATCAGTAAGAGGATGTCTTTCTCTAGGTCTCTGTTCCCGTCTGTGTCTCTTTCTGTCTCTGTCTCTCTACCTTCTCCCTTTTCTTTAAACACACATGGGGACACACTCAAGTACACACACCTACCTTTTCACACACATGTCAGAAAAATATCCCCACACTTACAGCCCTGGACATGGCCCGCTGTAAAGAGGGTAAACCATACCCCTCATACAGTCATCTTCCCATAAGTCACAGAGAATCTAATATGCTCATCACTAGGATGATTTTCATGTGAAAGACACCTATTTTCCCAGGACCACTGCTAAAAGCAATGTATTTCTTGGGCAGGAACACACTGCATCCTTAGCTCCCAATCATATTTTCATGCGCTTTGGAAGATTATATTTACTGTTGGTCACCTTAAGTGACTGCCCCAAGGGGACAATAATCCAGCCACAGCAAGGTTTGTTCTGTTTTTTGTTATAACCTCAGAGCTGTGAAAATCCCAGGGCATCAGTGTGATATGAACCTACCCCTACAGAATGGAAAAAAAGATGCCATCTTACGTAGATAGAAAAACCAATGTGTTTGAGATGCGGCCTCCCGGTAACTCCTGGCGCATTACTATTACTGTTATTAATGGCTAAGAATATGCACAAGTTGTAGGAGACAAAAGCCTGGAGACCTGGGAAGAGAAGGGCTGAGTGGAGATGTCAAAGGGCAGAGGCCAAGGAGGACATGGGTTGTGCATGGGGACAAAAGGAAACAGAAAGCAAAACTAGCCCCCCCCCCCCGTACAAATACCCAAGACATGGGGATGTTCCAAAGTCCCCAACTCTAAATGCTGGAGAGCTCTTCCCTTCTTGGCTGATCAGCACCCAGGTTTCTAATTTCTTGGTCAAGGGCAGCATGGCATGGTAAAACATAGGAGATGGATCAGTAGGACATCTCTGTGAAGCAGAAAGCAACTGTGTCCCGGAATCCGAACCTGAACCAGATAGCTAAGGAACACACGGCCCCGTAAAGTAGGTGTCCTGGATTCCCTATGTGGGCCCACGAGACACTCTACTGCCTAAAGGAGCAGCAAAGTGCTATAACAAGTTTCTTAAAGTAGGATACAGGTGGTTTGGGAGAGAGACTTCAAATGGGTTTCTGGGTTAAGCAGAGTTAAGCCAATTTCTGTACAATAATTTACTCAGAACGTTTAATATGCATAACGGCATTTCGAATCTCCAGGTGTGGATACTATGTGCCCTGATTCCCAAATATGTGTCCTTCTCGAGACTTCTAGGGTTATAGATGAATTGTGGTCGCTGTCTCCTAGAACAAGCCAGCTAGCTGGGATTTAGGAGCCCTCAGGTTTTTCATCTGCAAAGTGAAGACATTTATTTAGTCATTCTTAGAAGCTTTCACAGCGAAGGCCTTGTAAGAAGTTGATGAGGCTTCTGAACCCCGCTGCCTCTGGATAATTATGTGCCACCTGTCCACAAAATGTCACTCTAAATCCTCCAACTGAAGACATTCTGAAAACTTTCCACGTCGAGAACAGTGAAAACACCTGAGCTACATAGGAGATAGCAGCAGATACTCTTGACTACTGTCAGCCCAGAATCCCTCCCCTTCTCTTTTGGTTACAAAACCACACTTTTCCCCTCATAAACCCACTTTTTGTTCCTATTCTTAATGTACATAGTTCAACTGCCCCTATCTTCAGGAGTAAGTGTGTTATCCAATCCTGGCCAGTTAGAGCATCTCATACCTAGGCCACAGTGAAGAGACCCAGGAAATGCATAGTGTTTCCGCAAACCTTCTGTAGCATGTATGATGGAGCTGCTGGATGAATAAAGGAAGAGACTGGGTGGGAAGCAAGAGGGAGGGGAGCCAATAAAGAACTCTTTCCACAGTGGCTACTAAGCTAGCAGAGTAAAAGCCTGCAGTCCTGGTGGCCATTCTTGCATTAAGGAAGAAAATGCTTCCTGGGGACACTGACTGGATCCTCCCATAGCGCTGCCCTCCTTCCTCATGTGAAACACTGAGTATTCTTTCCTGCTTAAACTAACTCTCAACTGTAAAGCGCTAAATAATTCAAGTACCAACCTTGGGACTCTTGGGGCTGGGAGACTCTGTTGACAGGCTCACATTAAGGCTGAATCCATATTCAATTTCAAACGACAGTAGGAGGACATTAGCTGGGAACTGTGCGTCACTGAGACTGGCCACAACCTGACTGCAAAGCCTAAAAGCTGCGTTCCAGAAAGGACCCAGAGACCTCAGATAATTTCTTCTACCTGCTCCCTGCTGCCTACAATGCAGTCACTGAGCATCTGCAATGTAGGCAGGGGGTAGCAAAAAGGTGTGGCAGGAGTCTTGGGGCCTTTTGAGAGTCTATAGGAAGTTATCAATTCGCTTCTTTGAAAAATAAGCAACCATATTTACATACATTTTTAGGACTCTCTACACCTCCTAGAAGCCAAAATATATGCCTTCGGGGACTCTGTCCCTCACTGCTACAGAGAAGGATTGTTGGAATTATTACAAGGGACGTCCTGGATTTGTCAAAGACAGCCAGTGGAAAGGAAAGTCCTTTGGCCTCAGAAGGGAAAGCAGGGCCACCAACAAAAATGAAGACCCTGATGCTCAAACTGTGTACACTGGGAAACCCTCAGCTCATGGAACTGGGAATCAACATACAATAGCCCTGTTGGTCAGAGCTAGAATTAATTAGGTAGACTGAGGGTGTAATTTGTTTAAATTTTTCAGTGGGGAGAGGAGCACACTGATTGGTCCTTTACATCTCATCCTAAGAAATGTAGTTCAATGAAGGGGGTGTAAAGGGCATTTTAATAAAAGTAGAAGAGAAAGTTCTGACAACAGATGGCCCTGAAGTCTGGCTTTCCCTGGCTCCTCGTGGTGGAGAACTCACTTCTTTAAGACATGATTTATGCTCACCTCTAGAACATTTTGCCTAATAGTGGTTCTTCCCAATAGTGGGTGAGCTTTCTGAAATAAAAATTAAAGCAGTCGAATTCTCTCAGCTCACAGCCACAAGCTAAGCTCGTCATTGGTCTTGACTAGAAAAGTCAGACATGATTTAACAGCTCCCTGCCCAATTTTCTTCCCAAACAACTTTTTTTTTTTTTTTAAATCAATGCTGGCCTTTCGCACCAAAGCCAAACTGTTACATTCTTAGATGCCAGGGACCCTGAGCTTGCGGTTGCCTAACCCTGAGCCCTAAACATCCTAGGGGAAAAGCATCAGAAACTGGGGCGAGCAGCTGCACCCCAGTTCTTGGCCGCTATCATCTCACTAAGCCAAAGTTTGACATATATTTTTTTTGTCCTCTAAGACATCAGGTCTAGGCTTCCACATTACAGGGGCAAAGATGAATCTCTGAGAAAAGCACAGCACAGTCCAGGGCCCTCGGCCAAGAATAAGAACAGTCTCCTGCGGGCCTATTTCAGTCTCCAACTGAAACAAATCATAATTTATGTTTGTCTGATTCTTCCAGAGCCTGAAATGTGTTTTTTTTTTTTTTTTTCTTTATCTCTTGACTTGTTTGTGTGCTATTCTTCAGAACCCGGAGGGGAAACAATACATTAAACTTGCTCCATAGCAACCGTGTCTCTCTTATTTCAATGGAGCCCAGGTAATCATCATTACCACCATGCAGGGGAGGCCAGAAATTCAGGCAGGGTGCTCAAGTTCATTTCAAAGGCATTGGTGCTGGGAGGTGTGCAACGCTTCCAATGTTTGTCGCCACAAACCCTCAAATAATAAAGTTTTTTTTTCTCCAAGTGCTATATTTCTTGTAAGAAATAAGTTTTTTTTATGTGTAAAGGAAAGATTTGTACTAAAACTAGTTTGAATCTACTTCATTCTGTTTCAAGTGCTTGTTAGTATCAAAACCATTCAGTTTAGCGTATTCTAATAGGAAGCTCACTAAAACTTAAGAAATGTCTTTGGCAGAGGCCCTACCATCTTCCCACATCGGCATAGGCACAAAGAGGACCTGGGTACCAGGGTCTATTTTATAAGTGATCATATATACTGACATCACCAAGGATGTGGACTTGACTACAGCATCCCCAAGAAGGACTAGAATGTGCATGGTTTGTATTCGGTGTCTCCCCTGTCTTCACTTTCTTATACTTGCAAGTTTCCCTTTGTTTTCTGTTCCCTAATCCTATCTTCTTATTGATTACTAGGTGCCCCAAACCATATCTCCAGCAGCCACAAACACTGTCCATGCCAAAGGACTCTGGACTCTGAACTGACCTTCCTGGAATGGCAGTTGTAAGCCCATTGCTGCAAAAACCAGCCAGCCCAGCCTGCTAGGAACAGTTCAGTGCCGTGAAGATGCCAGGCACCATCTGGCAGGATGCTGTTGCCTCTCCCTAGCAACTGCTCCCACAGCTTGTCTCTGGTTACCTTGCCTGCTTCCCCAGTTACAGCACGCCTATTCTTAGTGCACCTCTGACACCACCCCAGTAATTTGAAGGTTTACCCCCAAAATCACAGACTGTCTTACACCACAGACTATCAAGCTCATAGGTTGTTAGTCAACCCCTAGTGCTAGTACTTTAGCACTGAACAATTTGATCAATCAATCCAACAGAGCTCAGTCATGGACACTTTCTGGAAGCTTCTGGAAGCCTTTAAAAGCTATTAACCACCCCACCCTCAAATACCAGGCCCTGAAATTATGATTTACTCAATCTAGGGTAAAGCAGCACTTTTTGAAGCTATGACTCTTCTTGTCCAAAGAGTCTGTCTAAGTTTGAAAACCCTAAGTTAACCTAAGCACTGGACAATGTTTAAACCCCATCCAGTGTGCAAATGATAGTCAGTCAGCGATGCCTCAGCAGCCACAACTATATGAGAATTTGCACCAGCTTACTTTAAACAAGTAATTTATTTAGATTTTTGTTTAGTTGTCCTGTCTTCACTAAAATATATTTTATGATGAAATTTCATGAAAACAAATCTAGAGGATCCAAGATGGCGGCGAGCAGTGTGGACCGCGTTTGGAGGCTCCAGTGAACAATTCAGGGAATTGCACAGATTTCTGAGCCAGGAACACCGAGGTCCGAACATCACGGCAGCGGGAGTGCTCCACGGTTCGGAGGGACCAGGGTGCGGAGGACCTGCGTGCCCCTGCACACGGGAGGAGCGTGGTTTTTCTCTGATCGGAGCGGCAGCGGTAGAGGCGGCAGCACCAGCGGCACCAGCAGCGGCGGCTGAGGTTTGCAGCTCATAGCCTTCCGGTGGAGGCGATTGGTGTGGTGGCTGGTGGGAATTGCTGCGGGAGAGGGGACTCGGGGCAGGATTTGGGTCGCGTGGAGCCTTTGGACCCAGATTGGACTCGGCGGACAGTTCGGCCCCAGAGTCCCGGGTATTGGCCCGGCCCAGCAAACAATTCCGCCTGAGGCACTAACTCAGCGTGGCCATAGCTCCCCTGCTGTGGCGCAGGCTTAGTTGAGCTCGCTGCTCCACACTAGGCACCACCTCAGCTCAGCGGCAGCTCCCCTGCGGTGACACAGTCCGGGCGGAGCACTTGGTTTCACAACAGGCGCTAACTCAGAGCAGCCGCAGTTCTCCTGCTGTGGCGTAGGCTTGGTGACGTGCTCGGTTCCATCCTAGGCACCACCTCAGCTCAGCGGCAGCTCCCCTGCGGGGACACAGTCTGGGCGGAGCACTTGTCCCACCACTGGCGCTAACTCAGAGCAGCCGCAGTTCTCCTGCTGTGGCGCAGGCTTGGTGACGTGCTCGGTTCCATCCTAGGCATCACCTCAGCTCAGCGGCAGCTCCCCTGCGGGGACACAGTCCGGGCGGAGCACTTGTTCCACCACTGGCGCTAACTCAGAGCAGCCGCAGTTCTCCTGCTGTGGCGCAGGCTTGGTGACGTGCTCGGTTCCATCCTAGGCACCACCTCAGCTCAGCGGCAGCTCCCCTGCGGGGACACAGTCCGGGCGGAGCACTTGTTCCACCACTGGCGCTAACTCAGAGCAGCCGCAGTTCTCCTGCTGTGGCACAGGCCGGACAGAGCTCTCGGTTCCACCAGCTCTAAGACTCTGGTTGGACACAGTGTACAGTTTGAATCCAGAATTCCTGGCTGAGATTGGTGGTCAGTTCAGGCCCTGAGTCAATAACTGACCACAGCACGCACTTTGGGCCAAAAGGCCCTAGTGGAGCTTGGTGCGTAGTCCCAGCCCAAAAATTCTGGCTGGGCCCTGTGTGCATTTTGGGCCCAAAATCCCTAGCTGAGCTTGGCAGACGGTTCTGGCCCTGAGAATCTAGCTGAGTTCTGCCCGTGGTTCGGTCCCAGTGCTCCTGGCTGGACTTGGCAGGGAACACAGAAGGCTGTGGATACCTTGGCCTGACCCAACGCTCATTCAGAGACCAGAACAATTGCAGGATCCACAGCAGAGAGGGACTGAGGATCACTGGCTGTGAGAGACCAGAACAACAGGGCTAACCTCCTAACATCCACACCAGTGAAGCTTTGAGCTCGCAGCCTAGGGAAATCGTAAGAAAACAAGTGAATCTATCATCAGACACCCTCTATTCAACTCTGGAAACTACCCAACAAAAACAAAGACGGCAAGATGTCTAAAGGACAACGAAAAAGCATACGCAAAAAACCCCAAAACAACATGGCGTCTCCAGTTTCCAGCTATCCCAAAGAAAACCACCCAGAGAACTCAAATACAACGGAAATACAAGAAAATGACCTCAAATCCTTAGTAATGAGGATGATAATGGGAGGAAACAAAATAAAATTCGTAATCAAATGCAGGAAGACGCAGACAAACAGGTGAGAGACATAAAAGAAGCACATAGAGTGGAACTGGAAAATTGCAGGAAAATGCAAACAACCAGATGAAAGAAATAACTAAAACGGTTCAAGCTCTGAAGACCTATAAAGAGGCAATGGAAGAAACTCAGGAATATACAAAAAATCAGATGAAAGAAATCAAAAAATCAGTTCAAGATCTGAAAATGAAAATGGATTCAATGATAAACACACAGACAGAAGAAAAACGAGAACGTGAGACCTCAGAGAAGAAGGCGAGCAACACAGAGGTGAGCTTTTCTAACAGAATCCAAGAGATGGAAGAACGAATCTCAGGGCTAGAAGATACAATCACAGATATTGAATCAACCATTAAAGAAAATGCCAAATCTGGAAAACTCCTGACACAAAACATCCAAGAAATTAAGGACAACCATGAAAAGAAGAAATTTGCGGATAATAGGCATTGAAGAAAGAGAAGACATCAGACTCCAGGGCCCAGAAACTATTCTCAACAAATCATAGAAGAAAATTTCCCCAATCTAAAGAAAGAGATGCCTATAAACATACAAGAGGCCTACAGAACACCAAATAGAATTGACCAGAAAAGAAAAACTGCCCGCCACATAATAATCAAAACACAAAACATGCAGAACAAAGAAAAAATATTAAAAGCTGCAAGGGAAAAGGGCCAAATAACATTTAATGGTAAACCTATCAGAATTACACCTGACTTCTCAGTAGAGACCATAAAAGCCAGAAGGGCCTGGACAGAGATCCTGCAAACCCTAAGAGAACACAGATGCCAGGCCAGACTACTTTACCCAGCAAAATTATCAATAACCATTGATGGAGAAAACAAAATATTCCATGACAAAAACAAATTCAAACAGTACCTATCCACAAACCCAGCTTTACAGAAGGTACTAGAAGGAAAACTCCATCCCAAAGGGTCAAGCTACAACCAAAACTACCCAGGAAATAGATAACTATCCCATGGCAAAAACACAACTACACAAACGCTCGACTGGAAACAACATCAAAATTAAGACTCTTAACAGTCACTGGTCATTAATATCTCTCAACATCAATGGCCTCAATTCTCCAATAAAAAGACACAGACTAACCGAATGGGTACATAAACAAGACCCAACATTCTTCTGCATCCAAGAAACACATCTCACCCATAATGAAAGGCATTACCTCAGGGTAAAAGGTTGGAAAAAAATATTCCAAGCAAATGGTCACAAGAAGCAAGCAGGTGTAGCCATTTTAGTATCGAACAAAATAGACTTTCAACCAAAATTAATCAAAGGGATGAGGAAGGACACTTCATACTCATCAAAGGTAAAGTCAACCAAGATGACATCACAATTCTGAACATCTATGCTCCCAATACAAGGGCACCCACATATGTAAAAGATCTCCTAAAAAAGCTTAAACCACACATCGATCCCCACACAATAATAGTGGGAGACTTCAACACCCCTCTCTCACTGAAGGATAAGTCATTGAAACAGAAACTAAGCCGAGAAATAACATCATTAACCAATGCCATGGGTCAAATGGATCTAACAGATATCTATAGAACCTTTCACCCAAACAAGAAAGAATACACCTTCTTCTCTGCACCCCATGGAACCTTCTCCAAAATTGATCACATCGTAGGTCACAAAGCAGCCTCAACAGATACAAGAGGATTGAAATAATACCTTGTATCCTATCAGATCACCATGCTCTTAGGCTGCAATTCAACAACAACAGAAATAACAAAAGCCTACACGTTTGTGGAAACTAAACAACTCTCTGCTAAATGACACCTGGGTCAGGGAAGAAATAAAGAAAGAAATCAAGGAGTTTCTGAAATTCAATGAAAATGAAGAAACAACATACCCAAATTTGTGGGATACATTGAAAGCAGTGCTAAGAGGAAAATTCATAGCACTAAGTGCCTTTAAAAGAAATTGGAAACATCGCACATAAGCATCTTAACAACACAACTGGAAGCCCTAGAAAAAAAAGAAGCAGAAACACCCAAGAGGAGTAGACGCCTGGAAATTATCAAACTCAGGGCTGAAATTAACAAATTAGAAACTAAGAAAACAGTCCAAAGAATCAACAAACCAAAAGCTGGTTCTTTGAGAAAATCAACAAGATAGACAGACCATTAGCCAAACTAACTAAAAGGCAGAGAGACAGTATTGAAATGAACAAAATCAGAAATGAAAAGGGAGACATAACAACAGACACTGAAGAAATTCAAAGAATCATAAGATCCTACTTTGAAGGCATATACGCCACAAAATTTGAAAATCTAAGGGAAATGGACGATTTTCTTGATCAAGTTCACTTGCCAAAGTTGAGTGAAGAACAGATAAACAAGTTAAATAGTCCCATTTCCCCTACAGAAATAGAAGCAATCATCGATGGTCTCCCAGCCAAAAAAAGCCCAGGGCCAGATGGTTTCAGTGCAGAATTCTACCAGACCTTTAAGGGCGAGCTAATACCGATACTCTTCAAGCTACTCCAAAAGATAGAAATGGATGGAAAATTACCAAATTCATTCTATGAGGCCATAGTCTCATTGATACCTAAACCTCACAAAGACTCAACAAAGAAAGAGAATTTCAGACCAATTTCTCTTATGAACATAGATGCAAAAATACTAAATAAAATACTTGCAAAACGAATACAGGAGCACATCAAAGATATCATTCATCATGACCAAGTAGGCTTCATTCCAGGCATGCAGGGATGGTTTAATATACGGAAATCCATCAATGTAATCCATCATATAAACAAACTGAAAATAAAAAACCACATGATTATCTCCTTGGATGCAGAGAAAGCATTTGATAAAATTCAACACCCATTCATGTTTAAAGTTTTAGAGAGATCGGGGATACAAGGCACTTTCCTCAACATAATAAAGGCTATATACAGCAAGCCAATAGCCAAAATCAAAGTAAATGGTGAGATACTCAAGGAAATTCCTCTCAAATCGGGAACAAGGCAAGGCTGCCCACTCTCTCCATATCTCTTCAATATAGTACTCGAAGTTCTAGCCAGAGCAATAAGACAACAAAAGGAGATCAAGGGTATCCAAATGGGAAAGGAGGAAGTCAAATTATCCCTCTTTGCAGATGATATGATAGTGTACATAAGTGACCCTCAAAACTCCACCAGAGAACTCCTAAAGCTGATAAACACCTTCAGCAAATTGGCTGGATACAAAATTAACTCAAAAAAGTCTGTAGCCTTCCTATACACAAATGACAAGCTTACAGAGGAAGAAATTAGGAAAACCACACCCTTCACATTAGCCACAAGCAATATAAAATATCTAGGAGTTACCCTAACTAAGCAAGTGAAGGACTTGTATGAAAAAAATTTCAAAACTCTGAAGAAAGAGATTGAAGATGACCTGAGAAGATGGCGTGATCTTCCTTGCTCATGGATCGGGAGAATTAACATAGTAAAAATGGCCATCCTACCAAAAGCAATCTACAGATTCAATGCAATCCCTATCAAAATAACTACACAATTTTTAAAGACATTGAAAGTTCAATTCTGAACTTCATATGGAAAAACAAAAAACCCAGAATAGCTAAAACAATCTTGTACAATAAAAGATGCTCCGGAGGAATCTCCATACCTGATCTCAAACTGTACTATAAAGCAATAGTACTTAAAACAGCATGGTACTGGCACAGCAACAGGCTGGTTGATCAGTGGAATCGAATCGAAGACCCAGATATGAATCCACACACATATGGTCACTTGATTTTTGACAAAGAAGCCAAATCCATTCAATGGAAAAAGGATAGCATCTTCAACAAATGGTGCTGGTCTAACTGGAGGTCTATGTGTAAAAAAATGAAACTGGACCCATATTTGTCACCTTGCACAAAACTCAAATCCAAGTGGATTAAAGACCTCAACATAAAACCAGAGACACTAACTCACTTAGAAGAAAAAGTGGGAAAGAGCCTGGAACATATTGGCACAGGAGACAACTTCCTGAACAGAACACCAACGGCCCAGGCCTTAATGTCAACCATTAATAAATGGGACCTCATGAGGCTGAGAAGCTTCTGTAAGGCAGGAGACACTGTCAAGAGAACAAAGCGACAGCCTACAGACTGGGAAAAAATCTTCACCAACCCTACATCTGACAAAGGTCTAATATCCAAAATATATAAAGAACTCAAGAAATTAAACACCACCAAACCGAATAACCCAATTGAGAAATGGGGCTTGGAACTAAACAGAGAATTCTCAACAGAGGAGTATCAAATGGCTGAGAAACACTTAAAGAAATGCTCAACCTCCTTAGTCATCAGGGAAATGCAAATCAAAACAACTCTGAGATTCCATCTTACACCCATCAGAATGGCTAAGATCAAAAATTCAAGCGACACCACATGCTGGCGAGGATGTGGGGAGAGAGGAACACTCCTTCATTGCTGGTGGGAATGCAAACTAGTTCAGCCACTTTGGAAATCTATCTGGTGCTATCTCAGAAAAATGGGAATAGGGCTTCCTCAAGACCCAGCTATTCCACTCCTTGGAATATACCCAGAAGATGCTCCAGCACACAACAAGAAAATTTGCTCAACCATGTTCATAGCAGCCTTATTCATAATAGCCAGAACATGGAAACAGCCTAAGTGTCCCTCAGTAGAAGAGTGGATAAAGAAACTGTGGTACATATACACTATGGAATACTACTCAGCTATTAAAAACAAGGAATTCCCGAAATTTGTGGATAAATGGATTGAGCTAGAAATGATCATAATGAGTGAGTTAACCCAGAAGCAAAAAGAATCAAATGGTATATACTCACTTATATCTGCATACTAGCCCAAGGGGCATGTCCCACGAAAGCCTTCACTTAACAGGAAACTGGGACAGAGGGGAAGGCATCCTATTGGGACTCTAAATGAGAGACGCATGGGAGAACAGCAAAATAAAAGGATCCAGAGGGTCCTAGAAATCTACAAGTAGAACAATATGATAGGCAGATTTGGGCCCAGGGGTCCCGCTCAAACTAAGGCACCAGCCAAGGACAATACAGGAGGTAAACTTTAAACCCCTTCCCAGATCTAGCCAATGGTCAGAATATTCTCCACAGTTGAGTGGAGAGTGTGATACGACTTTCTCACATACTCTGGTGCCTCACATTTGACCATGTCCCCTGGAGGGGGAGACCTGGTGGCACTCAGAGGAAGGACAGCAAGTAGCCAAGAAGAGACTTGATACCCTATGAGAATATATAGGGGGACGTAATCCCCCTCAGGAACAGTCATAGGGGAGGGGAATAATGGGAAAAGGGGGGGGGGGGAGGAATGGGAGGATACAAGGGATGGGATAAACATTGAGATGTAACAAGAATAAATTAATAAAAAAAAATAAAAAAAAATAAAAATAAAAAAAAATAAAAATAAAAATAAAAAAAAAAAAAAAGAAAAAAAGAAAACAAATCTAACTTAATTTCCAACCTACCAGGAGAGCTCTATGGAACTACGCCAATGCCTTTGCAGGCAGACAGTGTTTGTGTGACTCCCTAGTTGAATAATGTACTCCTTTAGAAATTACAGTTCCTCCATGCCTCTAAAGTACTATGGTAAACCCCCAAATAGTCAGTTATATAATAAGAATGTTATTAAGCATGTTTTTTTTTCTTTCAATTAAATCCGCACAGTTTATCCTCTAGTCCTCCCTTCTCCCTGCTGCACATGAGGTCTAGGCACTGGCAGCTCATTATCAAGGCCAGAGCTAGTGAGTCCCAAGCTGCAGTTTAACTAGAGGGCAAGAGAATAGCACCCAGGAAGCTTGGTTGCAATCTGAGAGCCAGCATGCCTTCTAAGGCTTTCGCTGCGTGGTTCTACCTGTTCCCTTCACTAAATAGCCTGCCGTGGAAACTGGTCCAACTCCAGGCTTATAGCTCGACACCCTCCCCACCGCCAAACATATCATCCTCAAAACCCACCCTCTTCCTCTCTGCCTGCAGGTAGCACGCCCGTTTCTTAAAATCACAATAGAGACCGCAGTCTCCACAGCTTCCCAGTTCAGTGGTCTTGGATGCTTCTCATTGTAGACCATGCCTCTACACATTTATTCAAGCTAAGGCAACTTGTGTTTTGTTCTTTGAGTCCTGCTTGCCAATAGGCTCTCAAATACCTCTTCTTGACCATTATCCCAACCCCTCCTCACCTCTTACGTCAGTCCAACCCTTACCTGCCTTTCTTCCGGCTGTGGCACTTTTCACTCAATACACTCAATACGCAGTTGGTGGCTGGCTTTAACTTAGAGCTCTGATGGCAAACTATATAACCCATAAAACTCTTAAGTCTTGAGTCTAGACACCAGTAAAACAATTTATTGCCTCTAAGCTTCGCTGGTATTAAAACCTTTCGTCTGTTTCCCTCTGACTGAGTTTCAGAATAGCAGACCGCATAAACAGACCTAGACGACAGTCAGTAGAGAAAATAAATGTCAAAAATGGAAGCAAGGCAGCATGATAGGAGGTATCACCAAGCAAGGCATATAGACACAGGCCATAGCCTTATCAATAAAGACAGCTAATCAAATAAAAGTTCCTTAGTTACTCTACCAACAGCTGTCGCTGGCCAAACTCGCCAGCTGCTGACTGCAGCCCTGTGTTTTTCGTAAAAGGAAAAGGGGAATAGAGGCTTCCTGAGTAGGTCTGCCACCATCAGCATACAGAAAGCCCCTTAATCCATCCCCTGCATTCGTGGACAGAGAAACCCCATACACTGCAATTTGTATATTTTGGAGTACATTTTTGAACTTCCTTTTAGTGATTTCATAGGCTTCATTCATAAATGTTTATTGAGAATTAACTGTCCTCTACTAGATCCTGGAAATCTAAAAATGATACATCCGCATACCATCCCCACATGAAGCTGCTCAGTCTCAGTGGGAGAGTACCTGAAAGGTCATTTTAACACGTTACAGAAACTACAGGACTCACATACCACATGCAAACACACCAGAGCGCAACAGAATATGCAACTTACTACAGGACCATAAGGAAGGGCTGAGCAACTTGACTGATAGCCAGCAAAGGGGGCCCATTGCAGAAAGCTGAATTCAAATAGGCACATAAGTGAGAAGAATGAAAGAATGAACAATTGTGAAGCAGAGAATGTGGGGAACATGGTCCAGCATCATAAGTGGAAGGGGACTGGAAGGCCCTGCATTGAAGATGACACTGAAGTACCACGTGATGAGGAATCTTCTGCAGAGGTGGGACCTTCTGACACTTGCTAAGGCTGGACAAGAAATACCTTGGACTTTATCTTAAAGGCAAAAACAGCATTTCTAGGCTTGTTAAAAAAAAAAAAAGGTCAAATATAAAGAAAAAGAACAGCTGTGGTCCTACCAAAACTAGGACTACCTTAAATGCAATGGAATCCTGGTCAACGTCTCTTCCTCAACATAGCTTCAGCTCTGCCATGGGTCACCTCCACCTGCTGGGGCCGAGGGGAAGATCTCCAAGGCAAATCCCTCCAGGCCACGATTCTGTCCTTTTATTCCAGATGCCCAGCCAAAGAGCAGATCCATGCCATATAAGCGTCCTGTTTAAAGGCACTAATTCATATAGTAGGGCAAATGTTATGATGTTACCAAGGAAAATTAAAAGTTGAAAGTTGCATAGAATATAAGGCAAGCTGTTTCTCTATGCTGGGAGACTTCTTTTCCCAACAAATTACTCTTTTTCTCCAAATGTACCGTCCTGTGTTGAGTAAATTTGTTAGCCTGCACAGGAATGTGTCATTATCATGCGAGGGGAAAAAAGGAATGGTAATAAAACATGACGTTAAGGAGCTAATTGTGACAAAGCATATAATAATTTAAGAGGAAAACATGGGAAAGAGTAATACTGAGGAGACGAGGGATGCCAGACGCTTCGCACTTGCTAGGGAGCAGACTGGCGACACCATTGACTTATTCAAGGGGTTCAGTCCTGCCTCAATGAATGGTGTTGGCAGCTTCTTTAGAGGAATTTCTACGTAGCTGTGCCTTACATTTAACCATGCTTGTCCTCAAAGGCACAAGTGCTTAGAAGTGTGGTCCATACTGTGCTACTGTAGGTAAGAGGTGGTAGGACCTTCAAGAGTTGAGGCTTACTGGGAAACCAGATCTGGCCCCTCTTCTGCCTGAATATGTCACATCATGAGCTCTCTCTCCCCCTTATACAATAAGCTGCCACCACCGTGATGTCATCTTCCATGAGATCCTCACCAGAGCTGAGCTAGTGCTGACTGTGAGACAAATACACCACTTTCCTTGATAAGTAACCAGCCTCAAGTACACCTTGTCTTTACTGCTTCAGAGCTGGACATACAGGAAAGCCTGTCTGGCCTTTACATGGGTGCTGCAAACTGAAGCTCTAGTCTCCACACTTGCAAGACAGAGCCTCACATCAAGCCGTCCCCCACTGTATTTATGATTTCTCATGTGGACAGCCCAAATTACTCCTGACTGATAGAGCTTCTACACTGCTCTTTGTGTGTGTGTGTGTGTGTGTGTGTGTGTGTGTGTGTGTGTTATGTGTTTTAATCGCAGTTCTCTAGAGACCAAAGATTGAAGGTCTGAATACAAGAACTAGCCTGGGCTACATAGTGAGTTGAGGGGCAACCTCAGCTATATAGCAAAAGAAAGACAATGTCTCCAACAGGAAGAAATGTCTCGCAGAAGACTTAAGAGGAATGCGTGTCTGTATCACATTTGCTCACTTCTGGATCATTTCATCTCCAAGGGTAAATCTGCATCCTTCGGTGAACAGCCTTCCACCTTTCCCCAAACAAGCTGAGTTCAGAAAATATCTGGGGAGCACTTCTTTCAAAGACTTTCTCAGTCTATCTCCTTGCTCAAAAAAACTTTGATCTCACCTCCAGCAATACATTCTTGGGGCATCCCAGGAAGCCTTGGTCAAGATGACCAGTGGTCATTTACCCTCTAAACAGATGTCACATGCTTGGTGACAGCCTTCTGCACACAGTATACAGGGGTCTATCTTCCCTTTGGCTGTTGAGCTTTCATCTCTCTACCTATCACCTTTATAATCTTGGCCAGTTTTTCTGTCTCCAGGAGTTCTCAAGCCTTGCGTTTTTCCAGTCCTCTGTTCTCACCTGCTTCAATGGTGTTTTGTTTTTGTTATGGACACAGTAGATTGGCCAAGGATATATCCATTTGCAAACCACTTATCCAGCTCTTAGTATTTCCAACTGCTAGTTTGTATTGTTTAAATTTTCGAACTTCATTTAAATAAAACAATTTGCATATTTTAATTGTCATAGCCTTGTTTAAGGTAGTATTTCTCCAGACCCAAAAGTATTTGGTCATTTTACTAAAAAGAAAAGATTGAAACTTGGAAGAAGTGATTTCTTTTTTCATAAAAATTAGTCTATATCCTGAAGTGTAGTTCTCCGTCGAATGCTACCTGGAAAATCCGTCATGTTGGCTAAGTAATTGTATCAGCAAATAGTGTGTATATAAGACTGAAAATAAATACATCCTGCTGCTAGAAAAAAAGATAGATTTTGTTGGCCTCAGGAAGACAGTGGATTAACTAGTGTTTGGAGAAAGCTGTTTGGGGTGATACAGAACCTGTCATATTTTCTGCTTCAGGAACTACTAACATAAACACTGGGAAGGCTATTATGGGGAGTTCCAGCTGTCTGCTACCAGATGAGGTTTTTGAGATTGTGAGCAGAAGGAATGGCGAACACCGTGGTGTGTCTAATAATCCATACAGTCCCCAGTACCGAGCTCAAACTTCGGGGCTGGGAAGCTCTTGAAAGTCAGCATAGCTCAGAAGATCTTGCAACTAGAAAAAAAAATGCATGGATTATGAAAGAATAGATTTTAAGGGAAGTGGTTTTCTTAATATATTATTATAAGGGCTAGCAAGATGGCTCAGCAGGGAAAGGTGACTGCCAGCAAGCTTGATTATCTGAGTTCAACCTTTGACCTCCGTATGTGTGCCACAGTTCACAAACATCTACACATGTGTGCTACCTGTGTGTATATGTGAGCTCTCTCTCTCTCTCTCTCTCTCTGTGTGTGTCTGTGTGTGTGTTTGTGTGTGTGTGTCTCACTCACTCTCATATTCTCTCACACACGCAAATAAGTAAATAAATAAATGTAAAATATTTAAAAATTATTATAAGCTAAAAAACAGGTTGTGCTGACAAAGTCCAAGTATTTAAATCGCCAAATTTTCTATCTAGAAATGATTCAGATCATAACAGAGCAAAAAATAAGACTTTCCTGGCAAACTATGCACACATCATTTCAGGAGAATCAGAAAATCTTCTCAGAGAACTGTTTTGAAGTATTGTTGTAATAACAATAAAAAGTTACCTCAGACAACAGTTTGATAATACACCAAGAATGAAAGATCTATACTCCTGATCAAGTCATCTGCTCATCACTCCTAAGACAAAGAGTTTAGAGACAGTTGTGGGTTTTTGTTTTTACCCTGCTGATTTAGCAAATAACTTAGTGTCTCTATGCCTCTGTATCCACACCAATAATATGGGAAAACACCTAACTTAGAGGATTGTTTAAAACAAGAGTAAAATGAGTTGATACTTATCCAGTCCTCTGCTCAGTGCTAGATAACTAATAAATGGTATGCAGTGTGAATAACAAGGGGTCACAGTGTGAATGCAGTGTGAATAACAAGGGGTCACAGTGTGAATGCAGTGTGAATAACAAGGGGTCACAGTGTGAATGCAGTGTGAATAACAAGGGGTCACAGTGTGAATGCAGTGTGAATAACAAGGGTCACAGCGTGAATGCAGTGTGAATAACAAAGGGGTCACAGTGTGAATGCAGTGTGAATAACAAAGGGGTCACAGTGTGAATGCAGTGTGAATAACAAGGGGTCACTGCTGTATAACCTCCCTGACAGGTCATGAGAAGGAGCCTTGGGAGCCTCTTGCCTCACACCAGAAGAGTCCCCCCAACACTCCCACTCTGCAAAAGGGAGGAACTTCCTCTTCACAGCCTGAAACAGAAAAAAAAAAATCAGTCTTCTTCCAGATGGCAGCTTATTTCATAGTTTATGCTTCCCCCCGCTCTCTCTCTCCCTCCCACCCTCCCTCCCTCCCTCCCTCTCTCCCTCCCTCTGTTCCTCTCACCTCTCCTGCCTCTCCTGTCTCTCCTCTCTCTTTTTTCTTCTCTCTCCTCTCTCTCTTTCCTCCTTGCTCCTCTTTCTCTGTTATTTCTCTCTCCTCTCTCACCTTCAAGTCAAACACCCTCTATTCTCTCTCTAGGCACTGTCCTGCACACTAGCTCCTACAGCCGTGAATCTATCAGTTCACTGCATTACAAGGGGAAGGAAGTGGCCCTATATAGCCTCTGTAGAGTACCTGGCACTCACCTTCTGGACCCTTGACTTGTATTAACTGAAGCACAAAATTGCATTCCCATATGTTGGTTCCACGTCATTCTATCACTCTGTGCTTACCCTGAGGTTAACAGAACTGGCCTCTTAGTGTGCCAAGGCCAGAGGACTCAGCTCTATGTTTCTATTGACATTCAGAAGCTTCAGCTTGAAAAAAAAAAAAAAACAGAACATTTATCCCTATTAACTAGTACCCCTTGATTATTAATTGGGATAAGTATGTTTGTCAAATCTGATTTAGTTCACCAAATCAAATTTTAAATTCCCTAAAGGAAATTGTGGGGATTTTTTTTCTTAGTAGAAATCATATGATAAAAATTTTGCAAGACAAATAACTATCCAATTGATTTTTCTAATGTAACTGTCATTTAGCATATTAAATTTGCCTAAAGCACCGGTACAAATATATCAAGCTTTAGATAATAATAGTATATTATGCTATTATAGCAGATATGACTTCCTGTACTCTGACTCTGCTAATATAAAAATTAGTTTATCTTCCTTGAATGTACTCAAACCAAAGGATTACCACACCAAGGAGTCAAGAGGTCTCTCAATGACTCAGGAAGCTATATACATGTCTACAGTTCCCATTGCATATGACCCTCATATGAAAAAAGGTTGATTATTTTTGTTTAGAAGTTTCCTCATATTTATGTAAGTGAAATAACATATATATATATGAAATATGAACATTTTGTATTTTTCTGTTTTCATTCATTTGCTCCTATAATTAAATCACTATTTCTAAGAGTTTATCACATAGAACCTCTAACAACACAGTCTGCAGGCTGATTCTAAATTGGGTTTTTTGTTTGTTTGTTTGTTTGTTTGTTTTTATTTAACCCATGGCACCCTATCACTGCCATGCATAGAAGTTCATCAACCCTACATTCCTGAACTCTCAGTCAGGAAGCTGCTAACCTGCACTACAGGTTCACTCAAGTAATTAGGTTTTATCCCTTTTCAAGTCTCTGATGGGTTTGAAGACCAGATAGTTTGGTCTGTCAATTAACCTTAGTGGGTTAGGGGTTAAGATGTTTTTAGATCAAGATAGATGTTTTAAGTTAATAGAGATGAGATGTGATAGATATTAATCTCCATTCATAAATTTAGATGCAACAAGATAGGAAAGATGTTTACTTCAAGTTTGCCAAATACAAATAGCCAAATCACTATGAATATAACATTTACATAATTCCTGATTGTCTCATCATTCTCCCTGCTGTATGTAGTTTATTTTACCCTTGTGTAATGATATAAATGTATATAAATGTATATGATATATATAAATGTATATGATATAAATGTAATGATATAAATGTATATAAATGTATATGGTAAAAATGAAACATAATAAAAAAAATTTTAAGGTCAAGCTTTCCACCCAACAAGGGATAGAAACAGATGCCGAGACTCACAGTCAAGTATTGGGTGGAACACAGAGAGCCTTGTGGAAGCATGGAAAGACAGAAGGACCTCAAGGGAACAGGAGCTCCACAAGAAGACCAGCAAGCCAACTAAGGAGTGTTTGGCTTGTGGAGACTGAAACACTAACCAAGGACTATGCATGGCCTGGACCTAGGCCCCCTACATATATGTGCCAGATGGGCATCTTGGTCTTCATGTGGGTCTCCTAGTAAGGGATGCAGGGGCTGTCTCTGACAAGGACTTTCTTTTTTTATTAATTTATTCAGATTACAACTCAATTGTTATCGCATCCCTTGTATCCTCCTATTCCTCCCTCCCTCCCGCTTTCACCCTACTCCCCTCCCCTAGGTCTATGACTGAGGGGGAACCTCCTCCCCCTCTGTATGGTCATAAGCTATCAAGTCTCATCTTGGTAGCCTGCTTATTCTTTCTCTGAGTGCCCTTAGGCCTCCCCACCCAGAGGAGGTGGTCAAATATAGGGCACCAGAGATCATGTCAGAGTCAGTCCCCACTCTCCACATAACTGTGGAGAATGCCCTGACCATTGGCTAGATCAGAGTAGGGGTTCGATGTTTAGTACTTGTATTGTCTTGGTTAGTGCAATAATTGGAGCACACTCCACTGGACCCCAATCCATACATCATGATGCTCTTCTTGTAGGTTTCTAGGACCCCCTGGGTCCTTCTATTTCTCCATCTCCTATATTTGTCTTACCTAGAGTCCCAGTGGGATGTCCTCACATCTACCCCAATCTCCTGGTAAGTGAAGACTTTCATAGGTCACACCTTTTGGGCTAGTGCCCACTTATAAATGAGTATATGCCATGTGAGTTTTTCTGCTTCTGGATTAACTTTCTTGGATGCATTTTCAATCACTTCCTTTTGGTGGGTCTCCCTTTCCAAGCAACTGTGGTAGATGATGCAATCAGTCCTAATGTGACTTGACATGCTGTGATGTGTAAAGGGGGCCTCCCATTTTCTGAGGGTAGAGGAAAGTGGAACCTGGGAAGAGGAAGGGAGGGTGGGGCCAGAAGGAGAGGAAGAAGGGAGCTATGATTAGGATTTAAAGTGAATAAATAAATAAATAAAAATTTAAAGAGAACAAGTGAAGCAAAGAGAACTGAAAATGCATATTAAATGAGGTAATTCAAGCATCATAAAGAGCTAAAATGAGAACTAAGAATTCAAGAGTCAGGCAAATGAATTTTAATACAAACTTACTATTTCTAGTTCTGTGTACATTGGAAATTTATTTAATTCCTCTAATGCCCCATTGTTAAATTATATAAGGCTAAGAATAGAAATGTACTGAGTTTCTTTGAATATTAAATGAAATAGTGTTGATCCCAGTACTCAACATTTGATAAGTATTCAATACACATTAGGTCCATAGTCTTTCGTTCAGTACACACATAGGACTCATGCAAGAAACAGTGCAGATGGTGTTAATAAGTGACTGGCATCCTACTGGTGCTGAGACTACTACAGGAAGAGACGAACACCATACCTGGCCTCACGGATCTTCTAATTGTGTCAGACAATTAAATCAACAGGTATAATGCTGTATACTCAGTGATATTTTAATGTAGCTAGTTTTAAAAAAAAGCTCACAAGGCAAGAAATAATCAAATAGAAGGTAGACAGAGAAGTCAAGGCCACAGAACACAATCATGTACATATGTGGGGTCACCAGATGGTCCAGCCAATGAAGACACTCACCAAACAAACCCGACAACCTGAGTTCAATCCGTGGAACTAATTATGGAAAGAAAGAGCCAACTCCGAAAAGTTACCTCTGACCTCCACATGCTCACTATAGCGCGCGCGCGCGCGCACACACACACACACACACAAATAATAATAATAATAATAATAATAATAATAATAATAATAATAATAATAATAATAATAATAATAATAGTAATAATAATAAATTTTAAACCTCATGTGACACTGGTCTCATTTAATTTAAAATGGTGCTGAATTATAGAAAGTTACACTGGGTAAAAATGTAGAGAAAACTGACTGGGAAATATCTAGTTCAAACTGAAGCATGTAGCTTCCAAGTAGCCCTCAGAGAACATCTCAGAAGAGGTCGCAGAAATGTTTTAAAAGGACAAAGATATCTGCTGCAAAATTGTGTCTTCTATACATGAAAAAAAACAAAACAAAGCCGTGCATCCTTGAACTCTCAAATCTAGAGTTGCCTAAACAAGACCTGCCAACATGGATAGAGGAAATTTCAAAAGGTAAAGAGCTATAGGTAATTAATGACTGCTGAGAACTGGAAAGTCAGTTGTACTACAAAATGAGCCCGTTAATTAGCTATCCAATATCAAGTGCCTAATCTTTTAAAACATATACATACACACAACACTAAGTGGACTCAGCAAGTTGTATTTCTATATTTATTCATTTATTTAATAATAATGATTACAGAAAAAGAGGTCATGAATTTGAAAGAGAACAAGGAGGACATACGAGAATTGGAGAAGAAATGATATAAATATCGTACATACATATGAAATTTAAAAATCATTTTAATGGAGCTAAAAATGTCCTACAGCTTAGTGACACCATATTCACCTTAAGTCACATTGCAGTATACTAGCCATGTGTTTGATGTGATATTTACTTAAGCAGATTCACTGGGCTGATAGATGTATAGAAATATAACACATACTATATGGATAGTGTATTTGATAATGACAGAATATTACTTGTGTGTTTATTATAATATGCTGTAATTATTTTTAGAATGTGTTCTTTGTGAATATTTTCCATTGTTTGTTATTCTGGGTCATCAGTCTCATGCTCCCCATATCTCTTGTTTGCATTATCTTTTCTTATGCTTTAATTTTCTCTTCTTTTATTCACTGTGGACCTAAAAATAATAAACTATGACATAGATAAACAGACTGAAGATGATTGATACATAGATAAATGATAGATAGGTAGATAGATAGATAGATAGATAGATAGATAGATAGATAGAAAGGTAGATAACAATTTGATCCTAGATAGGCAGCAGGCAGTTGATGCAAAGATGATTGTATAACCCAAGTAGTGTATCATCTATGTTTATGTAAGTACAGTTTATGATAAACCGACAACAAAATCAATGACTCTACCTTTCTTAGCAAGTATCGCTACTCTAAAGTGACTCATGACTATACAGAGAACCTATCTGGATCCATTAAAATATTTTTGACATCCATACACTTGGAGAAGAAATCGTCTAAACAAAACTCAGGTGTGGAAGACTGGCGGTTGGATTTATCCAGGCTTAGTGTTTTTCGAAGTAGATGTGAAATGAACTATATAAGGAGAAAGAGCCAATACTCTCTAAAGAGAGAGTGTAGCAATAGGACATAAACTCTAAGCAGGCTGAGGAATGGGGAAAAAGATGTAGGTAAAGAAAAGAAAGAAATGTGATCTGGGTCTGGAGAGCCAAATGGGTCACAGATGAACATACATGTAAGAAAGCACATCCAGACAACTACTGTCTGCACCTGCTCTTAATGCTAAAGAGGAAGACAACGCACAGAAGATGGCATGTAAGAAGAGGAAGGGTTGAAGTACAAGGAAGCATAATGAGCCTAGGTACTGTGATGCCTGTCATTCAACCAAGGTTCAAAGATGCCCAATATATGTCAAAAAAAGAGAAAAGAATGATGGGGGAGGGGAATGAGGTGAAAGTGGGAGGGAGGGAAGAATGAGAGGATACAAGTGATGGGATAACAACTGACATGTAATCTGAATAAATTAATAAAAAACAAACAAAACACAAAAAAAGAAAAGAATGATGAAGCATTGGCTCATTTAATATGGAGCAAGATAGGGAAAAGAAACCTTAATTAGTCCATTTTTAAGGACCAATTTATTAGGAAAAATAAATAGGAATGATTTTTAGTTTGAATCTTGTATTTATTTCCACACACACAAAGGGTTTCCTCACCAGGTAAAGTTATGAAGCATAACACCCTGCTAGTAACAGTACCCATTGGACCATATGAAACTACGGCTTGAAGATTTAGGGATATATATTTCAACACAAATGAAAGAGAGTCCATTCTCTTTATTGTGGTGAGAAAATGAACTTGAGAGAGAACTATTAAAACTTAAAATTAAAAAAGAAAAAAAAATCCTACTTCACTAGATTAGTTCTTAGAAGACTCTTTCCAGATCATTACTTTTTTTTTTTCAGTCACAAACCCAAAAAAGAAAATGGTGGAGGGGAGACGGAGACAGACTGCACAATACTGTCTATGAACCACAACAAATCTGTAGAGGATGGAGGAGTGGAGGGGGGTGGGGATGAAGAGTGGGGGGGATGGAGGGTGCGTGCATGCAGCAAAGGGCAGAGGTCTAAATCCAACATCTTTCTCAGTTGCTCTCAACTTATGTTTTCAGCCAGATTCTCTCAATGATCCTGCTTTTACCAATTTGGGTGGACTGGCTGAATTGTGAACTGTGAAGACCCCTCTGTCTTTGCCTTCCGCGCTATACTTACATATACGCACTGCACTGTCTATCATGAGAGAGGCAGAGATCTGAAAAATGAATCCCCATGCTTGCAAAGCAAACATTTTATCCATTTTTTGGCACCAGAATGTTTTGATCTCAGAAAAAATAGTAGGGAAATTCCAGTCTCCTTGTAGCCTTCCTGGTAGGCACTCCTGTTCAACTTATCAATTTCAGGTGTCTTTGAAATATTGAAAATAGAATGCTAGGATTAATAAGATAATTCAGGCATATAAAAGCAAAAATAAGTACTATTGGGTCTTCATTCATTTGCCTAAATAATCTTGAAATTAAAGAACTATTAACATATTGTCTGAGTAGCCATCTGCCTGAACCAAGGACAAACTTATGGTTAGTTGGGTTAGTAGATGTTTCCTATCACACAATCCACTGATATGTTTATATTATTACCCACACTCTAAAAAGAAAAACTTTGAAAGAGACAATGTAGTTGGGAGAAATGATATTGAACAAATAATCACTGACTTGTTGACAATTTCTCTTTCAAATGAAAATTTTACTCACCCTGTGCATTTATTTCTTATAATCCTCCTCAACTTGCAGCACCCTGAAACCATATACTCTACGGAATCTTCAGCGTCAATACGAGAGAGCAGCTGTGGTTAGCTCTAGATACTGGAAATCTGCCAATTGGCTTCTTAGGACCAAGATTCTTAGAAAGAAATCAATACTTAATTAAACATTTTCTCCAAAAGACAAGTCATCTGGACAAAATTTAATCAGAGAAATATAAAAATCAAATGATGTCATATGAAGTTAACATATCTTCAGAAGAGTTCATCTAAACATCAATGAAGTGTGTACATTTTACTCAGGTACACACAATACGTCTTTAAAATACAGAAGACAAATCCATGCATTCAAAAAGATTGAAATAACCCCATGAATCTTATCTGACTATAATACAGTAAAACATAAAATTGACAGCAAACAAATCACTAGTAAATATCCAGATTCATTGAGATTGGATTTGTTCTGAAATAACGAATGAGTCAAGAAGAAATTAAAAAATTAACAACACCCTGGAACAAAATGAAATTGAGAATGCAACACAACAAAACCTCTGAGAAACATTGAAAGCAGTCCTTTGAGGAAAATTACAGCTCTAGGTGCCTACACTAAAAAATCAGAAAGATTACAAATGAATGACCTATTGGTACAACTCAAAAATTTAGAAAAACAAGAACAAATCAAACCATAACACAGTTGGTGTCAATATATAGTAATAAATAAATAAATAAATAAGTAAATAAATAAACCAAAACAAAAAGTAATGAAATGAAAACAACATAAAGAATCAACAAAGCCGAGTTAGTTCTTTGAGAAGATAAAAAGATCAGTAAATGAAAAGCAAAGACCCAAATCAACAAAATCATAAATTAAAAGGGAACATTATGACACCAAACAAACTCAAACTTAAAGCACATACTCCATTAAGTAGAAAACCATGGAAAAATTTTTTAAACCACAAATTTCTAGATTCAACCATCACACCAAAAGTAAATCAAGAAGACATCAACAACCTAAACACACCTGTAGCAAATGAGGAGACTGAGATTATAAAGACTTTCAACCTAAAAAGCCCAATACCAGATGGATTTATAGCAAAATTCTACCACACTGTCAAAGAAAATATATAGCCATTCATTTTTAATCTATTTAAAAAACAGAAATAGGGCAGAAAGCAGGGCCCTGAGGCAGGAAGGAAGACTGACTGGCAGTAAGCCACTTGAAATTTTAGTGGCCCACTGCTCAAGGGCTAGACATAGCTTAGGGTGTACAGTGGGCTACCACAGCTGGCCTCAAACTCACAGAGATCCACCTGCCTCTGCTCTCAAATGCTAGTATTACAGGTGTGCACAACCATGCCCAGCTCTAAATTTTTTAAGACATAGATTTTAAAAGTTTAAATGTGTTTGGGGGGTTGGGTAGAGACAGGGTTTCTCTGTATAGCCTTGGCTATCTTGAAACTCACTCTGTAGAGCAGGCTGTCCTCGAATTCAGAGATCTGCCCCTGCCTCTCCTGTCTATCCTGCCTCTCCTGCCTCTCTGCCTCTGCCTCTGCCTTTGCCTCTGCCTCTAGTGCTGAGATTAAAGGCATGTGACACCACCACTTGGTTGTGTTTTTCATAATGAGATTTTGATACTAATATTAGACCTTGGAGATAAAGAAGACAGAAAAGGTTGTTGTTTAACAGTAAGGTATTGGTGTGTCAGCTTGATAAGGTGTTGATTGTCCCGATTACTTTTTTGTGAAGGAGGGAGAACAACAAACGTCTTTCTAGTTTGGATTTAAAACTAATCCTACAAGATGAAAGTCATACCTAGTAGCATTATAGGACCAACAACCTGTGGCCAGCAAACTGTTGATTTGCTAAATGGACATAGTATTAAGTTCTAGTAACTGACTCCTAGTAACTAATTGTTAGACCCATAGATTAAAGCCTCCTTCAACCCTCATTGGAGAACCTTCTATTTGCAATGGATGACCATTGACACAGACTCGGAACTAGACATCTTGAAGAAAACACGTGATTACAAAATTCTTGGGACGCAGGGATCATTGAGGAGGATAGCCCAGGAAGAGTGTAAGAGTCAAAGGTGTTGGATGACTATAAGCAAACATTATTTACTGGACACAACAAGGCATCTTCAAAGATTAGGACAGTCAGGGATAACTGCACGTAAGAATTCATAATGTATATATCCCATGAAAGTCTTCACTTACCAGGAAAGTGGGACAGAGGGGAGAACATCCTATGGGGACTCTAGGTGAGAGAAACATGGGAGAATGGAGAAATAGAAGGATCTAGAGGGTCTTAGAAACCTACAAGAAAAACATTATGATGGGCAGATCTGGGCCCGGGGGTCTTGCTCAAACTATGGCACCAGCCAAGGACAATACAGGCCATAAACTTCGAACCCCTACCCAGATCTAGCCAATGGACAGGACATTCTCCACAGTTGAGTGGAGAGTGGGGTCTGACTTTCACACGAACTCTGGTGCCCCATATTTGACCACGTCCCCTGGTTGGGGAGGCCTGGTGGCACTCAGAGGAAGGATAGCAGGTTACCAAGAAGAGACTTGATACCCTATAAGCATATACAGGGGGAGGTAATCCCCCTCAGGAACAGTCATAGCGGAGGGGAGTAAGGGAAAAATGGGAGGGAGGGAGGAATGGGAGGATACAAAGGATGGGATAACAATTGAGATGTAATATGAATAAATCAATAAAATTATATTTAAAAAAAGAAAACACGTTAAAAAAAAAAAGAATTCATAATGAGTGTGACAGGACAAGACTTGTGCCATATCAATTGAGATCAAGTCTCATCACAGAGAAGGGACATCTTATAAAGCCTCACCTCTTGCTGAGATGCTATTGGCATTCTATCATTGCTAGGAGAGTGGGTGCTATTTAATAGTGTAGTCCCTGGGAGGGTAACCACGCTCTGTTGGAAAGCCACCCATCCAAGAACTGCACTGGATGAGATTCTTTAAAAGAGGACACGAAGTTGGCTTAGTAGTGAAGGAAGGAGCAGATCCTGGTGAGATGGGAGATGGAGCTGAAGCCACTCAAGCCACATTTTACGAAATCCTCTAAGAATTAATTTAAAATGAGTAGAAGAAGACTAATTTTGCCTCCACAAAAAAAAAAAAAGGGAAAAGTAAGTAATTGAGGTGATGGATATGTTAATTGACCCAGTAATATACTGTTTATAAATCTTCATATGATTTTTTGGTCCCATAAATATATACAATTGTAGTTGGCTGACTTATAATACAAACAGATAATAAAGCTAGAGCTGGGCTTGTTTTTCCTTTTCATTTAAACATCAGTTTTTATTCAGCTTCGTATGTTGTTCACAGAAATTGTGGCCTCTAAAGAGAGCTAGAAAAAGTTTTAAAGTAGCCAGGTGCAGTGGGGCACCTGACATCCCAGCTCTCAGAAAGACAGAAGCAGGCAGAAATCTGTATGTTCAAGGACAGCCAGCTCTAGAAAGCAAGTCCAGGACAGCCAAGGATACACAAAGAAACCCTGTCTCAAAAAACAAAACAAAAACAAATAAATAAATAAAATAACACAAAAATTTAAAGTATAACATAATAACTTAATAGTTAAGGACTCAGAGGCCTTAGCTAAGTCAAGTTTGTTATTGCCTGAAATAAGTTTCAGGGTTAAAATCACATTTAATAAATTATGTCACAAATACCTTATTTTCTGTATACATAAATGCTCAAGTCATACAGATACCATAAATTAGCTTATTTCTAACAGCATAAAATTATACCATGTGTTTTCCTCACAATGAAATTTTGGAAAATGAAACAAGTAAATTTTTATGTCAGCTTCAAAAAACTGGGAGAGTCTGGGTAAACAAACAAAAAACCACATATGGGCATATAACAATATGATTTCAGAATTACATGCAAACGGAAGCAGACCAAAATACAGTGCACGTGGATTTATTATATGTGAATCTGCCTCGTCTAATGTCTCGAATTAACTGGATATTTTCAGTGTTTCCAAAAGATATGGTCCTCACTTCAAAGTAAGAGGGCTGATCATAAGGACACTACTGGTTGATCGGCCTCTGGAATAAATAACAGGAGACGGTATTCAACTTGACAGAGTAACAGCAAAGCCACTGCAGAACCCTGTAACCTCCACCTTAATTTGACAGCCTAATCTCTCAGACTTACTTGTTGACCAAAATATTTCATAAACTACTCCTGAAATTGCTCACAAGAAATAATGAAACCTATCGCACTGAGTCATTTTTGTCTTTAGGATGCCAGAGTGAAATCATGCAACATTTGATTAAACAGCAGTCTCTCTGGAGATAAATTTAGCAATGATAATTTGACCAGGAAAACCTTTTTCTGGTGCAATGCGTTAGACACAAGGCACTAAGTGTCCAATCGTCCTTTCCCTCCCTCAGGTGACAGTCTAGGGACCCTCATCTTCCTTTGTTCTTGACTGCATCGTGAACTGAAGTTAAGCTGCCCCTCGTAGATACTCCTCCCTCCACTATGATCTCTCCAGCCCTGGTCACTCTGTTCCTCCAAGCTATTGCTCTAAGAAGAAATTCTTCTTCGTGCTCAGGAAAAGCTGGTCATAAGATGACTCACATACAGAGTGAGGCTCTGACTTGGCATCTTTTTCCTTTTAAAAAGTATTCATCCCCAAAGAAGGAAATCATTAAAAACATGCCCAAAATATCAAAGGTTTTATCTGAGCAAACACTTTTGAGATTCGGGGGTGAACCAAAGTAGAAAATAATAAGAGTTTAAATCAAGAAAAGGAGAATAGAAAGTGCTGGAAGCCAAAGAAAAAATGAGAGGAATATTGACACAACTCACAAATTTTTACTTTTATAAAAGTTCCAAATTCAGTGTGGTGTTAATTCTTTTTTTGTGTGTGTATGTGATGTTAATTCTTTTTTTTTTTTTTTTTTCTTTTTTTATTAATTTATTCTTGTTACATCTCAATGTTTATCCCATCCCTTGTATCCTGTGATGTTAATTCTTATTGGTGACCAACATGACACCTTCTCTACATACCAGAATGAAAAGTCATTAAATCGTTTTACCCTTTGAACCTCTTATTTGTTATCCAGAAAGCAGTGATATCCCCCTTTCAGACTTGGAACAAGACGGAACTTTCAACCAGAACTCTGCCTGAGGGAGTCACAAGAATACAAACGTGTGTCCATTTGACACAGACCGTGGTCTACCTTCGCCGTTTTCCTACTGACCGGTGTCCGTGCATCAATGGCACATATCCTGACTCCCTCCCACAATACCACTGAGACGAGTATCTCAGCTGGCAAGAGCCATTCTTTAGAAACATGAAGCTGGGTGTCACAGAGCGCGTGTTCCCCGTGCATAGCTGGAAATCTCACAGGACCGTGAAGGCCTCTTCTGCAACTGCAGCTGTCCTTTCCCAAGTCCAAAGTCACCAGAAAGACAGGCTCAGCAGAAAGCTTAGAAGCAGGCTGCATGAGGGTGTTTTGTTTCTTGTTTCAAAGCAAAATAGCATGTGTTCTCAGTATTTCAAAACCTAATCAGCCACTTGTTATCATTGATTTTAGCCAGTGTGTAAAGTAATAGGACAATATACACCGTTGTCCTTTCCATGTACTTGCCCCTCCCCTGACCACACATAGACGACTGCTGCCTTGTCAGCTCCTACCACCTTGTAACCCCAAAGTTTCCCTTTAAATTCAAGTTGTGCTTATAGACCACAAAAGTGTCCTATATTGAAAATAGTTCTTAGAGAAAGAAATAAATCATAGAATTGAATTAAAATTTATATTTTGAATTTGAATATAAGAATCAAAGAGGGCTCTTTTTTTTTTTTTTTTTTTTTTTTTTTTTTTTTTACTGTACTTTAACCCAGGGAGAGGTTGTGTGTACAACACTTCCTAACACTTTAATTTATCACTTTTGGTAAAAACCTGAAAGTATCTGTGATGTGACAATTTAATATTTTCTGTGTATTCCTTCTCACTTTGCTTTTTTGCATTTTTAACTCTCTTCTCTCGCTCCTTTATCTCTGTCCTTAGTTTAGAGAATATTCCGTCATGTGATTTTTTTTTTAAAAAGTCCTTTATCTTCTTGTTGATAGTCTACAGTAGGGTTACAGCTGAGTAGCATTCTATACATTTTCAAACTATTATTCCATTTGATTGTCAAAGCCACCCTGTGTCCCAACCCCCTAAATATTATTACGTTCCATTATCTATATACTCGAAGTCAGGCCCTTACTAGGTGATAATGGCAAGCTTCACACGAATCATCTAGCTGTCTTTAACTTCTTCCAACGACACCAAAGAAAGAGGCTTTTCTGTCAGTTTTGTCAATGCACTGAGTTCTAGCAAGTAGCAAATGCCGTTGCATATAATCAGGGTTCCATAGTGGAACACACATGGCAGCCTGAATAAATGAATAAATGAGTGTCATATTTCTTATATTGTTATGAGACCTTATGCTTTTCAACTTGTTATACAAATGAATTCCTCTACTATATACATTTTATGAAGTAGAAATATGACTACTGTGACCCTTTGTGTTGCTGATAAATTGTAGCTCCAATATTAATGTGTTTTCTAGATAAGCCCGAGAGAGAACCTGAGTTTGATCCCCAAAACCTGTGTCAAAAGCCAAACATCTGGGTGCATGCTTTTAATCCCAGCACTGAGAATGTAGGAACAAGTGGACCCCTGGGGTTCACTATCCAGCCATCCTAGAATACTCAGCAAGCTCCACCCTGATAAGAGATCCTCTCACACAAAAACAGGGCACAGAGTGCCTAAGGAAGCTGAGGTTGAGTGTGGCCTCCAGAAGCACGTACACACATATGTGCACTGTACACATGCAGTACACACGCATGCACACAGAGGAAACTGTAGCCCCGGAAAGCAAGAGAAACATTATTGAAACAGTCATGCAACTCTTGAAGTATAAAATAATATGAGTGTACAAAGACCTTATTAGCCTCTTAGGAACTTGTGAATTATTCCTTACCATAAGGTTACAATCAAGTGAACCATTGTTGTCTGTTCTTATCATCGCACACCATCCTCAGGTTGTAGTTAGATGGATGATAGATAGATAGATAGATAGATAGATAGATAGATAGATAGATTTGTTTATGTTACATTTATTAGGCTGTTGAGATATGTGTGCAAATACTTCACATAACTTTATTGATGAATTTTCTCTAAACTATATCACAAACCCAGTTACTGTTCCTCTTAATTTTAATATATAGTTCAAAGGCTGACTTTTTAATAATTATTTAAGTTATAGACCTTCCTGTTCATGCTCTAGATGTTCACTCATGACAAAAAAAAAATATCTCTAAGACATTGCATGGCAACTGTGCGCATGCTCATCTACATACCCTCGTTTTTGCAATATTCATCATGACTCACAGCCTTACCTTTCAGCCCTCCAGATGGCCCACTGGTCCTGTTCAAATGAATGCCCAGATTCCCCCTTTCTAATTGCCAGCTGCCAGCAGGAGCTGTTTGTGGCAGCTGTTTCCCCCGTGGTCAATTGCAGCATGCACTGCTTGGCTTAGCTTTCAGCAGTCTTCAAGCTCTTCCTCGGCCTACCTGCTCTTAGTCACAACTGTTCCTGATTATCTATTCAGAAAGAGGAAAGGAAAAACATTAATAATTGAAAATACCATCATCAAATGATAATTATTTCAAAGAACAGGAAAAGCTATACCTGGTAAGACCTGTAACTCAGTGCTTTAATCTCGGATAGAAGTAGCCTGAGTTGTGAAAGATTCGGGCTATCAAGATAAATTACATTATTTAATTATCTTAATAAAGAACATAGAACATTATTTTTTTTTCCTAAGTGACCGAGAGCACAGTGAAGATGAAGGATGCAAACAGAGAAAGAGAAAGAAGAGGAAGATGCAGGGAGGAAGAGAGAGAGAGAGAGGAGAAATGCGGGTTACTTGTCCTCAAGAAACCTGAATGGAAACTTCTGGATAGCTGAAAAATATATGTCCGTCTATAGTGCCAGCTGGCCGCACCTTCACCCCGTGCATCTCCTTACGCCATCTGCTCTCTCCTTCAAATTTCATAGTGTTGCCTCCTAAAAGCTTTCCCTAAACCCGCTGTTCCCACAATATTGGTCTTCACTGGGTCTTCATCCAATGTCCTACCATACTTTGTTTTGATTTTCTATATGCAAATGTTCTGTATTTTATTAAGGCATATTGAAAGTATCAGGTTAAATTGAGAATATGATGCATATATTATAATAACCATATTTAATCCAATATACTAAATATATTGTTGTATTTTTAAGTTACTGTTTCCCAGAAGTCAACACCTACCATCTAAGAGGTTCCCTGTACATGTTCCTGAATAAAGAAATGAATCAGTAAATATAGATAAAAGACAAAATTATGTGAACTCTTGGTTTAAGTTGCAAGCTTTAAGTCAGTTTGCTGGGTTCGAATCCCTTCTTTGTCACTTACAAGCTGAATCCACTTCACTATAGAGAACAAATTTCCCATAAGCAACAGGATGTTTTAGTAAGGATCCTATTATAATTTTATATGTTGACATGGCTAGGCTATGATGCCCAATTTTTTGGTCAAATGATAAGGTAGAGCTGACTGTAGAGGTATGCACCTGAAATTCCAAAACCTAGAAAACTAAGGCAGGAAGAGTCAATGAGTTGGAGGTCACAGCCTATACACCATAAAGAGTAGCAGGTCAACTTGAGCTACAAAATAAAATCCTGTCAGAGAGAGAGAGAGACAGAAAGAGAGAGACAGAGAGAGAGAGAGAGAGAGAGAGAGAGAGAGAGAGAGAGAGAGACTCTTACCTGAATCCAAACTTTCAAGCCCTACAAATTTCAAACTTTCTATTCCCCACAAATTACATAACCTAATACCTTCAAATAAATGCCTCAAGGTAAGTGACAGATAGAGCTACAACATGTAATGTGAGACGATGGGCAGTAGTTACACTGTAAAATGCTAGAATATTTATACTAGATAGCCCTGTATGTAGTACTGGCTGTGTTTCTCTGAAAATGCTAACACAAACCTGAGCAGTGAGCCTAGTTTAGCCAATAGCCGCAGGCTTTCCCAGGAAGGGAGCGCTGGAGCCAAGCTCCTGGTGCCCACCGTCATCCAGATCCCCACTTACAGATGGAGAAAGTCTTCGTCAGCAAGTGGCCATGACTGCTCCCCCTGGGACACGTTCTTCATTACCATGGTTCTGCTTCTCACTTGGAATCTCTACCATACCCCAGTAGACAGAGTGAGCCCCCACTTATTTGTCCACTCTCAGCCTGTGTCTTTTAATTAGTCATAGTTCCTGGTTTTCATCTTCACCCTCTTCCCTTCCTCGTGACTCTGAGAAGGGCACTACTTTTCCTTAAGCAATCTTTCCATACGTATGCCCTGTGTCTTCCTTATTACAATAGCTCACACTTTACTGTGGAAAACAATGGGGTTGGTAAAGCTCCTCATTTCAGGCCATATGGCTCAGACCTTGGGCACGCAGATTGGAAATAATGAGCTGCAAATAGAGATGGGAGTCATAGACACCAAGTTCAGCCATCTGAGACAGTTTCTTCATGGGGGGTGGGGAGGGCAGGAGGAAGGTTTCCCTAAAAGGATCTATGAGTACATGATGACATGTCACCCATTTACAGAAGAGGAGAAATGCTATGTGCAGAAAAAGGAGAAGCCACAAACTGATGACCGGCATAGGAGCCCTTGGTATACCACCATAGAGAAAGCAGTTGCAACCTTCCATAATAGTAGCATGGGCTTCTTCCATCTCAGTCACTTTGGGAATGACTTTCAAGCTCTGTAGGTTAGAAGAGGAATGAGAATTGGAATGAAGATTCTGGCAGCGCTTTTTGGTACAAACAAAATGCAATGACATGGTACTGACAGAATTCATGGTGCTGTGGTGAGCCCTACTATTTTATTCTTACACTATTTTATTAGAGAGCACGCAGAAATGATCATTAATGATCTCAGATGAGATGGTATTTGATCAAGAATAATTAAAATTCTTGTCGGATATCCAACTACATCACAGGGCAGTTGAACATTTAGCTTAGTGGTAGAGGTCTTGCCTACCTAGCACAAGTCCTCAACTCTGGGAGAAAAAAAAATCACAAAGTTTCTAACCCCATTTAAATTCAGCTCCTTGATATTATATGAAATTCCAGACAAACATTATATGATCACACTAGGCCCAAGATAATTCCTAGTTTGAGGAATATTGACTAACAAAACTATGGCAACAGTATTTCTGAATGCACAGACTTTAAAGAGACTGAGGTGTGCCATCTAATGCAGTGACCACTTCTGATAAGTAGATAGATAGATAGATAGATAGATAGATAGATAGATAGATAGATAGATAGATAGATAGATTATTTCAATGGATTTTTAAGTTAACTTTCTAATTTTCAGCTACATTAGTCAAATTCAAGTGCCCAATAGCTAAGGCAAATGCTATTCTCTTTGACAGTGCAAATGTAGAACACTTACATAATCACAGAGAGTGACTGATGGACATGGACAGTCAGTTGTTCTGTCCAAATTGTTGAACAGTAAGTGTAGTATACAAACTATGCTGCTAAGAGAGAAGGGTTTGGGGCTTAGTCATACCAGAGTTCTCCCGTGGAAACATGACTTTAGGATTTCTAGAAATCCTAGGACTCTGGAAAAGAGTTGTGGAGGGAGTAGCCAGAAAAGGGGTGTGTGGGTCCCTTTTCGCAGACTTTGTTTTTAAAGAAGGGATCTCTAACTTAGGCTGGCCTTGAATTCACTGTTTAGCCAAGATGACCTGGGACTTTTAATCACACTACCTCTACTGTGCAACATGATATGTGGTTTACTTAGTGATGGGAGTCAAATTCCTCTTTTTATGTATGCTGGGCAAGCACTCTCCCAACTGTGATGTGCCCAGACACTGATTTTTTTTTTTTTTTTAAAGAAGCTGTCTCGTTTCCTAGAAAAGGAAATGACCATAGTGGGTATGTCCAGAGCTCCAGAGCCTAGGCGCTCGCCTTGCTGGGGCCAGCACACCGCACCATGAGGATAGTTTTGCCTGGATATTAAGATACAAGACAGATGCAAGATTCAGCACTTCCTTATAAGATGGCTACTCAGAAAACTGGTGATTTTCCAGGTAAATTCTATAAGCTCCTGAGAGAAAAGCCATGTGGCTGAGATAAGGAATGGAAACATACAGGAGGAAAGAAACATGGACTCTATCCAAAGCTCAGAAATTCTTCCTTTAAGGGCAGCAATGTTATTTGGTAGTCTTGAGAATTTTTACCCTGGTGTTAGGGGCCGTGGGCAGCTATCGATGTAAACAGCCCAAAGGAAAGCAGACTAGAACCACTGCAGAACAGGGGATAAAGAACTGAAGACGGGAGCACGTCCAAGCCTAAGGCCTCCCAAGTTGACAGCTACGAGGCCAGGTATCCCAGAAGCCCACGAAGGCCAGAAGGGACAAGAGGGATGCCAGGAGCCATACCTGAGCTCTCGCTCTCCCTTGTCTTTGTTGGTCAACAATACGAGGAATCACATTCTTTTCCTTTTTTAACCTTCTCATAGCGGGAAGCACATATAATTGCAGACAAGAGGAACATTTTCCTTTCGCTGTATTGTTTACCAGCCAAGTTCTTTCACAGGAGAATTATAAACAGACTGGCCTTTGGTGCGTATGTACGCAGATGCCACTTTGTCTCTGTTGACTGCATTTATGTTATTGTCCCAAAGTGTTTGCTTTTTCACCCACAGAAGGCCCTGGCTTGATGACTAAATAACAAGGTCCCCATCCCATAATACTCTTTTTTGAGTGTGTTCCAAAACAGCAAGGGCACAGTGTCCAGTTTTTCAGCTGCTGCTGCTTTTGTTGGCACTTTCCATCCAGGAAATGTCACCTTGGATGGAAGACATTACTTCACCAAGTTGACATGTTGACCATTTTCAAAACTGTTTCATGCCTTTTCAACCTCACGGTACTGTTCAAACTCAGTGTTAGCATCAATTTTGTTTAGCAGAGTCGCTTCCTGTCTTTTATTCCTCAAGATTCTTTTTCCCTTTAGCTTTCTATTTTCTTATCTCTTGTCTGTTTTTCTACATTTACTGTAATGTGTGCCTTCTATTTGTGGTATCTTTTCTCCCCACATTCAATTTGTCTGTCATGTTTTAAATGACTATTTTTTGAGTAAATGATAGCATTTCACAGACAACTGCTGGTAGAATAAGCAATACCTGGTACCTAACCTTTTATTCTGCCTCAAATATATTATATTGAACATTAGTCTCGTAGGTTAAAATTCCTAGTGCCATTTGAAAATGTGTGAAGAGCAGAGCTCTGCTGATAAATGCTTACTGACCACCTTTGGGGAGAGGTTGGAACGGGGGACAGTACCTGATTTATAGAGTTGACTGATTTCCATGGCATAAATTTCTCATTGTGAATGTTTCCTGAGCCAGCATGACCTCAGCCAGTTCACAAGATGGGTAAAAATGTAACAGTTGTCTGTGTTGGGCCAATGAAGTCCAGTTCCAGCAGGCTACTGCAAAACTTTCACAGGCAAACCAAAAGTAAAGTTCTGTGGAACAAACCATATAATAAGCAAAGATTTTAATTATTTAAACTGGTTTTTTTACGAAAATTAAATCGTATCTGAAAGCATAATATCTAAGTGTTTATTTGGTAACTTAAAAAATTAATAGGAGCTATTTCTCATACATAAAAATGCCAAGATGGGGTAAACTAACTTAGCTGTGTTCCTTTTTCCACTATTCCAAAGCTTAATCCCAAATATTAAAAAAAAAAAAAAAAAGTAAGATTATAACTCCACTCCCTATGATTGCCAAAAAAAAAAAGCCAGTCAGTCCATAGGCCAGAAATCATCCCTGGGCTGGAACTGAGTTTGAGGCAGAGAGCATAAAATGTCAGACACTCTCAGAGCTCTAGATAATTCACTAGCTACTGAGAAATCCTTTGGCATTCAGGAAGAGTTATAAGAATGCCTATTCTCTGTGTTGAGAGATTGCAGAAATCCTAAAGGCTGCATCTGAGAGCAGCGGTTTTCACAGATCTAAGCATTACTTCTATTCAAAGCTGACTTAGATCTCTGGTTACTTCTGGTGGGTTAGCCTCAGATGGAGAGTAAAGCAGGTTGGACATGGGGAAAGCCTCTTGAGAAATAAATGCTTTACCACCAGTCAAATCCCTTCAGACGAGATCGGGCGGGATGGCCATAGATTAGTCACATCCCTTCAAATGCTCTCATCAAATACAAGGGATTCCACACGGAACCCACTGGTTAGAGACACCCAGAGGAGGACAAATCGCATGCCTTCTACAGAGTCATGTGTATCCAAAACATTACCTTCATACCTGAAATATTTAGACTAAGAGAAAAACACTAAAGGCTGATATTTCAATGATTTCAAACACTTTAAGATGTAACTATCTTGAACACTTATGCCATATACAGGAGTTACCTTCAAATTTCTGAAAAACAACCATACTAAAGTGTGGTCTAGGTAGACTGGGAAACTATTTACCTCGAAAGGAAATAAACAGAAAGAAATCTCCTTCACAACATGAGTAAACAAGGAATAAATCCTCTTGGTTGACAGAAGTCAGCTACAAAACAATGAATTCCACACAATCTCATTTGCATGTGAGACTGAAAATAGTTGGATTCACAAATGTTGAGGAGAGAACGGCTGCTGTAAAGAGACATTGAGGGTTGAGGGATGAGAAAAGTGTTTACAAAATATCATTACACTGGAGAAAGGGGCAAACAAGATGTTCTGTGTGTAAAAGCACATGCCACGCAAGCCTGGTGATGTGAGTTTGAGCCCTAGAAGCCATGGTGAAAGGATAAAGTGGGTTTCTACAGGTGATGGTCTTAACCTTCACAAATGCTAAGCCTGTACACTCACATGCACTTCAAACAACTCTCTCCCTCTCTCTCTCTCTCTCTCTCTCTCTCTCTCTCTCTCTCTCTCTCTCTCTCACACACACACACACACACACACACACACACACACACACACACATACACACTCACACACACAGAGAGAGAGAGAGAGGGAGAGAGAGAGAGAGAGAGCGCGATCACGATGATGATGACAATGAATTAAAAGTTTTAAGATGAAAGAATAAACTTAAGATCTATTTACAGCATGGTGACTGTAGCTGATAATAATGTATCTATCATATATTTCAAGTCATTCAGAAAATATATTTTAAGTGTTCTCATCTACAAGTAAATATCTCAGATAACACATATGTTAATTTGGCCAATGCAGCCATCCGACCATAGGCAGTTCAAAACCATCATGTTGTACACAATAAACATGTGACTTTTATTGGTCAGCTTAAAAATAAGTTAACTAAACATTTTAAACTAAAAATGATTTTACTCAATTTTACAGATATTAAAATTAAATAGAACTTGCTTTTTAAAATTGATATATCTATCATGTTTGGAAATTGCTCGTATTTATTAAGCTAGACACTATGCTGAGCGTCCTACATGATGAATGTGCTGCCTCGTTTTATACCAACTTGACACAAGCTATAGTCATCCAAGAGGAGGGAGCCTCAACTGAGGAATCCCTGTGTAAGACTGGGCTGGAGGCAGGAGGCCTGTAGAGCGTTTTTTTTTGTTTTGTTTTGTTTTGTTTGGTTTGGTTTGGTTTGGTTTTTCGAGACAGGGTTCCTCTGTGTAGACCTGGCTGTCCTGGACTCACTTTGTAGACCAGGCTGGCCTCGAACTCACAGCGATCCGCCTGCCTCTGCCTCCCGAGTGCTGGGATTAAAGGCGTGCACCACCACACCCGGCTTAGAGCGTTTTCTTAATCGGTGATAAACACTGGAGATAGATCAGACTGACGTCACCAGACTTGTGTGGCAGGCAATGCCTCTAACCGCACCCGTTCTCTTCTCAACATCTGTGGATCCGGCTAGTTTCAAGTCCCACATGTAAATAAGATTGCATAGAATTTGTCTTTTTGTAGCTGACTTATGTCAATTAACAGAATTTATTCCTTGCTTATTCATGTTGTGAAAGAGATTTCTTTCTGTTATATGGCCCCAAGGAATATTAGATAGATGGTGGAGGTCTTAGCCCATTGTGGGAGGGGCCACCCTGGGCTGGTGGTCCTAGGTGCTATAAGAAAAAGTCTTCAGTTACCAGGAAAGTGGGACAGAGGGGAGGACATCCTATTGGGACATTAGGTGAAAAAAGCACGGGAGAATAGAGAAATAGAAGGATCCAGAGGGTCCTAGAAATCTACAAGTAGATTATGACAGGCAGATTTGGGCCCAGGGGTCCTGCTCAAACTATGGTACCAGCCAAGGACAATACGTGCAGTAAACTTTGAACTCCTGCCCAAATCTAGCCAATGGACAGCACATTCTCCACAATTGAGTGGAGAGTGGGGACTGACTTTCACACAAACTCTGGTGCCCCATATTTTACCACATTCCCTGGATGAGGAGACCTGGTGGCACTCAGAGGAAGGATAGCAGGCTACCAAGAAGAGACTTGATGCCCTATGAGCATATACAGGGGGAGGAAATCCCCCTCAGTCATAGTCATAGGGGAGGGGAGTAGAGGGAAAGCGGGATGGAGGGAGGAATGGGAGGATACAAGGGATGGGATAACAAGTTAGAGGTAATATGAATAAATTAATAAAATATTTTTTAAAAAAGAAAGAAAAGAAAACAGGTTTATCAAAGCCATGAGAAGGAAGGCAGTACACAGCACCCCTCCACAGCCTCTGCATCAGCTCTACTTCCAGGTTACTTCCCAGTTGAGTTCCTGTCTTGGCTTTTCCCAAAGGACTGTGACTTGGAGACTTCAGATGGAAAAGCCAGATAAACCGTTTTCTCCCCAGCTTGCTTTTGTCTGTGATGATTCACTACAGCAATAATAACCTCAAAGAAAAGAGTGGTTTACTTGATTGTTTTACAGCACTATGGGGTGGATACTACGATACGTATTTCACAAATTAGGAAACTAAAAGTCGGTCTGTTACTTACAGAAAGTCACACACCTAAACACAGCAGACCCAAGCTGGAGCCCACACATGTCCAGAACACCTATGTTTAGCCAAAACACTGCTCAACCAAAAACTTTTCTCATTGTCCTTGTCCTGTATGTCCCGCCGTTACACACCTAGCTCAAGATAATAAGCCAGGCAAGAACAGCTACAGCAAAAAGTTACAAATTTCTATAAAGTTCAGCAATTCAGTTATGGCCTGTTTCAGGTAGCTGTACCTCACTATACAGAATAATTCTGTAAATGGGGCACAAGCTAAAAGAAATAACATCAGTATGTTTCCTCTAGCAATCTCTGTGGCTCAAGCTAGTGTGTCATTTCTCCTTCTCCTTCTGAAGTTTGTGTGTGTGTGTGTGTGTGTGTGTGTGTGTGTGTGTGTGTGTGTTTTAGGTACATAAGTATTATTTTATCATGTTAAAAGAGTAATTTTTAATTCGACAGCATCGTGGACTTGGAGGAATACATCCACCAAATAAGACACTGTTGACAGTTCTCTTGGCCACTTCTCACGTTGAAAATGTTGAAACTAAGATATGTCAAAGTAACTAGAATAATTTAAGAAACTCATCATAGGTTTTATATCATATAAGGCAATTGTGAGAACTGGGATTTAATGTTCAAGCACATGAGCAGAGGCTGCCACTGTCCTGGCCGGCAATAAAGGAAGGGGGGTATATAATTCTCAGTAGAACCAATACGGGGTCCAGGCCAACTTTGCCGAGTCTCATCTTCCCCTGACAAGTCTTTTCAAAGACACCAGGCTTTGTCTGCCTGCGTGCCCTCACCTCTATTCACCTTTAACTCTATAACTTTTCTTCTTGCTCTGGCAAACCCGACAAAAGCACCGTAGGGACAGAGGAACGTGTTTTGACTTACGATTTCAAGGGATTTCTTCACATCGTGGTGGGGATTCTGGGGCAGTGGGATTGTATAACAGATTTCCTCAGACAGCTGCTATAAAAACTAGACCAGAGCTGAGGCTGCACTATGCCTTGCATAGTCCCCTAATTCTTCCTGCTGGCCTTACCTCTTATAAGGCCTCCCAAAACAGCCACTATCTAAGGACCAAGTGGTCAAATACTTGAGCCTGTGGGGGACACTTCGCATTCAAACCACAACTCTCGCTATAACCAAGCCTGCTGCCCCTATTTTTCTCCCTCAGCCCCACAGAAAAACATCCTTACAACTGGTGTCAATATTCTTTCCGCTCTCAGATCCACCTGTCGCGTTTGATCCTTGTGCTGTATGAATGGTCTTTTAACTAACAACTGGCTCTTTGAAAGTCTCTTGAATCCTGTGACACACTGGGTACAAATACACTGTGAATTGTGTCTGCAACAGACACTGCCCTAGGCATACATGCACAACACCTGATCCCTTGCTAACACAGTGCCCGTAAGCTCAGATGTGGGCCTCTGAATGACGTGGGCTTCACTGGATCTCATTGTAATTGGGTTGAGATTTGGGTACAGTAAGGCTCCAGGGTAAGCTCCTCCCACTACTCAGTTCCTGCCTTGGAGCTCAGTGTTTTGATGTTCGGCACTGTGATAGACACTATGTGGTAAGGAGAGGGTCGTTTCCAAAAGGGAACACAGAGCCTGTGTAAGAAGAAAGGCTGATGTAACCAGTCCTGGCAGCATCCATCCTGACTTCCTGTATATATGCTCTCCTAATGTGTAAGCTCAGGTTCTAGCAGTAAGAGATGCCTAACATGATCACGGCGTGTGCTCTCCTTCCGGCTCCCCTGCCACACCCACCTGCTCAGATCAGAAGCACTTTCCTGAATTTGGTCACATTTGGCATGTTAGTGCTCTGGAATTTTATCATTGATTGGCTTCTCTTCTTAATTTTACAACTTGACATGTATATTTATAGGCATACGTAAGTATGCATTAAGGACCCACTAGGAGACTGGGTCTCTTTGGGGTTCTGGGCTTAGGTATACTGATGAGATAAGACAACTGAGGTCCTTAAAAGCATGGAAAGAATTCATATATAAAATATTAATACATTAATATAATAATACATTACATATATTATTATATTATTATATAATAACAAAGTTAGTAAATATATACATATATTAATATATATTATAGATTATACATATATGTGTGTATAATATATTATATGTGTATTTTTATATATTAATATATATAATATATTAGTTCCTTTTCTGTTGCTATAAAGGAACGCCATAAACAAAAGCAACTGAGGGAGGACAGAACCTTTTTGACTTCTGATTCCAGAGGGATAAGAACACGCCATGGTGGCATGGAGGCATGTCAGCCAGCGGCAAGCATGGTGACCAGAGCGAAAAGATGAGAGATCAAGTCAAGAGCACGCAGCAGAGGGTGAAACAGGCAGTGGGATGGGGCTACAGAGCCTTAAAGCCACCTCCAATAATGTGCTTCCTCCAGCAAGGCCACACCCCCCTGAACCTCCACAAACAGTGCCACCAGCTGGGGACCAAGTTCCAAGGGGAACATCTCTCACTCAAACCATCACTTCTAATCTAAATAGGTCATGGAGTTGGTGAGGAGAGGAGGAAGATTGAGGATGCTTCCATGTCTTTAGGCATGGAGGTGCTGGCTTTTGTAAAGGTGCCTGATGGTTGCCTCTGTTTCTGTATTTGCTTTTTTCATTATGGCTTACTGATTATACTTCTGTCATCATCCGTCAACCTCCGCCCCTTTCTTTCTATTCTCTGCATGTGTATGGTATTGAATAAAACTTTTTATGAACTTACACAGATCCAGAGTTCTTTGCAAAGGGTTAACTCCATCTTGAGTGAGTTTTAGAGAATTAAATACTTCTAAGGTTTTGTGTTTTTAAATAGGTTAACACAAAGTTTTATAAAATATATGAGGTAAAAATGAAAATTTTCTCTCTGTATCACTTTGTTTCCATACCACATGTCAGTTTATTTTCTGTTACATGTGGTCCTAGATACTCTCTTTTTTCTTTCTTATTTTCACATGATTTAAATTTTTCTGATTATTATTGCTAATGATTATATATTAACTGCATGTGTGCTCAGAAAAATCTCTATATTATTCCAATACCCTTTAAAATTGTAGGATTTCCATTATGATCCAGACATTGATTTTTCAATAGATAGATAGATAGATAGATAGATAGATAGATAGATAGAGATCCTGTTTTTCCCTCTCCCAACTTCCCCCAGAACTACTTCCCAACTCTCTACCTGTCAACATTATTCATTCTTCCCCCCCCCCCCCCCCCCCCCCCCCCCCCCCCGTCACAGGGTGTATATCAACCACACTCCAGGGCAGGCTCCATGTCCAAGCAACACAAAATTAACTCCACATTTGTTTTGTGTCTGTGTGTGTGTGACATTTTGTTTTGTTTTGGCATTTGTTGTATTATTGATTTTTTTTTGTTTGACACACCCTTTTTTCTTTTCTTTTCTTTTTTTTTTTTTAGGCAAGGTCAAGTCTGGCCTGCCACTGTCCTCCTGCCTCAGTCTCCTGAGTGCTAGGATTGCAAGCATGCCCCACACTACAGCTTCATTTGTTCTAAAAAGAAATGTTCCCACAGCTATGGTGCAGTCTCTATGGGATTAGATCAAGTCTGTTGGCATATTGAGCAGACTATCTCTTTGCTAACTTTGTTATTATGAAGACAAGTATATTAAAATCTTCAACTGTGATTTGTTTCCCTTGAAATTTTTATAATTTTGCTTTGTATTATTTTGAAGCTGTATCTTTGGGGCATCCAAATTTGGAATTATCACACTATTCCTGGTCATGTTTTTCTCTCAAGAAATTCTTTTGCCCTTAAACCTATTTTTCAATAAATTAATCTAGCTGCATCTACTTTCTTTCGCCTGTTTTGTCTTTTTCCAGGCCTTTAATTCTAATCTTTATCCTTTCTGTTACTTTTTAAACGATTGCGTAAGACTACTGCCACTGAAGAGCTCTAATTACAGTTTCGCTTTCCAACATAAGATTATTCAATTCACAAAAGAGACAAGAAACAGAACCGCCACTTCAGAAACGCAGCCTGCGGTTTGGAAGATGACTGGCTTGCTGTGGGGCCTTCGGTCTCTCCTTTAAGGACCAGTTCTTGTTTTCTACCAGGCTTCCTTAGAGAAACACACCTGTGTGGGCGGAAGCCAAAGCGGGGAGAGATAAAACGCTTCCTGAGGAACTAACTGGTGGTGGGGAAGCAATTCTGAGTGCAGGGAGGGTGTGGGGAACCCAAGTTCCCCCAAGAGCCCACCAGGTAACTGGAGCAATTAGCAAGGCAAAGGGAGGGAGCCACCGGCCTTCGCTTGCGCTTTCTTCTACACAGTCACAGCCATAAAGCTCAGAAGCCATGATGGTTTATCCCTCCACAGGCTGTGAGTCCCCAGGCAAATCGTGGAAACAACACTGAGAGGAAAATGACTGGGGCCTCTGTGTTTCCTCATCCTGCCAAATGTGGTAACCCACTCCTTACTAAAGTCCTCCTGAGAAACATTAAATGCAAAGGGTTTTAAGATCCGAGGTCTGGATGACTGCCACAAACATCATGACAAATGGATTCTCTAGATGCAGAAATGGAAAATGATGTATAGTAAAACTAGGCTTTCAGATGGACGGGTACCAAAATAGTTGCCAAAATAAAATTCAAACGTGTCTGGGTCCTTATTCACAGTGCTTTGCCAACAGCCAAATCTGTACTAACTTCAGCAGCCTCTGCCCAGGTAAGTACAGCCCAAAGCCAAAATGCCTCATTTCTGCTCAGTTTGTGGTTTATCCCTCCTGAGAAAATGTGAGGAAAGAAAGAGAAAAAAAGGATTCCAAATACAGGTGTGCGCATGCGCGTGCATACACACACACACACACACACACACACACACACACGCACGCACTCACGCACGCACACACACACACACGCACGCACACACAGGCACAGACTTTCATTCTTCTGCTCATTTGTTACTATTTAAATTTTTTTAATGTGAGATATCACCAAGGAACCTTTAAAATATGTATTAAAACCGAGAGAACGTCCTTCAACTTTCTTTTGTTTACCTATCCACCTATATCTTCTTATTTTATTAAACAAGTCAATATATGTTTTGTCAGCTAAACATACTCCATACATGGATATGAACATTTGGCAGGCAAAAAAAAAAAAATCTGTCTTCAGTCATCACAGTTTCAATTAACAAAATTCTGTTGACGCATGTTGAAAATTATGGTGACATAAGACACACCTCTCTGTCCTGGACTTCAGCATATTATTTTATCATATGCCACTTGCTTTCAACTAGTTGGACAAGAAAACTAAATTATTTCCTTGGATAAGAAAACAAGTAAATTAGTGACAGAGACTTTTCATTCTCAATATGTACAATATAGAATTCTCAAGGAGTTGAGGTAAAAATGAAAACAAAATCCATAATTCATCCGTCATCTCTCCATTCAATTCTCGGATTATCATTTCAAAGAAACTTGTAATTGGTCATCAGCATTTTCGTCATCAAGGGTTTATCTTACAAATACAAAATTACACTTGTATGAGATAAGCATCTCTAACACAAAATCCAAAACTATTTTAGTGCCAACATGCCACCCCAGATGGAAAATTCCACACCTGACCTCAAGAGATGGGTTACTGTTCAAATGCAGGTATACAGAAAATATTAAATAAAATTAGTTTAGACTATGTATAATATATATATATGGAACATGAATACATGTCATGTTGTCCCACTCCCAAAATGTCTCATTATGTATATGCAAACATCCCAAAATCAAAAAAAAAAAAAAAATCCAAATCTTAAACACTTCTGTTCTCTGCTGTTTTGGATAAGGGATATTATACTTTTAAAACCTAACTTTATTTTTGGTTTCTTATATCTTTCTCCCTTCTCAACCTAAATCCCTTTCAAGGTAGTGGAGAGAAGGCACAAAGTTTTTCTTAGCTACTTCCTTCTGTTTGGGGTCATTGAGTTCCTTGGGGCAAGTCCAATCCTCATTTCAGGATATCTCCAACATCTTTTCGTCGAACTGAATCAACAGCAAGTAGGAGCAGGACGGGGGGAGCACCATCAGCCTTCTTTCTTAGAGCCTCCAGTGTCTCTCTGGGTCTGGCATTTATTCCCACTGGCAAAGACCACACCTACCACACGAGGCAGTTCCCAGCTGACAAAGATCATGCACCCTCTCTTGAGGCAGCTACCAGCTGTTGACAAACTGGAGCAGGCCCCATCTCCCACAACTGGGATTAAAACAAAAAACATGTTTACATATCACAAACCAAATCCTCCACAACAAGATACGTGTCCTGAAAACCATGTGTTCCAACGTGACGAAATGTCACCTTCCTGTTCTGTTTTCAATTCTCTTTCTACCTCCCTTAGTGATGGTGCTTAAAGTTCACCCTAACGTGTGGGTTTGTATTAGTTGTCAGCTTGGCAGAATCCCACATGAGCCAAACCTCTGGGGATGCCTGTGGGAGATTTTCTAGATTAGGATCAGTCTTTGAGAATGCTGTGGGAGATTATCTAAATTACCTGAATTGATGTGAGATGACTGAACTTAATGGGCAGGACCGTTCTTGGGCAGGGCGTCCTGGAGTGTGTAAATTGGAGAGAGCAAGCCGCACACTAAGAAAGCATGCATTCGTTCCTCTGTTTTCCGACTGTGGATGTACTGTGACTCACTGCTTCGAGCACCTGCCTCCTTGACTTCCCTGCCATGATGAAGTGTGAATTAAACCCTTTCCTTTCTGTGTGTGTTGCTTGTGTCCAAGCGTTTTATTGCAGCAACAGGATGCCTGGAAAAGACGGAGTGATCTCCTCATGGCAAAAATCCTTAAACTGTGCACCACCCACAAAGACATTTTTTTCTTCCCAACCTTAGGATTCAAGAACTGGGGGGAGGGTCTTCTGGGGAGAGGACGTCTATTTCAGCACACCACATAGACCAAGAGCTGGGATGTGAGCAAAAGAAAGTGATGGAAAGAAAGTGCAGTTTTCCAAGAGCTTTACCCAGGCCCTGGTGTCATGACTGGGTAATGGCAGATGTCTGAGGAGTCTGTTCAAGGGCTCAGTGACAATGATGATGCAGATTAATGGATTACCTGCCTTCAAGGCACTCACTGACTAATTACACATCTGATCCCCTTGCTATTTCCCTAATAAGAAAGATATTTACAATGAGAAGAGGCAATATATTTACCTGACACTCAAATAGGACAAACATGCTCTCTGATTGTACAACAAGCATTTTTAGCTCCAAAATTACCTAGAGAGCACTTTCTTTTAAGTATGCATAAGAATAATGTCACTGAGACAGATAGTTACAAGTTGGAAGACAGAATTTATTTCAAAAAAAGTCAAGTGATGCTCTGGGAAATATCTGGCCAGATTCTGGGTTCCTGGGGCTTAGCTCTCAGCTGCTAAGGTATGCAAATGTTCCCATCCAGGGCCCAGCTGCTGTGTGGAGAAATGTGCTGATGGAACTAAATTGGGATTCTAGAGAACACAAATCAAATTGTAAGCAAAATTACTGAAATACACCAGCCCTCCTTTGAAGCATTATGGGCCAAGCAAAGAAAAAATGACTAATGGGTAATAATATACAGTCCTGACAGGAATCATAAGCTGGGAAGGAAGTTGCATGTAAAATAATAATAAAGAATATTAAATTGTCATGAGGCCCAGTCGGAGACAAATGAAATCAGAACAGATTCTCAGCGCCAGCCATTTGCTCGCTCCCTTTGAAAGTGTCCCAGGAATCTACAGACAAGGCACGCTCGCACTTGTGTTGCCTTCCTGCTCAAAAGGAATGTTCACGCAGATCTGGAAACTGCAGATAAGGAATAGCCTTGAAAGCAGAAGGCTGGAAGGCAAGCCAGGTCCATTGTCAACTGAGCTCCCAGGTGGAAAACAGGCTGCCTTAACCTATATAGAAACAAAGCAGTGTGATATATTCTGTGGGAGACACCTTTGCTGGCTTTGCATTTCTTTTTTTTTTTTTTTTTTTTTTTTTTTTTTTTTTGTAATATTGTATTTGGTGCTAAGGCGATAGATCAGTGAGTAGAGTGCCTGTCATGCCAGCATGAGGACCAGAGTTCTAACTTAGTACTCACATGAGAATCCAAGCATGGAGGCAGGGATGTGTGAACCCAGTGATGTGGAGACAAAGGCAAGCAGATCTCTGGGGCTCATTGGCCAGCCTAACCTCATCCTCGAGCTCCAGGCCAATGAGAGACCTTGTCTCAAACAAAGAAAACGTCTCCTGAACAACAACAGTCAAGGTTGGTGTCTGGCCTCTATGCACACACAAGTTCACACACGTATCCACACGCAATCATATACATGTGCACACACATAAGTAGTTTAAATTAGAGGCAATACTTCAATTTTATGATCAATGTATTTTGATTTCAAAGTGACATTTCAGTAGTTTAATTTGGGGGGTGGGGCTCTTTGAAAGTTTAACTCCAAAGCTTTCATTGCAGTAAAAAATGACCTCCTTGGTTCTTCAACCTTATGATCAGAAGTTAAGCTTAGAAATTGCCTGCAAAGTCCAGCTTCAGCCTAGAGGTGAACCTGCTACCAAAATCCATGATGCTTTCAGAACACAAAAAGCCTCTAAGTTAGAAAGGCTACTTGTATCACCTGTCTCTTCACCTTAGACCTTGTTGACCTACAATAGCAGTTCTCAAATCCAGATGCACATGAGAGACACTTGGAAATATTTGTGCAAATATTAGAAGTTTAAAACTGACCTGCACACTTGAATACGATTGGTCCATGATGAGGCTAGGGCAGCCATATATATATATATATTTGTGCTATAAGTGACTGTCAGTGTGAATGGGGTAAGAACCACTGTTCTCCTTCCTAATTCTTAATACTCCTCTTCTCCTGAGACTTCCCAGCCTTTTATACTCACTACCCAAGCCCAGCCTATCTCATCTATATACGGTGTTGTCACTGACATTTTGCTGCTGAAAACTGCAGAGCTGACTTGCTGTTCTCAAGACTTAATATGTTGCTTAGCCACGTTTGCCATTCCACTGTTTGTAGGTCATGGATTCATTGGCCAATTCCAAAGATGCACTGGCTATATTGGCCAACATGACAAAACGCCCAAGACATAGGACTTACAAGAATAAAAGATTTCTTTACACTAATGTTTTCTGTCAATGATCATATGGCCCAACTGCTTTAGAACATGTGGTGGAAAAGGTCATCATGGTAGAACTCTTTAGGGAGGAAACCTGATCGCCTCCTGATGACCAGGGAGCAAAGAGAGAGGAGGGGAATACCTTTCAGTGGTTCAATGATAATCCTCCAATGACCTAACTTCCTTCCTCTAAGCCCCACCCCCAAAGGTTCCACCCTTATCACCAGCATCGCTATCTGGTGATCTGGCCTTTAATACACGGCTGTGGGTGAAACATCCAAACTCTAGCCCCTACTTGCACTATAAAGAGCCTTCCTGAGAATCTTCTCACCTGCTTGTCATTCCTCCCTTCAATTAACCCATCTCGGACCTGCAAGTCAAATACCCTTTTCATTTTGCAGCTCCATTACATTCAATAAATACCTCAATATTTGGGTCAAATGTCTTATCATGACTATCCATACATTCTCTCTTTTGTTTTTCATTTTTTAGATTTATTTATTTATTATGTATACAATGTTGTGTCTGCATGTGCAACTGCATGCTGGAAGAAGGCACCAGATCTCATTATAGATGGTTAGGAGCCATCATGTGGTTGCTGGGAATTGAACTCAGGACCTCTGGAAGAGCAGTCAGTGCTCTTAACCCCTGAGCCATCTCTCCAGCACCACAGAACTTCAGAATTATACAACTGTCAACACTGACAGCCAAATTAGTCTGTTTTTTGTATATTAAAAGAATATTTGGCAGAATCTCTAATCTCTATTCATTAGATCACACTGGCACCTGCCCCTTAAGTTGTGACATCCAAATATATGTACAAATACTGCCAAATATTCCATGATAATGAGGAAGAAATGGCCCCATACCCCACTGACAATTCTAGGTATATGTCAAATATCCTCAAATTACTTTAATAGGGTGGGTTTCTATCAGATGAAAGCAGAGAGAGAGAGGGCGGGGGGCGGGGGGGACAGAGGCAGAGAGACATAGAAAGAGAGAGACTGGGCCTGGTATAGGCTTCTGAAACATGAGAGCCCACCCCCAGTGACACACTTCCTCCAACAAGACCACACCTCCTCCAAGAAGCTCATACCTCCTAATCCTTCTAATCCTTCTCAAATAGTCCCACTCCCTGGTAACTAAGCATTCAAATATATGAGGGGCATTTCTCATTTACACCACCACCAAGACTTCAGGAACTAACTCAATGAGTAATTTTCATCAAGGCTGAAATGATGTATTTTGAAATCTTTTTAAAAATATTTTTTATTTTTATGTATACATTTGTATTATTGCACATATATAATATAAACTATATAGAGCAAGAAGAACCACAAAACAATCAGGAATTATATTAATATTACATTCATAGTGTTTTGGCTATTTGTATTTGGCAACCTTGAAGAAAACATATTTCCCGTCTTGGTGAGTCTAAAATTCTGAATGTAAATCAATTGAAACCTTTTTTAAATTACAACTATGGTTGGAGAGGATATAAAGATGGTGATGGCTAATGGGTGGACTTGGGCAGGATAGAACTTCTAGTGTTCTACAGTACAGTAGGACAATTGAGGTTGACAAGAATTTACTGTATATTTTTAAACAGTAGAGTAGATTTTGAGTAATATGAATATGGAGAAATAATACATGTTTGAAACAATATGCTAATTACCCAGATCATGTCATAAAATATTATATGCATTCATCAAAATGTCACACTGTACCACATAAATATTATGTGTTAGGTAAAACTAAAATATATATTTAAAATATAGTCCAACTGTGATTTCTCCATTACCTATATTTTATAAACACTGGCCTTACGCCATAAATAATAAAAACATTAGATTAATTTATAAAAGACAGAGTGTTAATGGAAGAATGTAGATCAGGAATTTCTTATCCTTAGAAATGGTAACGGTCTCATTGGTTCCAACCACTAATTTTCACCCCAGTGAACAATTGTTCAGTTCTTCATTTGACTTGTGAGATGTGAGTTATAATGTATTTGCAAAGCCTTTTGAAATTTTAAATTGAGTAGAGTATTTTTTTTTAATTCAATTTGAACACCAACTCTTAATTACTTGAGCTTAGTGGAAAAGAACAAAACACCAAAAATGATGTAGATTTAAATTCATACATATATATGATTGTTCAGGAATTAGGTCACCAAAAGCTATACGAACTTATTTTATGATTTACAACTCCCCCAGATGATTTATTTCTATCATATTTAAATACCCAATATCAACATTTTTACATATTGCTCCCGATAAATGTTAAGTTGATTTTCTATAATAGCTTTTATTAAGGTAAATGTAAACTCTCGAGAGTGATCTCGAGAACAGAGTTTGTATGTGTTGAAGCTTTTTAGACAACACAGGCACCATTATTTTTCAGTTAGGTTTTAGACATTTCCACCGCTCAGTGCTTGGCTAACTGCACTCTTCCTCTGCCTGCCTTTGTCAGCCCCAGGGAACATGTGCCAGAGAACTCCTGGCCATCTTGAACATAAGAGTACAAGGCTGTTAGTAAAGTGTTTGTTTTTCTACCTATAAAAATTGCAACATTTTAATAAATATATTCATTTGGCTTTAAAATATATTCTGCTCAGTGAGCGCAGGATATTATGGCAAATCAGGCTCTTTGTTTGTTTGTTTGTTTGTTTGTTTTTTCCCAGAAGTTTTCTACTTTTAGACTAAGCTGTTTTTGATTTAACAAACACTAGATAGTACCTACTAAAAAAGACAGTATTTTCCCAACCCTTTATTCATTCTGTTTACTTTAGTCTCCCATCATCCTAACTGGATTAATAATGTTTACTTTAACTGTCCACGGCTCCTGAGGAATACAGAAACTGCCTTAGCATACATTTATTAAGTTACACAAGAAAAAGACCTTTAAGTTTCAAAATAAAGAAACAAATATTTATCAAATTATTACAAAACTTCAAACTTTGGAATTAGAAAAAATATTTATACATTTTTTTAACATTGTGGAACCTCAAATGTTCCTATTTTCTGGGGGGGGGGAGTGGATAATGAGGACAGTCAGTGAACTCCTCTCTAACGCCAAACTCCTTCTCAGGCCTTCAGAGCCATCGAACTCTGAGCTCTGCATTGGAGACTGTCCCATAGGGAGGGCTGGAAACTTAGCTTAGAGGTAGAATACATAAGGTCATGAATTCAGTTCTCAGCAGATGTGTGTGTGTGTGTGTGTGTGAGAGAGAGAGAGAGAGAGAGAGAGAGAGAGAGAGAGAGAGAGAGAGAGAGAGAGAGAGAGAGTTCTCTGTAAGGTAATACCATATAACAATTAAAGGGGTGCTTTCCCTTCAGTTTCTCACAAAATGTGTGGTAATTTTAGGTTCCATCTTTTCTTGGCTAAAGATCATTTACATTTAATTTCCTGTAGTTAAATGAATACTAATTTATCAAGCTTCCTGAGCTGCTATAACCAGTACCTAAAAGGCTGAACTCAGGGTTTGCATTAACGGAAATGTCTGCTCGGAGTCTGCAAGCTGGGAAGATACCCTGTGGGGGTGGGGTGGGTGGGTTTCATTCTGAGACTACATCTGGTAGGTGGCCACCATCTCCCTGAGTGCACATGGCCTCTTCTTCCCTGGCTCAAGACAGCTGTGGTCTCTCTTACTCTTCTCGGAAGGATACTAACCCTATCTGACTGGAGTGTCAGTGTGACCCCACTTAACAGCCCTTGCTTGCATAAGGGCACTTGAGATGCAGTTACTTGAGAGATGTGGGCCTTCACTCTCTTATTGCTAATATCTTCTTAGCGAAGAAGTCACTAATAGATCCATCGATGTACTTAGGTCCTCAAAGAAAAGTGTGTAAGCACAAACATCAAGGGGTTCAAGCCTTATTCACCCCAAGTTGACTCAAACCTGGAATGAACTATGTGAGGATAGTAACACACAGCTCGTGAGAATTCTTCTGAAACACAGAGAAGGAAGGAGACCCTACATGACTGAAGAAAAAAAATGATGCAAAGAAGTCCAACTACTGTTGGCATTTGTTTCACTCACCCTTTCTTTGTTGAGACGGAGTCTCACTATGAAGCCCAAGCTGGCCTCGCACTCTGAATCCGTCTGTTTCTGCCTTCCAGGTGCTGTGATAACGAGCATGCATGGCCAGGCAAGCTACTCACTTTTTGAACCTGTATCCCTAATACTAGTGACGAGAACCTCAATACCTCTGCTATGCTATTAGGCCACGGGAAAAAAAATTAATACTATAGTGAACACCATAGTCCTTAGCAGGGAGAAAAGCATTTACTACTGTGAGGTCAGGGCTCAGGTGCACAGACCACTTACCTGCTAAAAGTCCTGCCAGCTGTGATTTTCAAAAAACCCACAACACTCCCCAGTGGAACATCTGGAACAGCGCGCTCTAGCCTTGCAAGAAGGTCGAATTTCCTCCCTACACCTCTAGACACTTTGCAGTTGAGATTTTCAGAACTGTACCAAGCTGCAGGCCCAGGACGGCATAGTATAGGCTGCCTGTGAGCTTGGCCTCCTCACCAAATGCAAACAACATCCAGTGTTTTCTCCTTTAGAGGGAAGTTCACGTGGAGCCTTGAAATCCCTGCCACCAGGTATTCAGGAGAACACTCACACACAACAGGTCTGACACAGACCTCTGGGACTGTCAGAGTCAGGGGGAAGGGCTGTCATCTTTAGATGGTTACTAATGAATGTGCAAGGATGATTTCTCACGTGCATGTGCAAGTATTTTTCAGATCAAAGAGTTTTCCAGTGGAACCCTCAGGGTCTTCTAAGAATAAAATAGCTGCAAATGGTGGTAATGTCACGTCTTCCTGTCCTATTTTCACTTTTATTACTTTTGATTTGTTGCTCTGGCTAAGATTTCAAACATTGTATTGAGAAGGAGTTATCAGGAGGGACTGGAGAGTTTGCTCCCTAGCTAAAAGCACTAGCTGCTCTTACAGAGAAGCCAGGCTCAGTTCCCAGCAGTAACATGGTGGCTCGCAACCACCTGTAATTCCAGTTCCCAGTAACCTAACATTCTCTTTTGCCCTGTGCAGAAACTTCATGCGCATGGTGCACATACCTACTTATAGGCAAAATACGCATATAAATAAATAATAAATAAATAAATCTTTTTTAAAAAAACAGAGAGAGTTAGAAACCCTTTGATTTATGGCTTTCATGCCAGTGAGTCCATTGTAGGTTTTAAATATGGTAAATAAGAAATACAATCATGGGATGCCTCTAACTACAGAACACCCTGGCTTAGCAACACAATGCCCTATACAGGCTCAGTGTCATTTTTATCTTCAGGCAGTTGCTAACCATCACAGACAGTATTATACCATATGCCACTAATCCGGGGAATCAAAGTTGTATGGTTGGTTTCTATTAAATATGTGCATACAGCGTGATTTTCTTTTACCAAAAAGTTTTTTTTTAATCTTAATTTAAATGGCTGTAAGTCAGAGACCTTAATTTTCAGTCCCTAAGACAGAAAACAAACAAACAAACAAGAACCAACTCTCTCCACGCGTGTAAAAATACATTCAATAAAGACTCTTTGGGATGGGAAAAATTCCTAGAGACTTAAATACATATCAACAAAGGACAAGTTAAAAAAAAAAAAATACTGCAGCCCATCTGAACAATGGCACATCATGCAGAATAGCATGGAACTATCAGAAATACATCATTGCCACATGTCCGTGTGTCACATGAGCTCTCAGATAAGTGCTTAAACAGGAGGCACAGAAAAGGCACAGTCACTGCAGAAAAGAGAGGGGGAGGTATAAATAAATAGTTTCATGTACAGAGGAAACCCTGTATGTTATCTCTGGGAAAACGCTGGGGGTTAGAAAAGAGATCTTTTCTTTATTAGCTACATTCTGGTAGTGCCTAAGTGGTTTTGTTTTTTTTTGTTGTTGTTGTTGTTGTTTTTGTTTTTGTTTTTGTTTTTCCCCCCTCATATCTATTACTTTTTCAAAATAAATCATGTGTGTTTATATATATACAAAACAAAAGCTAACCAGAGGAAGTGCAGGCAAAAAAGGAAGGGCGAAACCTGGCTCGCTCTATCCACCTGACTCCAGGCTTCCTGAGCTATAACGCAGCAAGCCACTGGTTTCTGTAATTCCCCGGTTCAAGGCCTTCTTTGGAAAGCAGGAACTTCAAAGCCTGGGTGAGCTTGCTGCGAATAGCCCCTGCATCAGACAGCTGTTCCTGCCAGGATGCACCAAGATCTTATGTTCTTTAGGAACTCTGGGCAAATCTTACAGGCTCTACTACCTTGTCCCTTCGCATTTGAAGGGGTGACTATGTCATATTCTTCTTATACAACAGTGGCTGTAAAGGCTGAAATTAAAGGAAAATCTTGTGAAAGACTTTTCTTCTGAAGTGACTTCTCAGATTGCCTGTTATGCATTCTTGACAATAAAAAGAGAAAAGTGCCTGATTCAGCCTGCCCCAGCAGGAAATTTACTTGGTGAGATCCAATGGTCTAAGGGCATTGCTCGCTGTCTGTCAGTCCCCCAGTAGTGTGGTAAGCACTCGCAGTATTTCCAAAACTGCGTAAGTGAAATTAGGACAGGATTCCAGCCAATTCATACTAAGGAGCCAAAGGGAATAATTAAAGGAGTGAATGTTTTATTCTTTAGTGTTTAATAGAATACGCAACAAGTCACATAATCAATGATTCATTACTTCGCACGCAGCAGGGAGACCAGTGTTGAGTGCTTCCATTACACAACTGGCTGTGAATAGAAAACACAAAATAGAGCATTTGGGTGGATGAAGACAATTTCAAAGTTTGAGCACCTCTGAAAATATTTCATCCATGTGTTTTTGTTTCCTTTTTTTTTTTTAGATTGGAGGGGTTTTTATTCTTGGGTTTGTGTTTCATTAGAAAAGTCTGGTGTTACGATATTTTCCATGTCCCCTTAGATTTTGAGAAACAGCTCAAAGATATGTATCATGTAGCAAATAACATTTTGAACATGTCAGAGTCCAAATAATTATCACAAACAGGAATTTTGCAAATACCCAGAAATTTTAATTTACATGTTCAAAATTCATACTCACAAATGAATGTTTCAACCCTTAGTCATCAAATGGGTATGAATGGTGATAACAAGTGAATGTATATTCAAGAGTTATAGCAAAGTTTACCTGGCTTTAGAGTCACAGAGACAGTTGTATAGGAGTTTACATCACAATTAATGTCTGCACACCTCAAAACACATTTTAAGTAAACAAAGTTGGCTTGGGAAAAAAATTACAAAATGCTCCAAGTGTCAAGCATCCTTGTTCTTCTGGTCCATCCTCCTACCATACAACAGTTATCCAAGTGGAGATCTTCTGTGAGGACTCCTTCATCTTCTGTTCAATGGGCCCAGAAGAGAATCTAAACCCTCCAGTATTAATACCTTGAGATTTGTACTGTGCCAAACTGTCACAAAAGGAAGTTGACTACAACATAATTTATTTCTGACTATCTAAAAAACTTCCAGGTTCTACAGACTCTGGGAATAAGAACACTGTATTACTCGAGAGACAGACTTGAGTTATCCAAAATATTCAGATCTTAAATAATTTGTAGTGAAGAAAAACATAATAAAACTTGCAAGTAAAGTCTTGACTAAGAGTTTTATAATAAAAATACCAAGTTTAATTTTTAAAGTGTGTCAATTTTATAGTACTTGTAACTTAGACTGTAAAGAAACTCTTAAGAAATTCATTTACCTCACTCAATATTCTTCTAAATATCTGTGTTATAACTAATTTTACATGTAGGAGTACCTCACTCAATATTCTTCTAAATATCTGTGTTATAACTAATTTTACATGTAGGAGTACAAAAACAATTTGACTACTATATTAGAATTTACCATAATTTGAATAGTTAAAAAATTATCAAAGCTTCGTAATACATGGCTTTAATGTAATAACCACATTCCATGGAAACTACAATAAAAATCAGAATATGTAGTAACCACTGCTAGTTTTCTCTGAGTTTTCTCACATCATATATTTCCTCAGAGAAGCAGCAGACATACATACATACATTGAATATGTTTTGAAACAGAAGACAATTTGGGCTAGTATCATCAGTTGGTTATCAATTGAAAAATCCAAATAACAAACACTGGAATAAGAACAGTATTAAGGGGGAAAAGTTTCTCACACCTTCAAGGAATATTTTCCTCTACATGTTTTAAAATTGAGAATGCATGTGAATCGTAATTCACGTGTATCAAAAACCAGACACGTCAAGCATCTGATAAGACGCATGGAACAGGGCACCTACTTTGTTCTGTTTTATCCACCCGCAATGTCTACCAACACTTCTTTTTTAAAATTAGTCATTAAATCTAATCTCATTCCATTATTTATCAGCATCAAATGTTAATTAGATCAATATATGCAAATGCTTGCCTCTCTGACATGGATTAATGAGGTCGTAACTATCCGAATCATTCACAACACTCTCCTGGTTCACTTCAAAGATGCTGTTGAGAGCTTTATTCTGTTTGGAACAGTAACCAAGATCATGGGTGCTGACCAATACTTTACAACATTTCGTAAGCCTTAAACGGTTCTTCTTCTAAACCCCAAAGCCCATGGAGGGGGAAGTACCCATGCCAAGGATGGCCTGATTCAGTCATACCCACCTATCGTAGAATAATAAGCTGACTGCTCCAACTTGAGTTTGGGCTAAAAAGAACAAAAGTTTCATGTATTGCCTTCAACAGCAGAGGGTGAAGTCACTTCCAGGAAAAGAGGTCCATCTCCTGTCCCTAACACGCTTCCCAGTCTTTAAAATAACAGACCAGCCAGGGTGTGGTGGAAGGTACGAAGACTCCAATGTATTAGCGAGACCAATAGTATTCCAACATACAATTTATACAATTTATAGCACTGGAGTGCAGACACAACCACAGCAGTTGCTTCTGGCTACTGGAGTTGTGCAGATTTGACAAGGGGAATCAGAACTTCTGTCCTGCCCTCTGCCAGTGTGTTTCTGTCTTTCCTAAAGATGTTCTTAATTGTGCGTTTCTTTGTTAAGCAGTCTAAGAGCATACCATGGCATGGGAAGTCTATGGCACTCACGTTTCACCCACAAGTGACACTCCTAAGCCGTTTCGGGATTGAAACAGAGGTTCTGATCACCACCTGACCCACTGTCTAAAAAGAAGCTCAACACTGGAGTAAACACAACTCCCTGGATCCCTGCTTCCCTTGCTTTAAAACTGCAAACTTTGCACATAAAGCTAACTTTTCTTCAAAAAACAAACAAACAAACAAAAAAAAATCAAAAGAACTTAAATCTCTCTCGATTAAAATGAGAACATTAGTAGATTAGAAATACAAACAGCTTGAATACAGGTAGATGGTTAACACACATATGATTTGTATATGACTAACATCCCAACAAAAGTGTATGGAGCAAACCTGCCTCGTAGCTGTGAATGTCTTCCTGACCCACGTTCACAGGCAAGGATATGTCACAGAACATGTCGCCTTGTATATACACCATGAAATGCAAGTTATCAGGGGTAAATATAGGAAATCTTATAGCGTTAGTAGATGAGTTAAAAAACTAAATGATTCGTGTAAAATGTTTATATATGGTATATACAAACTGGATCACATGAGTCTGAGAATAACTGTTCCAATTCATAACATCTGCCGTGGACACAGTGAAATATACAGTACAAGGCTCATTTTTTTTTTAAAGAAGGAAAAATAGCACTAATTTAAACACTTAAAATGACTCTTACAAAATCTTTAAAAACATATTTCAGAGAAAGATGATAAACACACACACACAAAGGCTTCTTCTCCATTATCACAGCTTATCCAAAGGATGTCCCTCAGCAGGAAGCATGGGATTCGGCTCCCCACTTCCGCTGAGGTGGGTGTTCTCGGGACACTCATGGGGGATTCTTTCCACGGGAGAGTAAAGGCATAAGGCAACCAGGTCTCCTGTTTCTGTTGCATTTTTGCATTTACATAAACCACCGTGTTTATGAGGGCTCAGCTCGCCCTCAAGTACTTATTTGCCTCCATTTAAAAACAGTCCGCGTCACAGCTAGCTACAGATGGGCAGCTCCTGGCGCTCGCGCTCCTCTTCAGCTGTTGCTTGAAAAGACTCCACTGCAACGTCAAACGCACGCCAAGAAAGAAATGGCGTTCTCTGCTCAGCTGTTGAGGTTTTCAGAACTGCCCAGCGATCCACGTTTGCTGGGCTTGGAGAACACAGCAATTTAAAAATAATAATAGCAAGAGATCTTAAGTCTAAGTAACTAAAATCAAACTTGTTTTGCTTAAGTAAATAGGCTATAAAATGAGGAAATAAAACCAGCAAGAAAATAAACGTTCAAGTCACTAAAACTCTACTAGGTAACTCTTTGGTTAGGTTATACAAGTATTAGCAACTTAAAAGTTTACGACTCAAAATAGCTAGATAAACTTTCAGCTGAAAATGGGTCTTCTACTGATTTTGATAAAATCTAAGTACTGTTTCATTTTTTTTTTAAATGTGCATGTACTCACATGGACGATACAACCTCCCAACTTACAAATAATAAATGAGTATGTCCTCTCCTCCCTCCCGCCCTTCCTCCCCTCTTTCCTCCCTCCCCCACCCTCCCACGAGTCCTAGAGCTAAGGGCTGTATAATCCTACTAACCACTCCAGGTGATTTCCTGCGGCGCTGGGGGGCCTGGACAGCCTTGCCTCCTGCTCCCTGCTCCTGCCTCAACTGGTAAAACCTAAAGCTCTGGCAAACAGCTGATGAGAAAGGGCGCCTCCGCAGGCAGGAGGATCACTATCTACAATGTTAAGCCCCGGGCGTTCTATTGTGTTGGGAAAATAGGATCCTCCCCTGTTACCAGGACTAGAATTTACTTCTACGTGTAACTTTAAAAAAAAAAAAAAAAAAGATTACTTTATTTACAGTCTCTGAACTGCCTCCATGGGGTCTTAATTCCAGCATCACGGTCTTCCAGACAGTTGTCTAAACTTTATCTTTTTAATGAGGACCAAGTTTGTAAAAACCCCTTTAAAACACTATCTCAGCGCTCTGAAACCGCAGAGTCAAAAGGATTTAAGATTTCAAGGACTCTTCCGCACTGCACGCTGGACGCAGTCCAATCCGCTTCTGAGCAATTCAGTCTTTCCCAGGTACTTGGTGACTTTGCGCCCACACCGCCCCCACTACATCACGACTCAAGTACAGTCTAGGGGAAGGGTGGTGGTTGTAGGCCAGGAGTAGAGGAAGCATGGGTGAAGGGCTGCTTCTCAGCACTCTCGGTTAGCGGGGTCCAAAGAAGACAAAGAAGCCCAGAGGATTTGTGGCTGCAGATTTTCAAGTGGGGAGCTGACTGGTCTGGGTGAGCTACTGGGGAGCTGGGGCATGGGCAGGACGTGGCGGGAGGGTGGGGGAGCAGAAGGAACCAGGAGACAGGGAGGGGGAGAGGGCGTCTATAATGTTGTCACCCCGCGTGAAAGAAGGAAAGTAGGCGCAGGAGTGGCGAGGGGTCTGGGGAGCTCACTCCCTGCAGAAGACGTACTCGGTGTAGCTGGTCCAGATCTTGTCTTCGCTCTGGTCAGTGCTGCTAGCAAAGGCGCAGGTGCCCGTGGAGCTGCACGCCACCATGTGGAAGCCCGACTCGGACAGCTTATCGAAGGCCTGCTCTAGGAAGTTAAACTTGAGGTAATAGCGCGAGGTGTAGCGCTCCGGGGGCCGGTCGGGATCCCGGCTCTCATTCAAGGTGTCCCCAAACACTTCCTTAGCTAGGGACGTCTTGCCGCACACTGTGATGCGCGCCACCCGCCGGAACTTGGCGTCCGCCTGGGCGTCGCGCCCGATGGTGTAAGAGCCGCGGTAGCCGATGGTGATGTAGCCGGAGCGCCGGCTGCCGTCCAAAGACTGGGACGGCGTGAGCAGGGGGCCCGTCGCGCCCCCAGACGGACTGCGGCTAGCCAGCTCCAGCGTGGGTGACGGGGCCCCTGCCGACGCGCCCTCCTGCGGCTCGGGCTCCGCGTAGCCTAGTGGCAGCAGCTCGTCGCCCAGCGAGCCCTCTTTGTGCACCCCGCGGCGCGAGTGCGGCGGCGGCGGCCCGGGGCCCGGCTGCTGGGGCGCCCCAAGGCGACGCACGAGCTCCGGCAGCTCAAAGTACTCGGCTTCGCGCTGCAGCCGGCTGCGCTCCGGGAAATAGTCGGGTAGCACGAGCTGCAAGTCCCGCAGGTAATCCAGGATGTAGCGGAAGAGGAAGCCGTCTCGATCCAGAAAGAAGCGGCCTTTGCTGTCCCGGGCCAGCTCCTGCGGCTGCTGCTGCGTGAACATACGCCAGAGCAGGGAGTCCGGCACAGACACTACAGTGCAGCGCCGGGTCACATACACCTGCCCTCCCACGTTCAGCTCCACAATGTCGGGGAAGAGCGCTGGCTCCGCCGAGGACGACGACGAGCCGCTTCCACCTCCGCCTCCACCCCCGTTGGGTAATCCTCGGGTGCTGTCCGCCAGAGCCATGGCCAAAGAGCGGCCGGGATGGGTCAGTGACAGGGAGCGGAATCGCGATCGGAAGCTGCAGTGGCTTTTTGTCCCAGGAGCCCTGCGCTCTCAGGCGGCCGCTGCCACCACCCAGAGCCGCGCGGTGCGGGCGCGCAGCTGTGCGCCCACGAGAGCCCCGGTGCGCTGCGCCCGCCTCGCCCGCGCGCTCCAGGCGAGTGGTGGGTCGCGGCCCGCGCGCCGCTTAAGTAGAGCCGCCCGCTCGGGCGCCGCGGCGCGCAGGAGGCGTGGGCGGCTGCGGAGCCGCTGAGCTCGCTCCCCGGGCGGGGAGGGCTGGGGCTGGGGGAGGAGGCGGGGAACAGATTCGCAAGCTGAACGTTGACGCTGCTTGGAGCTGCAAGCTCCACCCTGACCCGCGCACTCCGGGGGGCGACCGGACAGTCACCAACCGCTAGCGCCCTGGCCCAGCTCTCCTTCCTCTTCCGCAGTGGGTCAGAGCCTCGGCGCTTCCCCAGAAGGCTCTTCTCTAAAGCGATCATCTTTGTGTCCCCCTTCTTGGCTGACCTCAGCACGCACCCGGGGACTCTAGGAAGGGTTGGAAACTTTCTGGCAGAGTAGAAAAGATTAGTAGCCTGAGGCCTAGCGCCCTCTAGACCTATCCGCTTCTAAGGGTGCAGAGTGCTGCTGTAGTGTCTCTAGATACACTAGCTCTGTAGAGACAGAAGGGTCACGCCAACCACCAAGTGCCCAATGGTTTTTCACGTGACTGTCATATAGCCTCGGAAAATCCCTAGAAACCACAAGCGAATGTTTCGCGAGGATGCTCTGTGAGATTCCTTTGCAAGTGCATAAACTCTTTGGTCAGGAAACCTCAACCCAGTTGTACTGCAGTGAGCAGAACTGACTGGGAGAGGAAGTTGGTGAGCAAAAGATGGGGCTTATATTGCATCCGCATGAAAGCTACCTACCTCCGACAGCGGAATGCGAGGCTTTGGGGTACTTTCAGCCATCTGTGAAAAGCACCAGAAAATTCCAATCTAATGTTTTTATTTTACTAATTTTTATTAGTATCTAATTATTTTACTAGTTATGTGTTCCTTGAAAACTTAATGCACACACACACACACACTATATATGTGTGTGTGTGTGTATATATATATATGTACATATATATATATGTACATATATATATATATATATATATATATATATATATATATAGTTTATTTTTTTTAACCGACTTTCGGCCCCTGCGTTGCCGATCTAATGATTCAGGAGTCCTTGTTCTCTGCAGCCTTCCGTCTTCTCCTCCGCACTTTACCAGACCGTCCACCAGAGAGGAGGATGTGTAAGCTGGAAGGCCCCTTAGATCCAGCACCCTGGTCTCTATGGCCTCCTACTTCCGGTACTTCTGCATTCGTGAGGAAATCGCCACCCACGGAACTCTGCCTCTGCCAGGGAGCCTTCCATGGTCTCCCAGAGGAACCAGATATTGCTCTCCTCAAATTTCCATCTTTACACTTGGCACGTTCTGAAGCTCCAATTTGTGGATTGTTATCTGGTCGTTGATTTGGCTTAGATAAATAGGTTAAGGGATTCAAGAAGCCGAGATAGACGAGGGCCTCAGAAACTATGAGCTTAATAAAAGCTCTTAGGCGCTGCCGGGCATCAGGCTGTGAAGAATAGCCATGTCTCCTTCAGACCAGCCGAGAGGCAAAGAGTTGGCCATCTGAACAGCTATCAGATCACTTTGAAGGGCAGGCTGTCCATCACAATAAGCCAGAAAAGATTTTTGTTCTTGATAATGACGCTTCGCCTTTGTGCAACTGTCCAGTGAGCTTGATAGTCTTCTCACGGACGAGTGTCATTTTCATTTTTGAAATGTTTATGTCTGCCAAACAATTATTGCGCTCATGTCACTGAGCTGAAATAAGATCAGGCCCCCAGATCAGCCTGCTTAATTGCGAGCCCGGATTTCTGGTACTGAATATATTTCCATCATTTGTGTACTGTTCTTTGGGATAAATGGTAGATGACACAGGAGCTCCAAGTCCCAGAAGTGAATGTGACGTCTCAGCATCTCAGGCCTGACAAAAACTGTCGCTTTTCTGTAAATCCAAGAAAAGGCTTTTGTGTCACCTCGGCACAACTGGGTCATGACTTTTGCTCATCGTTTCAGTTGATTCTGTCATGTCTCTCTTCAAGGTCCTTCCAGTCTTAGGGACTTCAACCACCTCTCTGCCACCCCTCAGGACCAAGCCAACATCACCTTGTGCTTGGATGATTGCCTGGACCTCCTAACTGCTTCTACCTGAGCACCCGGCAGTCTTTTATCACTAGAACAAAAAGGGAGGATCCAGTCAGACCTGTGTCAGGTGTGGCACTCCACAGTGCCTCCCCATGTCTTCTCTGGTCCATCCTCAACACTTTGCAAAGAATGTGCTGGGTTTGGCTGCACTGACTCCTCTCTGTCTCCCCAGGCCACTGGCCCTTCTTTTTCTCTTTGCCCCTGCGCTGTGTACACCTCTCTGCATCTTCCCTTCCCCAGGTCCTCTTTCTCCACTACCTTGCTTAATGAAGCACAGCTCTGTTCCAGCAGCTTCCCCGTCTCCTGCTTTATTGTTGAAAATCTCTTTCCCTGGATTAGGGTACAAGCTCCAAGGAGTTCAGGGATATTTGTCATCCTCGTTCATTACTGTGTCCCTACTATCCAGAACACAGCTGGAGGTCTACAATCATGTGCTAGGCATGTCGCTCATTCACTTATCCCACCAATATTCATTCAAGGTCTACCACTGTGTTCCAGGAAGTGTGTTAAAAAATAACCACTGCTCTCTTAGAGATTATACTACACACACACACACACACACACACACACACACACACACACACACAGTTTAGGAAATAGTGAGCATCACACACACACACAAAAAACCAATTCATGAAATAAAGGAACAAATGTGAAAATAACGCCTTATGTAGAGTATATGGGAAAGGCATCTCTGTGAAATGACACTGAAGTTCAAAAGAGAAAGCCATGGCACATTCTAAAGTAGCAGCAATCTAGACAGATATCAGGCAGGCCCAAGGGTCTGGGACAGGAATGAGTTTGTCTCTTAGTACAAATTTATGTACCGTGTCATCCGCTTGTGTCCTGTAAACGTGCTCGTGACGTACTCATGGACTACAAACAGAAAGTGAGAGACGATGTGTGCCTACAACAGCCATCACTCTCTGCCCCTTGAGGTGGCACACTGGTACACCACAAGCTGCTTCCTTCAGCAGAGTCACTGCTGCTCCCTAGAGAAGCCAGGTTTGTATATGATGGACAGGCATGAAGTAAACCGAGATCTGAGACACAATTATTTGAGAATAATTTTTCTGTTTGAGTTTGTGTCTTTTGATTCTTGCCCATTGGTCAGTATCAACAAGACCTAATGTCTTGGATGCTGGGATCTGTGGGCCTGTGTGTTTGAGGGGAAGTGCTCTTCAGAGTGTCCAGGATGTTGGATATGCCCAACTGGATGGAGATCCAGAAAGACGGGGAAAGGCGTCATCCTATACTTAGGCTCAACTGGTTCTTCAGCAAGGATACATTGATGCTCACTGCTCTTTTCCTTGTGACCCTGCACTTCCCTAAGAGAGACCATGCCCTGAAAGAACGTGGGCCTCTGAAATGAAAGTATAAGACCCTGGAAGCCTGCATTCCCTTCCTACCCCTACCTACCACATACTTTTCCAACCAGCATCCCCGACTCCACCTCACCCAACCAAAGCACTTAGAAATACTCGGCAATGATTTGAGAAGAGGGACACTGAGGGGAAATACAATGCTAAAAGGGAAGGAATAACCGGAGGGAAATAAAGTGAGTGCCTCTGAGGACTGAGGGAGTTTAATATATGTAAGAATGATTTGTAAAACACGACTCAAGTGTCAGAATCATTCCTTCCCGCCACTCATCACGGGGCCCGACAAGTCTGCTCAATAAATACTGAATGAATAAATGAATGGCGGAGACATTAAAATGGATGCTGTGAGGACAGAGCAGGAGACACGGGACCAGAGAGTGTCCTGAGCGAATGTTTGGCGCATTCATCATCCTCCCAATATGGGTAAATCTTTTCTGTTCTGTGAAAATCATTGACTTTTACATTCAGAGGGAGAAAAGAATTGGACGCATGGGTTAATTAAACAGCATTATGTTTAAATAAATTAGTAAACAGCAATCTTAATTAATGTTTGTTTAAAATACACCAATATCTAATCTTCAAAGAGATAATATTATGTGAAAGGCATTGCTAGGGTTCAAGGAAATAAAGGGTACCCCAACATTATAACACTACAACTGCAGGTTGGTGTTTTTGTATTTCATATTTCATTTTTAATAGATCAAACACAGAAACAAGCTGTCAGATAAATTTTTAAATTTTTATTCTCATGTCTTTACAAGCAATATTTTAAGCTTTTCCAGAAAATAATCGCTGCAATAAGAGCATTTCCCTAGCCTTTGCCATGTCACAGCCCTGTTTATATAGCGATGCAGACATGCGCTCACTCAATCACCACAGGAGCTCTATTCTATCATAGCACGAAGGTAGCCCGATCTGCGGGTAATAAACAAACACAGAGAGGCCCCTTTGTTTTCCCCCGGATCACACTGCACATAAATAATTGCACTGAGAGTTGAACTCGGGAGTCTGGCTTTAGACTCTGCGTCTCACGACCTCTTGAACGACTGCTTTATTTGTATTAAGCTTTAGTTTCTGTCCTTTTTCTTTACAGATGAGAAACTCAAGGCAAAGGGAAGTTAGGTGACTTGGAAAAAAAAAAAGTCTTAGTGCAGCTCCACACCTCTGCTGGAGGCAGTGATGGTATTCTAAAGTCTGCATGTTGTTGCCCTGCAGCATGGTCTCCAGCATAGTCTCAGTAGACAGGTAGGATTAGGGGTTAGGTCCTGGGCTCTAATTCCTTCTACCCATGAAACAAGACGTCTCTGTTAAGATTCCCTAGAGCCTGTCTCAGCCACAAGAATATACATCTTAGGTGCAGCAGATAGATATGATTCTATAGAAAGATAAGGTAAGATAAGGTAGATAAGGTCTTCAAACACCTCAGAGACATACAGAATATGGCATTTAAAAATGTTTTTATCAATTTAAAGATTCACTGACAATGAGACAGGTTAACTCCTGGCAACACCCAGCCTACCTCAAAGAGGATGATGAGCATCAAAGAACTTCTTTATGGAGATGGCTTCAAATGTGGCAAACAAGCCACTGGGGGAAAATGTCCTCATTTCTACCAGAGACAAATTTCTGCCTTAAAAAAAGGGCAAGCTTGGATGCAGGTAGAGTTGACGGCCAGACTCTGCCAAGACAGGGTAAGCAAGTCCTCAGTAGTTCCTGCCTCACAAATATGTCTGTCAGGAATATTGGGCAAGAAGGCTGAAGAAGATGCTCCAACATTATAGAGAGTTTTGGGTGACTGTTCAGGTAGCGAACTGTCTCTGTCATCTTCTCATTTGGAAAGCTACTAACCTGCACTCCCAGCATACTCAGGTAAGCAAGTTCATTCCTTCTCAAGTCTCCGATAGAGTTGTAGAACAGGTAGCTTAGTTTTACAATGAAGCTTAGTTGTTTAGGAGTTAAGATGTTTTTAGGTCTAGATAGATGTTTTAAGTTGATAATGACAAGATGTGATAGAGAATGATTTACAGTCAGAATTTTAGACATACCAAGAGAAGAAAGATGTTTTCTTGAAGACTGTCAAGTACAAATAGCCAAAACACTAAGAATGTAACATTTACATAATTCCTGATTGTGTCATGGTTCTTCTTGCTATAGGTAGCCTATTGTAGATATGTGTAATAATATAAATATATATGTAAAATTTTTTTAATTAAAATAAAAAAAGGTTATCTAGATCCATTCTCCCATCTCTGTCCTATATGACAATGAATGTGATTTATTTCTGGTGCTGTAATGTACCATGAGGGTCTGCAAAGCAAGGGACTCTGGGAATGTTTGTTTGATATTTCTTTTGATTTCATTAACTCCAGACAAGGATAAAGTGGGTCTGTGAAACTGCTGAGATCCAGGTTCTGGTCTTCAAATGCAAGCAGCTTCTGCTGGTCTGCTGGGGCTCATAAAACCAAACAGATGCATTTGACTTGTGGCTTTAAATATCAAACTTGACACTAGAATAACTGAACTTCTACCCTGTGTTTTACACACACACACACACACACACACACACACACACACACAAGTCTAGAATTTCAGACCAGTTCGTTTGTGTTTTCAGTGCCTTTGCATCATCAGCTTTACATACATTCATGGCAGTTTTGAGAAAAGTCATCCAGCCAGTGCTACAAATAAGGAAAAATAATGTTCGAAAGCTTGGGTGACTTATGGCACCCTTAAAGTAGTGTTGGACCACAAATTGTCTCCAGAAGCTGAGATTAAGCACAGAGTGAAACTTCTGGGCTTCGTTGTTGTTGTTGTTGGTGGTGGTGGTGGTGGTGGTGGTGTTTTGTCTTGTTTCATATTCACTATATAGTATTGGGCTTCTCCCAGAAAATTCTATCAAGTATAGTGTGCATTTAGATGATACCTCCTGAACCTTCCCCTTTCTCCCCACTTCTCCAATCTCTGTACTCCCCTTCTTCCCTAGTCTCCCTCCTATTTTCATGTCACATAGATAATAAAAATTTTATGTACCTAAAAAAAAATCTAGAGTTCGCAAATGGAAACCAACATGTGATATTTGTCTTTCTGACTCTGGCTTATTTCTTTTAAATAGATGGTCTCCAGTTGCCAGACCCCATTCCCAGTGCTCGGTACACTCAACAGCCACGTCAAATCTCACAATTGAGTGACACTCAAAGACGGTCACCCTGGAGCCCACACACTTTTTTGAGAGAAACTGGAATTACATCTGGTTAGGACATTCCTTCAAAGGCATTTTACACACAAATGCTGTACTGTTGCTTCATACTCAATGCTGTGTGGGGACGACCTCTTTTAATAAGACTCTAGAATGAGGCACCTCACTGCAAGACAGACCCGCATGCCCAAACATAAACTAGAACAAAGGCAATTCCATGAGTCTGAAGCCTAGGTGATGATTACCAGGGAGGTAGTCAGTTACCTTTTGACATTGGGTTTTTAAGAACACATCCCTGGAGTTCTCTGACATGCTGAATAAGACAGAGTTTATGTTACTCAAAAAAAGAAAGATGATGGGCTGATTGGACTGCTGAGATTTTAATATGTGGTTCCAGAAAGTCTGCATATTTCATTGTGAGGTTTGGATGGGAAGCCAAGCCACTGGCTAGACTATAATGGTTAACATTTTATGTAATTGTAAGGCCATTTGTTTGGTATAATTATGGATGGAAAAATCCTTTCCCCAAGTTGCTGCTTTCCAGCTACAACAGAAATGTGCCATAATGTTTTACAGTGAAAGAAAGAAATGGCCTTAAAGGATGCTAGGGCTTCAATTTATATTATTCAGTATGACTTACTCTAAGAAAATATATGGAGCATCTACTTTGCAGTTCACTGATCCTATATTCTCCTGGCTTTATTTATCTAAAATATCAAGGGAGATTTGCTTAAATATTTTCAATTATGTTGCATGTCGAATTTGTGCAAAGATGCTCACCTTACCATGTGTAAGCTTTTGTGTCATGAGATAACACGAAGTGTTTAATTTCACAGTGCCTGACTCATGAAAACAACATCAGGAGTCTTTACAATCCAAATGCAATGGCTTTCTTCTGCCTAATCCACTGCCTTGTCCAAGAGATGATGAAGAATTAATCTTGGAGGCAGCGAAAGTGCCCTCCCGGACAACTGTGGTGTTTCCACATTATATGCAAGCTGTCATGGCTCCAAAAGAGGAAGAATGTGCATGCTTACTGCAAAGGAAGCTGTTTTCTGATGGCTGCAGCAGATGCTACTGTGGGGAAGCCAACGATGCAGGAGAGCTTCAGCCTGTCTTCACATTTGCTCAACAATCATTAGAATATTTATGGCACCCGTGCTAGGTGCCCAATCTGCTGGAAGTCACGGATGCACCACCATGCATCCTTGGTCCATATTGGGCAGGGCTGATGGTTCAGTGGGTACTGGTGCGTGCCATCTGCTCTGACACTTCAATCCCCAGAAACCATGTGGCAGCAAGAAAGAACCAACTCCCCAAAGTTGACCTCTGACAACCACATGCGTGTCTGCTGTCTGTGCTCTGAAACACACAACACACACATACACACACACACACACACACACACAATTTTGTAAAAAGGTGAGAAAGTAGCATTATCGGAGGCCACAAGAAATTCCATCTATCACATGTAAGTATCATAGGGAATGAAGTTATCTCCCTGTAAGTCAGGTGTGTATCATCCTTTTAGCATTCATTTAAACAATTATCTTTATTCTGGGTTCCTCAAATCTTTCTCCCTACTAAAACCCAATCCCTTGTAACACCCCCAAAACCAGGTAGGAGAGAAAGAAGGTTAGTAGGGAGAGGGGGCGTGGTTTTTCTTAGCTACTCCCTGCTGTTTAGGGTCCTTGGGATCTTTGGGGAAAATCCAATCCTCATTTCAGGATATCATCAACATCTTCTCGTCCAGCTGCACCAACAGCAACCAGAAGCATCAGGGGGGAAGCATCAGCAGCCTTCTTTTTTCTTGGAGGCCCCAGTCTCTCTCTGGGTCTGGCTTTTATGCCCACTGACAAAGACCACACTCCCACATGAGGTAGTTCCCAGCTGAAAAACATTACAGGACTTTTCAGGAGGCAACTGTCAGCTGTGGACAAACTGAAGAAGCCCTTATATCCCACACCTGGGATTAAAACAGCAACATGTTTACATATAAATCAAAATTTCCACAACATGATCCAAGGCTGTAAGTTCATTAAGCCACTATAGTGGCTATGCAACAATTCACATACTATATATAACAGCGTACTTATCTTTATTTTTGTACACTAGTGTGGTATATACACATGTGCATATTCATGTATGTGCCTGTCATCTGTGCCTATGTTCATGTGTGGGCAGGAGTGCATACATGTATGTATATGCAAGTGTCTTCTTATATCATGCCTCCTTTTTTTTTTTTTTTTTTTTTTTTTTTAGCTTTCACTGAACCTGGAGCTCACTCATGGCTAGATTAAAAAGCTCCAGGGATCCCCCTAGCTCTGCACCCCAGCACCAGGGCTGTAAGTGTGCACCATGCTCAGCTTTTTATGTAGATGGTGGGGATCTGAATTTAACTCCTCATCCTTGCATAGCAAGTACTTTGTAGGCCAAGCCGTGTCCCCAGCTCCACAATAGCTTTTAAAGTTTGGGAATTATTTAGGTCAAATTTCTCAGTCTCAGTAGATCAAAGCTGAGTATACAATTATAGAAACATGATGGATAAGCGGCATTTCTTGCCTGACATTTATTTTAAATGACATCATCTTAGAGTCATTTTGCCAGGCAAAGGATGGAAATAGTAAATGACAACTCCTCACCTTCTGTCCGGTCTTTCTGAAAACCTCAACATGCTTTTAAAAATAAACATTAATTTTTTAAAAGTTTAAGTAGCCAGTTTTTCATCAGCCCTCGATTCCTTGGCCCTAGGGCCATGAAGACCAGCGCTGTGCATTCATATGTGTTTGTAAGTATTTCGTCACAGAGGTGGAGATGAACAACAGACAGAAATAAGAAACTTTTGTTTATTTCAGAAATTGTCACAGCCAGTGACAATAAGATAATCTGGTGTATCCTACCCCGTTTCATCTAAGACCAGATGCCTCTAAAACACTCGAGTATGGTAGGGTAATTTCCCTGTTGTCAAGAGTTTGGCGTGGCCAGGGCGTGGTGGCACACACCTGTAATCCCAGCACTCGGGAGGCAGAGGCTGGCGGATCACTGTGAGTTCGAGACCAGTCTGGTCTACAAAGTGAGTCCAGGACAGCCAAGGCTACACAGAGAAATCCTGTCTCAAAAAAACCAAAAACCAAAACCAAAACAAAACAAAAAGAGAGTTTGCTGCATGTTTCTTGTCCAATCCTCCTTTCTGAACCATCCTCCTTCTTACTTTTCCAGTAACCCTTGCTACACTGATGTAAGAACTCAGTGATGCTCTCATGGTCTACATGTTGGGGGCCTCTCGCATGGCAGGCATGTGTAACCCTTCTCAACTGCTGGCTAAGAGCAAATGCAGGTCCTGTGTTGGGTGCTGGGGACACATAAGTGTCTTGGGCAGACAGGGAGAAGAGTCAGATGCTAGACACATCTCACAGTAGATAGCCTTTTGTTTATTTTACAGTACTTTGCAACCAACAAACATTGGTTGAAGAAATATACTGTTTGGAAAAATAACCTTGTCTTTGTTCAATTTTTTTTCCCTTTATGCCACATAGAATTTTCCTGGTGTTGGTGATGATGATGATGTGAGGTGATGAAAGCATATTCAACCTGCTTGCTCTGCATATGTTTAAAATATTATATTATCATCAACTGATATATGTTTCAAATAAGTTCTGCCTATTTTTTTATTTAAAAGTAATAATTTTGGCTCTAGTTAGCAGTTTCAAATAATCAAATAATTACCCTTGAGTGCTTCATCAGAGCACGTACAGAAGTCTAAATATATACTAATATGTGCTGGGTCCTTCCATGTTCCAATCAAAGCTCCAGATGTCCCTTGGAGACTAGTGAGCTCCCCCTCTGTATCGCAGGTAAGGTGGTGAGAACACCTCCCTTACAGGAACATCAAAAGACACTCGCTTTTTACCTCCAGCTATGTTCTCAGATACTCGAGAGAAGCTAAGAGCTGGGTTTTCCCGAGGGAGTGAGGCTAGGAGGTAGACAGGGGAGTAATTAAAATGATGGAATACATTCTGGCTGTGAGGGAAAGGAGGGCAGAGTGTGGCTTTCTCAAAATAGTACCTACGGACATCAGATTACTCTCGGATAGTCTTTTCTCCTCAAAGGAGGAGTTCAGGGAGCCAATAGGGCATGCAGTGGGGTTTCTAGGCAAGAGGGGATAATGGAGGATTCTTTCCCACCCCCCTAGCCTTTCTTGTCTGTTTCAGAGCCCGCTGGCCTCCTTTATTAGCAATACATGTCTGCATCCTGCAGCTCAGAGTCTGCCACAAGAGCAAAGCCTTCCCAGCTCCCCCCTACAATAATCAATACTCCTTTCACTTAAATTCTCTTCTGACCTTCAAAGGTAACTTTTGTTGGTAGCTTGTACTTCTGTTTGCGTGAAAGGGGTCCAATTGCCAGACCTGGTCATTACAGAATTTCTATTTCTGTCTGACTAAAGATAGATTTCTTACTCCCAAAGTTCTACTTAAAAGCGGGGCTTTTCTCCTGATGTCAGAAAAGACCATAACTGGGAAACCAGACTCAACTGGAGTAGAACAAAGACCAAGTGTTGGTCATGCCTTTCCTTTCTTTTGACACAGTTACAGTGATTGGATGTCACTAGATGCCAGCAATGTGACTATGGCATGTAGACCACCTGTCCTAAAGTCCCATGCAAGATTGTCATACTAACCTCACTAGCTAACACTTAGTTAAGAGGCCCATGTCATGTGCTCCCATGATGCAAGTATCCAAGTAGGCAAGTAGAGACAATATCCTTGGAGGGATGACAAGCAACAGACAGGAAAGTCATTGTCAGATTCAGCTACATGTCTAGCGACAGCAGAATAAATTTGCCGATTTAAATGTAAGGAGTGTTAAAAAAAAAATCACCAAATATCCATATATTCATTAAAAGTAATCCCATGGAATAAGTATGTGTGTGTGTGTGTGTGTGTGTGTGTGTGTGTGTGTGTGTGTGTGTGCACTTTCTGTCTATGTGTCTGACCAGCTCTCTTCCTTGCCGGCCCCACTGCATTGTTTTCTATTATGAAACAAACTAGGTATTAAGAAATGAGGTTTTGTGGTGCACGCCTTTAATCCCAGCACTCGGGAGGCAGAGGCAGGCGGATCGCTGTGAGTTCGAGGCCAGCCTGGTCTACAAAGTGAGTCCAGGATGGCCAAGGCTACACAGAGAAACCCTGTCTTGAAAAACAAAAACAAAAACAAAAGAAATAAGGGTTATACTGGCTAGTTTCAAGTCAACTTGACACGAGCTAGTCATTTGAAAGGAGGGAACCCTAAATGAGCCATCACCTCTATAAGATCAGGCTGTACGCTAGCCTGTTGGTGTTTTCTTCGTTATCCACTAAGGTGGGAAAGCCCCATTGTGGGTTGGGCCACCCCTGGCCTGGTATTCCTGGATAATATAAGAAAGCAGGCTGGGCAAGCCAGTAAGTACCATGTCTCCATGGCCTCGACATCAGCTCTTGCTTCCTGTTCCTGTCTAGAGTTCCAGCCATGGCTTCCATCAGGGAGGGACTTGTACACTATAGCTCAAAATAAACCCTTTTCTCCCCACACTGCTTTTGTCTGTGGCCAAACCATGTTCATCACAGCAATAGAAACCCTGTTGCAAGGGTTATTTAAAGGTCTTGGGAAGCAGGGTCAAAGTCTTCCATTGCTCAGTCTCACTCATCTCTGTGGCCTCTGTTAAGGATCCCTTGGCAGCTTGACAAGAAAATAGAGTAACCAGGAAGAAAACAGCTACAGGTGGAAGAGGAAAGCGCTCCTGATGGTCCTGACTTTTAACAACACACTCTAGTGAGGGAATACAGGACAGCCCCATCAGTCCCTCCCCAGGCAGTTTCCCCAGTGATCCAACTGCATCCCAATAGAGCCCACTATTAAAAGTCTCAAATCTCTTAGCATTACAGGGACCCTTGGGAGCAAGCAATGTTCATGCCTTATTGGCCTCCTTACCCTAAACTTTAAGTTTCCAAAAAACAGGTCCTTTCATTTAATTTTTGTATCTGAAAAAAACAAAACAAAACAAAACAGCTTTACTCAATGAGAGTGTACTGACTTGCTTTGTTGACTGGCTTCACTGTTTAAATCACAAGTTAATGAAACTTTTTATTTTCAGTCATATTTTTAAGACATTGGGGAGAGAAATTTTAAAGTTTCAACATTCAAAGTCTCTGAATTTAAAATCAGATGGCTTGGCAAACATGTATAGACTTATTTCAAAATGGACTCAGTGGACATAAATATGAGAGTTGTTTCAGT